>NC_012870.2:32818705-33124727 GCF_000003195.3 Sorghum bicolor | reverse complement strand
GTGGATCGCGCCGCCAGCGAGCCACAGGACGCCTCAGCCACCTGAGGGCTACGTGGTGTCGTTCGCCAAGTTCCACCGCCACGGTCTGGGCGCGCCTCCAAGCCGCTTCATGCGGGCCCTCTGCTTCCACTATGGGGTGGAGCTGCAGCACTTCTCCCCGAACGCCATCACCGTGGCGGCGGTCTTCGCCGCCGTCTGTGAGGGCTTCCTAGGGATGATGCCGCACTGGGAGCTGTGGCTCCACCTCTACAGGGGCGAGCTGTTTCACGCTTCCACCGGAACCACGGGCGTGAGGAAACCCGTGCGAGCGGGTTGCCTCAATCTGGTGCAGAAGACGGGGAAGACGGACCGGCCGCGGGAGTACATACCGGTAGGGTTGTCGACCAACCATGCCGGTTGGGACTCTCAATGGTTCTACTTGCGGAACGACGACAACCTCCTACCTCCCTACTCGGGCCGTCTGATCTTGGAGCGCCCAGCGGACTGGACGTACGGCGTCGTCCAAGCTCATCAGCCTCGGCTCGACCCTCTCCTCGACGCCCTGAAGAAGCTTCGCCAGGAAGGTTTGACCGCCGCCCTCGTCCTCTCGGCCGTCCATCATCGGAGAGTTCTCCCTCTGATGTCACGACCGCTGAGGATGGACGAGATGGGCCCTGGCGTCTCGTCTCGGGACCTCGAGGCATGTCGGATGTCCAGCGAGCCTCCGACGGACGACGAAGTCGCGGCCCGAGTCAGGGCCGCAATTGCCGGTGATTTTAAGCCGGAGCACGTCAACGGCTTCCCCATGCGACCCGACGCAGGCTCGATCGATCTGGTACGCTTTCTTCTTGCGCGCATCCTCGATTCTAGGTTTCTCCTCTAAGCCTACCTTAGTTTTGGCAGGGTCGGATTGATGTCCGGTCCTCGAGGCCTCCAGTAAAGGAGGACGAGGTCGACCGCGACAAACGGCGCCAATCCGCCGAGAAGTCGAAGTCTGCCAAGGACTCCGCAAAAAAGGGGGAGAAGAAGAAGAATCTCGACCGCCAAGCATTAGAGGCGCGTCGAGCCAAATCCAGGCAGAGGGGGAGCCTGAGGAGGAATCCCCTAACGACGACGACGATGACGACGAGAGTAGCGACGACTCCGAGGGGATGGCGTCGCGTCTCGATCGGATCCTCGAGGGGCCGCCTCGAGATGACGTCGACGCCCCCCGGACGGGGGTGCCGGAGGAGGGTCCGAGTGGGTCTCGTCGTCCCCGGCCCGACGCTCCTCTCGTGCTCAAGGCGGGCCAGGACGCACCGCGCCCTCCTCCGGCGTCCAAGGAGAGCGGTCCGGCGAGGTCCCAGGCGTCGGGGCCGCTGACCCGCGGTCGCGCTGCGGCCTCTGAGAAAGGAGACGCCGGTCGTAGGAGCACGAGTCCCGGCGCCCGCCAAGCGGGATCCGACGTTCCTAAGCCAATTTCTGCCCTTGAGAGGCCTAGCGCCCCGACGCGGGGTGGCTCGAGGCCCGCTGGTCGGGGTGGCGGAAGGCGAGCCGTTCTGCCCGTGGGGTAAACCCTTTTGTTATTGTGGTCTCTGTCCCCTCACTCTCTCGCCTTTCCTCACATGCTGACCTTTTCTCAGGCTGAAACGGACCCTCGAGCAGGCCCAACCATCGATGGCCAAGAGGCTCAGAACGGGTGCCGCCTCAACGGAACCAGGTTTGTAGTTAATTCCCGGGTGTCGCGATATTATTATGTCGGTTATCATAACGTCTGACTCTTACTCTTTGTTTTGCAGGCCCGTCAAGCACCCGACCTTCAGCCGGCGTCGAGATAACTTCGCCTCGTCCCGCGCCTACTCCGCCGCCACCAACTCATGATGCGACCCCCCAGATACGAGCGTCGGAGGGAGCCCCCGAGCCCCCTTGATTGGGGGTCGAGGGGGAGCCTATCACCATCAGCGATACGTCTGAGGGTAACGACGCATCTGGGGGCGTTCGACCCATGGAGGAAGAGGCGTCGACTCCCAACGTCGCAGGACGGACCCCCTGGCCCGCAAGCCTTCGAGCCCTCGAGACGCAGAGGAAGATGGAGGAGGAGGAGGCGCGGGATCGCGAGGCGGAACAGCCGTCACTGGAGCAGCAGCAGCAGCAACCCCAGCCGGAGAAGCAACCGCAGCTTCAGCATGACGAGCAGCATCAGCAGCTGGGGCGGCAACAGCAGCTGGGGGGCCAAGAGAACGAGCCACTCGAGCCCCCGCCTCAGATTTTGGCCGGACCGGCGCCACAGGCGTCGCAAGAGCCCGGCGATCAAGAGGGAGACTTGCCGGTGTACGGGCCTCCCACCCCAGCGTGGCTTCTCCCGGGGGCGCCTGCCGCGATCCGGGCAGAATCGGGGCGAGCGGACGGAGTGGTGGCACTCGCCTGCATGATGCGCACCCCCACCGACCCTGAGTCCGAGATCAAGAGGACACTCTACGGCATGGACGGGATCGCCCCAGGGTTCCTCCGGGAACGTCGAGCGTGGGAGGACCGCTTCCCCTCTGAGGAGGACGAGATCGGGTCGTCTGGGAGTAAGGACGGTACGTGGAAGACGGTGGACGACGACGGCCGGTTCCCTTGCCTCGCCGATCTGTTCTTGCGCCACGGGGGTTCCCTCGAGACCGTCGAGAACTTCCTCCGTGGCGTCAAGGTGCGGGCCGATCGGGAGACGGAGAACTGGTGCCCCGATCGGATTCGTATCCGAGCTTCCAGCGACCCGTCCGAGCCCAATATCTTCCTCGATGACAAGAAGGAAGTCGAGAAGTGGGAACACGTCGAGGAGCTCCGCCTTTGGATGAAACACGTGGTGGGGCTCCTATCGGACGTCATCAACAACGGGCTCGGGCCCGCTTATTTTGTAAGTGTTTCTCGAGCTCCAATCTTGGTGGTGCTTTTGGGTTTCTGTGTTCTAACCCCCCTGACCTCTGATTGGCAGGATATGAAAGAGACCTCCCGCATCAAATCTAGCTTCATTCATGCCACGAGGGGCGGATGGGAGCAGCTTCCCCTCCTCAAGGATCAACTCCTCGAGTCACAGGAAAAGCTGCTTAAAGCTTATAAAGATCTTATAGCGCTCGAGGAGGAGAAGAAGGTGAGGGAGGCTGCTTTGGCCGAGGCCCGAGAGGTCTCGAAGAAGGCGGAGGAGGAGGCGGTGCGGTTACGGGAGCGGGCTCTTACGGTCGAGGAGGCCGCGTCCAGAGCTCGGGAGGAGGTCCTGTCCCACAAGGGCATCATTGCGGACCTGGATAAAGAGAAGGGCCTTCTCCAGACCGACCTGGACTCCCTCCGCGATACCTTCCAGAAGATGAAGGTGGCGTTCGTGGACAGTGAGGTCGCCAGGGGTGCCGCCGAGGACGCAAAAAAGAAAGCCCTCGAAGACCTCGAGATGGAGCGAGCTCGATCCCGCAGTCTTTCTGACGACGTCGAGCGTCTGAAGGGAGAACTGCTAGAGAAGAGTGGAGCCGTCGCTCAGGCTGGCAGGGTGATCGAAGATCTCCGCGTTGCCAATACTGAGCTGACGCGCTCCAACAGAGAGATCGAGCGTGCCAATACCAGGTTGGTTGGCGAGAACACGGCTCTAGAGGAGAGTATCAAAGGTATGTTCCCTTTGTCGAATTTCCTTTTCGAGGTGTGTTTTTTCTAAAGCTCCTTCGTATTGGTATTTGTAGGGCTCAAGGATGAACTCCTGGCCGCCCAAGCCGAGGCTCGCGACGCCAAGGCTCAACTCGAGGCTGAGGTTGCTTTGAACCGTCGAGTGCGGACGGCGATAAGCGATCTCTCGACCTCTTGGGAGGTCGAGCCTATGGATGAGTCGAGGGAGGACTCTCGAGGTGACGCACTGGTCGACCAGCTGTGCTACTTAGGTGCGACGCTGCGAGATCGGGTGCGGGATGCCCTCCACATCGGGGTGAAGCGGGCGATGGCGGTTGTCTGCTCGGGCTTCTCCTACGACATGGAGGTAGTATCCCACGGCTTCGTCACCGACATCTCTAAGACCGACGCGGAGAACGAGGAGAGGCTCCATGCTTTGATCGACGACGCGGAGGCCCCTGGGGAAAGGTTGGCCAAGCTCTTCGAGCCTGAGGTGCTTCCTCCTGAGACTGGCTCGGGCGGAGGTGAGGGTGGCGAGGGTCGTACCATGGACTGAGGCCTGCGAGCCTGCTCGGGGTGCCTGGGGCCCCTTGTATAAGACTCTGTTACTCCTGTTTTTTAAGTGATACAGTATTTTTGTGGTTGTTAAATGTTTGTTTGTCTTTCCACTCGAGGTTCTTTTATTTCTTTTTGCGCCTACACATGTGTTCCTTGTTCGATTTTTCGTAAAAGGCAGCTTCGATCGCCTCGAGGTTGAGGGAGTGAGTAGAGTTTCCGTAGCCCGGGGGCGTAGGTGTTCTCAGGCTCGCTATCCTTTGGTCCTTGAGGGGCTCGAGGCGCCTCGACTACTCGATCGTTTAAGGTTTACTAAGTAGGAAAGAGAGAGGCTTTTTGGCTTTTTCGACGCTTGGGGAGGGGTCGTCCCTCTGGTAGCCCCCGAGGGGGTGCGGACTATGATGGGTCATGGTCGGCATCCCCTTTTGACGTCGAGATTATAACTCGTAACTATTTTTGGTACAGAAAGAAGCCGCTAGAGGGAAAGACTTTATTTATTCATGCGTTCATTTACAAAGTCTTCGTACAAAAAGTAGGATCGTAAATCTAGGATTTCTAGGGGTAGAATCGACGTAGCTGTTCGATGTTCCATGCGTTGGTGAAGACTGCCCCCTTTTCGTCCGCCAATTTGTACGTTCCTGGCTTAAGGACCTCGGCCACCACATACGGGCCTTCCCAAGGTGGGGTTAACTTGTGGCGTCCTTGGTTGCTTTGCCGGCGTCGTAGGACAAGGTCGCCTACGTTGAGGTCCCTCTTGCGCACGTGCTTGTCGTGGTAGCGTCGGAGTCTCTGCTGATATCTAGCAGAGTTGAGGAGGGCCATGTCTCGAGCCTCCTCGAGTTGGTCGACCGCGTTTTCTTGAGCTTCTTTGTTCGATTGCTCGTTGTAAGCCTTGAGTCGAGGTGACCCATACTCGAGGTCTGTGGGGAGGATAGCCTCAGAGCCGTAGACCATGAAGAACGGGGTGTATTTGGTGGCCCTGCTTGGCGTTGTCCTTAGGCTCCATAGGACTGAGGAAAGCTCCTCGACCCATCTCTTGCCGAATTTCTTCAATCGATTGTAGATCCTTGGCTTGAGTCCTTGTAAAATCATGCCGTTGGCACGCTCGACCTGGCCGTTAGTTCGAGGATGGGCAACCGCGGACCAATTCACACGGATGTGGTGCTGATCACAGAAATCCAAGAATTTTCTGCCAGTAAACTGGGTGCCGTTGTCGGTGATGATGACGTTGGGGATCCCAAATCGATGGATGATGTCGGAGAAGAAGAGGACGGCCTGCTCGGAGCGGATGTTAGTGATGGGTCGAGCCTCGATCCATTTAGAGAACTTGTCAATAGCCACCATCAAATGTGTATATCCTCCTTTCGCCTTTTGTAGAGGTCCTACTAAGTCGAGCCCCCACACCGCAAACGGCCAGGTGATGGGGATCATCTGAAGAGCATGCGCGGGCAGGTGCGTCTGTTTGGCGTAGAATTGGCACCCGTGACACGAGCGTACGAGCTCGACGGCATCCGCCACGGCTGTTGGCCAGTAAAAGCCTTGCCGAAAAGCGTTTCCTACAAGGGTCCGTGGGGCGGCGTGGTGGCCACAAGCCCCCGAGTGCAGGTCGTCGAGGAGTTTTCGGCCTTCCTCTATGGTGACGCAACGCTGTAAGATTCCCGTCGGGCTCCGTCGATATAGCTCGTTGTCTTCACCATAGATTACATATGATTTGGCCCGTCGAGCGATACGGCGAGCTTCCGTCCTGTCTTCTGGCAACTCACCGCGGATGAGGCAGTCGAGGAACGGTGTGCGCCAATCGAATGGTCGACCCGGTCGTCGTTCTATCTCCATCACCTCTTCCTCCATCAAGAGCGCATCGACAGCATTGGCTGGTTGGGCGATGGTGGTGTCGACACCAGCCCCCGTGCCTAGGTCGACGGACGGCTCGTGTAGATCCTTTGAGAATGCGTCAGGCGGCACTGTGCCTCTGGTAGACGCAATCTTGGCGAGTTCGTCGGCTGCCTCGTTGTAGCGTCGAGCGACATGGACGAGCTCGAGGCCGTGGAATTTGTCTTCGAGTCGACGTACCTCCTTGCAGTATGCTTCCATTTTTGGGTCATGGCAGCTTGAGGCTTTCATTACCTGGTCGATGACGAGTTGGGAGTCGCCTCGGACGTCGAGGCGTCGGACTCCTAACTCAATAGCTATCTTGAGGCCGTTGACGAGGGCCTCATATTCTGCGACATTGTTAGACGCGGCGAAATGAATTCTGATTATGTACCTCATGTGGACGCCCAAGGGTGAGATGAACAATAGGCCGGCCCCGGCCCCAGTTTTCATGAGTGACCCGTCGAAATACATCGTCCACAGCTCCGCCTGGACCTGAGTCGGGGGAAGCTGGGAGTCCGTCCATTCTGCGACGAAGTCTACCAGGGCTTGCGATTTGATAGCCTTTCGAGGCGCATAAGTGAGAGTCTCGCTCATGAGCTCGACCGACCACTTCGCTATTCTTCCCATGGCTTCCTTGCTCTGGATTATTTCGCCCAAGGGGAAAGAAGAGACCACCGTGATAGGATGACCAAGGAAGTAATGTTGCAGTTTGCGGCGGGCGAGGATCACGGCGTAGATCAGCTTCTGGATTTGGGGGTAACGCGCCTTGGTCTCCGAGAGCACCTCGCTGACGAAATAGACTGGCCTTTGGACCGGCAGCGCGTGACCCTCCTCTTGTCTTTCGACCACCACCGCCGCGCTGACGACCTGGGTCGTCGACGCGACGTAGAGGAGTAGCGGCTCCGCAGGTTGAGGTGGAACCAGGACTGGTGCCGAGGTCAGCGTCTTTTTCAATTTTTCGAGCGCTTCCTCGGCCTCGGGGGTCCAAGAAAAGCGCTCGACCTTCTTCAGGAGTCGATATAATGGTAATGCCTTTTCTCCTAGTCTCGAGATGAAACGGCTCAGAGCCGCCAGGCATCCTGTGACTCTCTGGACACCCTTGATGTCTCGGATTGGCCCCATTTTTGTGATGGCCGAGACTTTCTCGGGGTTGGCCTCGATACCGCGCTGTGAAACAATGTATCCTAAGAGCATGCCTCGAGGCACGCCGAAAACGCACTTCTCGGGATTAAGCTTGATCCGGCTGGTGCGTAAACAGCTGAAAGCAACCTCGAGGTCCTGGATCAGGTCTCCTCGTTGCTTTGACTTAACAACAATGTCGTCGACGTAGGCCTCGACCGTTGAACCTATATGTTCGCCAAATACGTGGAGCATGCAGCGTTGATACGTGGCTCCCGCGTTTCGAAGCCCAAATGGCATGGTCACGTAGCAATACATCCCGAAAGGCGTGATGAAAGAGGTCGCGAGCTGGTCGGACTCTTTCATTTTTATTTGGTGATAACCAGAATATGCATCAAGGAAAGAAAGGGTTTCACATCCCGCGGTAGAATCGACAATCTGATCAATGCGTGGCAATGGAAAGGGAACTTTTGGACATGCTTTATTCAAACTAGTATAATCAACACACATCCTCATTTTCCCATTCTTTTTCTTAACTAATACAGGGTTCGCTAACCAGTCAGGATGATGAACTTCCTTGATGAATCCGGCCGTCAAAAGCTTTTGGACTTCTTCGCCAATGATCTTGCGCTTTTCCTCGTCGAATCGGCGCAACCGCTGCTTCACTGGCTTGGAACCGGCTCGAATCTCCAAGGAGTGCTCGGCGACTTCCCTTGGTATGCCCGGCATATCCGAGGGACTCCATGCGAACATATCAGCATTCGCACGGAGAAAGTCGACGAGCACGGCTTCCTATTTGGGGTCGAGGTCGGTGCTGATCGTCAGCACCTTGCCGTCAGAGTTGTTGGGGTCGAGCGGAATCTTCTTAGTTCCTTCCGCCGCCTCGAAGCTGCCCGCATGTCGTTTAGGTTCTGGAGCCTCAGCGGCCATGGCTTCGAGCTTCGCAACGAGCTCGGTGGAGCTCTCGACCGCCTCCCCGTACTCGACGCACTCGACGTCGCACTCGTACGCGTGCTCGAAGGAGGAACTGACGGTGATGACGCCTTTGGGACCAGGCATCTTCAGCTTCAAGTATGTGTAGTTGGGTATAGCCATGAACTTGGCGTAGCCCGGGCGCCCGATGATGGCGTGGTACGTGCCTCGGAAACCAACCACCTCAAAAGTGAGGGTCTCCTTCCTGAAGTTGGCCGCCGTGCCGAAGCAAACCGGTAGGTCGATTCGACCTACTGGCAGTGCCTTTTTCCCGGGTACGACGCCGTGGAAACCGCCGGTGCTTGGCTGGAGGCGTTCTCTATCGATGCCGAGGAGATCGAGGGTCTCGAGGTAGATGATGTTGAGGCTGCTACCGCCGTCCATCAGCACTTTCGAGAGTCGGGTGTTGACGATGATGGGGTCGACGACGAGCGGGTAGACGCCTGGGGCGACCACTTTGTCGGGGTGATCCTCTCGGTCGAAGGTGATGGGAGTGCTTGACCAGCTAAGATACTGGGGCACCGCCATCCTTGCCGCAAAGACTTCGCGACGCTCCCTCTTGCGTTGCCTCGTGGTCAACTGAGTCGAAGGCCCGCCATAGATCATGTAGCAGTCGTGGACGGCGGGGAAGCCGTCGTCATCTTTGTTGTCCTCCTTGCCGCCAGCTTTCTCCTTCTTGGAGTCATCACGCGCATCTTTTTTGGGACCCTGACCATCGAAATGCTTTTTCAGCATGCGACAATCCTTGAGTTTGTGGTTAGCGCCTCCCTTATGGTAAGGGCACGGCTCCTCCAACATCTTGTCGAAGATACCTCCCTCCGGAGGGCCTCGCGGCTTCTTTCGATCCATCGTGGCGACAAGGTCGTCACCCGAGTCTCCCTGGTGGAAACGCCGTACTTTCTGCTTCTTTTTATTTTTCTTGAGGCCTCGACTGGAAGTCCCTTCTTCGTCGACGGGCTGCTTGCCTTTTCTTCCTTCTGAGCTGAAGAAAGCGCCGACTGCCTCCTCCCCTGCCGCGTAGTTAGCTACTACGTCCATCAGCTCGTCGACGGTCTGAGGTCGATTGCGGCCTAATTCCCGCACCAAGTCTCGACTGGTGGTGCCCGAGACAAACGCCAAGATGACGTCGTGGTCGGGGGTGTGTGGCAACTCAGTGCGCTGCTTCGAGAAGCGTCGAGCGTACTCCCGAAGAGTCTCTCCCGACTTCTGCTTGCATTTGCTGAGGTCCCACGAGTTCCCTGGCCGTACATAGGTCCCCTTGAAATTGCCCTCGAAGACTCTGACCAGGTCATCCCAGTTGTGAATCTGATTGGCTGGGAGTTCCTCGAGCCATCGACGGGCGGTGTCGGAGAGGAAAAGGGGTAGCTGTCTGATGATGGCTCGATCGTCCCCCCGGGCGCCACCTAGCTGACAAGCCAGCCTGAAATCGGCCAGCCATAGTTCTGGCTTGGTTTCTCCATTGTACTTTGCGATGCTGGTTGGGGGTCGGAATGGACTAGGCAGGGGCGTGCTGCGGATCGCCCTGCTGAACACCCGTGGGCCTGGTGGCTCGGGGGCCACCCGATCCTCATCGCTGTCGTACCTCCCGCCGCGATGCGCGCTATAACCACGTTCTTCCGCGTCTCCGTGTCGGCGGCGTCTATTTTCTTTAACGTCGTGTCGCGCGTCGTGTCGTCGTTGGTTGTCGGCAGGGAGGATGAGAGCGGTCTTTCTACCTCGAGGGGGAGGTTGTTGCTGGACAGACACCTCCTCTTCGATTAGAGGCTGTTCGCCGCGCTTCTCTGTGGCAGCTCCTCGTCGTCGAGATGCCGAACTTTCGGCTTGTTGAACTGCTGCCACCTGGAGCAATGTCTGAACTTCATCTCGAATTCGTCGGGCCTGGGAATTTGATGGCTCTGGCATGTTACGTAGCAGCATCGTTGCTGCCACTACATTCTGGCCCGCTCGAGGGAAACGGCCGAGAGGTTGCTCCGCCTCTGTGTCACCGACGATCTGTCGATGTACATCTCGAGCGCGTCTGCGGACACTTCCGCCCGGCGGGTAGGGCAGGTCTTGTTCGAGGATCTGCTCGAGCAGGACAAGGCGCTCGCGATCTTCGTCGAGCTTCATCTTGAGCTCCCGCAGCTGCGCGAGCTGCGCAGTTCTGTCTTCCTGAGGAAGAGGGTCGAGCCGTCCGTCATTCCCAGGCGTCCTGGGGTCTTCTTGCGTCGCGGGGGCTCGACCACCCGCAGCAGCATCCCGTGTTTCGTCTGTGGTTTCTGCCGCCCCGTCGAGGTGATAGCATTCCCTCGTAGGGTCGTAGCTGTCTGTCTCGGAATCGGAGTCTGGTTCGGCAGTGTGGGAACACTCACGACCTTCCTCCGACCATCGTTGCCTGAGTGAGGTGATCGAGTATCGCCCGGGACCTAGACGGCGGAGGCCTCGTACTCGGGAAAGGTCCGGCAGTTCGGACGTCGGCCGCTGCTCTTCAGAGCTACGTGGGATGACCATTGGTCTTTCCACGTGCGTCTGAGCATTTGGGCGTATCGTCTTGGCGAGCGACGCCGCGGCGTTGTCCAACCCGAACGGCAATGCCGCCCTTGGAGAGAACAACCCGCGTGGAAGTAGCCTAGCTGCGGTGGGGGAGGGCGCGTGAGACGCGTCTCCTCCTGTCGTCGCGTGGTGCTGAGTCGTTGTGCTCGTTGCTTGGTCACGCGGTGTCGCTGCCTTGTGGCCCACGTCCTGCCTTGCGCGAGTTGCTGGTCGCGCTGAAGCAGAGGGGCCGCAATGGTTGAGCCCGCGCCTCTTCTTAGGTGGAGAGGCGTGGTGGTGAGGGCGTCTTGGGGCCTTCGACCGTGCTGGCGTAACGCGGACTTCTCCTAGTCCTTTGACTGAGAGCAAGATCATGTCGTAGCCGGAGCCCGTAGACATGAACTCGAGACTCCCAAACCAAATCACCGTGGAGCGCGGAAGCGGCGAGGCAGGAGTAGTCATCCGGAAAGTGGTGGGAAATCGGTGAAGAACACGCAGGACCCCTACCTGGCGCGCCAACTGTCGGTGTTTTTCCCCCGGGGGGGTCACACCAACGAGTAAATTTGTATGCGTGCTCCCCTTTCCGGATGATGATGCAAGAAGACACAGAGATTTATCCTGGTTCGGGCAAGAGAAGGCCCTACGTCCAGCGGGGGGAGAGAGTTTGTATTATCTTGCACCTAAGTGCTTGTACAGGGGCGAATACAAGCGTGATATGAAGTGTGTAGCTCTACCACGAGTGTGTTCTTGTGTTCGGATGTCCCTCTTCTATTCCTGAGTCCCTCCTTTTATAGCTCCAAGGAGAGACACAGGGTACATGCGTAGATGTTAGAGTAGGGATCGATAGCTGCACGAAGCGCTGACCTACTCGAGGCTTCCGTACGGCATGGCCTCGAGCCGTCCCATCCTGATAGCTTGGTGATGATTACGCGTGCTCCTGCGAGCTGCCCTGCCAGCCGCCTTGTGCTGGTTCTGAGGTCGCATGCTCGTATGGCATGGTGGCGGATCCGGCGGAGCAGCTGTGGTGTTGTCAGTCGACGCCCGACTTGTCCCTGGGGAGGGACCTTGTTCGGTCGAGGGCCGGGCGCCGCGTAATATGCTGATATCTGGAGCGCTGACCTTGGGTGTCTCGAGGGGGTCCCGATTAGACGTTCCATCCTTGTTTCCCGCGTCCTGACACGCCCTGGGTCGTTCGGTGGGAAGGCTGCAAAAAGAACGATGGGACAGAAGCTCGCTCCCTATCACGCCTCCCATGACCTGTGTGTTAGGTGGGGAAGCGTCAGGTGCATTTAATGCTCCCGCCCGCGTGCGCGCGTCAGGCGGCGGACAGTGTCCTAACGCTCGACGTCTCTTGGTTCGCTCGAGCCCGCTTCCGTCTTCGACGGTAGTCGTTGCTCGAGCCCTGACCGGTTCGCTCGACGCTATTTTCGTCTTCGAGGCTGCGACTGTTGATGGCGGCGCATGCGTAAGACTAGGGCGCCGAATTAAGGGTCTCGACCTTCGTACGGGCAATCTCATAGTGCGCATCGCTGAGGGTACCCCTTACCGATACCCTCGACAATTCCTTCGGGTATTCTTGTCACTAACCTTTCTAGGATTGGAGCAAGAAGACCGGATGAATGACAAGCGCAAGGTATGCCCAACCAATCAACATGCAACATTGAATTAAATTCATCCAATCTTGAATTTTGCAAAATTCAAGCTTAGGGGAGTACTTCACATAAAAACATCCTTTGCCATGTTGCTATGTTGGTTGTCCTTACCTTTGAGACATGCTCAATTTGTTAAATACTAATCACACTGCTTCATCTCCACTTAAGTAGATCTCTATAAATCCCATCACGCTACATTTGTTTATCCTAGTAAGTGTTAGTTTGGAAGTACTGCACATACTTATATTGGCTTTTAAATTAAGCATGGTGCTTAGGTTAAACAGCCTTCCTTAATCTGATTAGACATGGAGTCTAGTTCGGTTATCAAACTAAAAATTGCTTGTGTAGACATTGGTATATTTTGTGGGACTAACCCCTGCAGGAAAACTTTCAATATCAACCTGGGAAGTCCTGAGATAAACTCACATTGGAGATGAAGAAAGTGACACATGAAGTTTAACAATTTGCACAAGAAAGACGTAGCTCATAAGAGATGATCCATGGAGGGAGCCACAAACACGATGCACAACCGCTAGAAAGGAAAGCTTCTACAAGGTGATACTGTACCATCACTCTTCAAAGGTAACATCTTAAGGTACTTGACTATCCTTTTATAAGTTTCTCCTTGGTTCTGGCGTTCACATAAATAAAGAGACAAACATGTATGATTTATAACTCTAAATTAACCAACCCAACTGATTCAACATGTTTAGTCCCTTAATCTTTGTTCTTAGTACTACCTTCGTAATCCCACCCTCCTAAACATATAAGCTAATATGTTGCACATTCAATCTTTGGAAGATAAAAACAAAACATAAATATAGATAGATTATCTTTCCATTAGGTTGAGCCATCTGATCTAACAAATGTTTTAAATGCTACACTCATGATCCATCAACTTTGTCTTGCTCACTATGCTTAAGGTTAGAAAAGAACAAATACACTTTTGGTTCTGTTGGTGTTTTCCACCAACAGAGCCCATGCACTTGATCTCTGCCTTGTCTCTATGAGCAGGACACATTTTGAGAAACGTGAAGGCATTTTACAACTCCCAGATTCCATTAAGTGAAGAACCGGGATCTACGAGCACAAACACAATGGAGATCAGACACTTAGTTTCCCAAAGGAAATATTAAAGAACCTCTGTGTCCAAGTTGGTACCTTGTACGCTCCAGCAAACTTCGTGGTGATAGAGATTGGTACTGAGGAGAGGGCACCCATCATCTTAGGGAGGCCATTCCTAAACACCAGAGCTGTCATCTGCGCTAATGCTGCCAAGATTAGTCTCTACATCAAGGGGAAGAAGGAGACTTTCCTTCAAGAACAAGACTACATAAACTTCAGAGCAATCCCGACATGAACCAAGAAAGAGGACCAACAGGAGGAACAGGAACAAACAAATGTGGACCGAGTCAGCTAAGATGGTCACTGCAGCTCAAGGAGGTCAAGATCGTTGACTCAAGTCACCTTTCTTGATCAAGAAGGACGACCCTGGTGTTCCAAGCATCGAGTGAACAACCAACAGATACTCTTTTTAGAAAACACTCTACGACACCGGATCTAACGTCAACATAATGGCCGCAGTCACTTATCAGCTCCTGCATGGAACCATGCCCCTACAACCAATATATATTTAGCTCCACATGATTTTCAGAACATTGACATGGGAGAAGACGAGTACGATCCACCCATCATCCTTGGAAGACCATTCCTCAACACTATCAAAGTTATCATCTACATTGGAACCGGAGAAGTCCACGTGTATTTCCCCTCTGAGAAGGTACGCCATTACTTTAATGATTCTAACTATATAGTTGAAGATTCTAAGCAGGTCAGGACAAGAAGAAGACGACGCAACCGCAACCAGAGGAGGCAAATCATCAAGGACGGATGGGCAGACTACGAAGGAGAAGTTGTAAGGTCAGAAGACGTTGAGTTTAAACAGAATTATCCAGAGGAGACCGAAGCACCAAGTTAGGTGTGGAAAATGAAGATAACTATACATGAAGAGGAGGCGCTGCCGGAAGTACCGACTACGCCACCCAACGAACCTCAGGATAATTGAGATGGAGGAGAGTCCCGTTCGGAGGACTTAAAAACACCGAACGCCTTGCCAAGAGGTAAACTTGGTAGTTATCCTTTCCCTTTCAATTATTTCAAGTAGTTCATTTAGTTAATTAAGTTCTAAACAGAAAGTAAAAATGTGAAAAACAGTAAGCCCCATGTGAGGATACGAGTGGCATAAAACCCATAAGTACATTCACTGTGGTGGCATAAAAATAAAATAAAAATATTTTTCTGCTTTATAAAATAAAAATATAAAAATAGGGAGTAAAAATTATTAAGGAGTCTCAACATGATAAAGGCTAGATATTTATGCTAACACTTAATCAGTTCCACAAGCTTTGTTGTCTATTTGAGCTCCACAGAATCTAAGAATCAAGAAGACTGGCAGACGGAGGATATTCTAATTGCTGTCACAATGCTGCTAACTTTCAAATACACCTCTGCCACCTGCTAGCTACATCAAGAGAAATTACGTCAAAATTCAGCTTGGGGGAGAGCACCCCCATTTATCTCGATAAGTATTTCTATCTATCTATCTTTATACTTATATTATTTTAGAATATAAATATACATAACTATGAAAAACCAAATAAAGATTTTATGCTTATATATATATGTCTTTTGCTTAGTGTATTTAATAAATAAATAAACTGGCTATGCTAATCTGTATCTTAACAATAAAACTCAAGCATGGAAATGATGAATAGTTCCTCTGCCTAATTTGCACATTTTAAGTTCTCTCTCAAGTTTAGACATAACTGTTATAATTTAAAGCTTGCTCTAGACCTAAACTTGTGGGATGAAAACTTGATCTGAAATCTAAGTTGTTAACGGATACGATATGGGAAGGTTGAGCTGCTGTTTATCTGTTTCTAGAGATGCTAGAATTCTGGAGAATTTTATCTTTGGAAATCTTTAAAATGTTGCATGATGAGTTCCTGTATGATGAGAGTTTAAATTCCTACCACAGCCGTATATACATGCTTGCTAGGCTTCGAGCCACACATTTACTTTTTACTGCTTATGAGCATTGAGTGTGGTCAAGCTGTGTAGACCCTTGGGAGCTTGTCATGTGGTTAAATCAAGATTCACTTGCACGTTCACTCACACATGCTACTTCTACTCTGGAAGTACCATCCACATATATCCATACATTTCCATCTCTAGAATCATCCAAAAATATTCTACCCCTAATCCGGGAGAGAATAGCCAAAAATAATTTTGTTCTTCCTTGTGAAATAAATGCTCAAGTTATCTTGTTACTACCACTTGCTACATTATCTCAAGAGATGAGTGCTCTAAAAAAAAGAAAAGAGAAAAAAAAAAGAAAAATATGAGGAAATAAAAAGGAGCAAGTGCTCGGAACCTCGAAAGAAAAGAAAAAGTGAGACGAGAGGTAAAAATGGACAAGTGTCCGACAGTAGAATTAGGGGTACAAGATACCCACCTCAGAGAAAAGAAAAATATAGAGCATCTCATTCTCTTCATAATGTTTAAAAAAAGCAAGGAAGGTATGTATCCCCTCAAAAGAAGTAGAATTAGACTTCCACCACCATTGTTTCCATCATTGTTTTCACCATTGTTATCACCATTCATTCGCCACACATGCACATCTTGATTTGGCTTATTGATTTGTTTTTTGGATCCATGGTTTGACTATGCAATAAATGTCTTGTAAGTATGTATATTTTATCTCCCACCTATGAGCTCCAGATATTAAAGCCTTATTAGAGTAGGGTGAGAGAGAAGGCAATGTCACTATGCCTTATATCATAAATACCACATATCTTGAGAGAAGGCATATACCATCACTGCCTTGGTAAGGATCCAGAAATACCACAAAAGAGAGATCTGAGAGAGTCATAAAAGGAATCTCTGAGTTGTATTTGAAAATCTGCAAAAAAACCCCAGAGCTATAGCTGATCAAGAATAAGAGACATGGCACTTGACTAGACTGTTCTATCTTTTAACCTCTCAAGAAAGAAGTGACAGTTACAAGTCCCATGGTGAAAGGTAAAGTAAGTAAGTTTTAAGTCTTGACAGTTTACTCTAACTTAGAGATAAGATCTTATCTAAAAAGCATGTGTACCGTCAATTTTTAAAGATATTGCAACAACTTATGATCCATAGGTGAGTCTATCCTTGCTCAGGGACGAGCAAGAGGTATGTCTATCCTTGCAACAACTTATGATCCATAGTTTGTTGACGGTCCTTAAGTATCAAATTTAATTATCAATTAAACAAAGAAAAGGATCCAAATGAAATCAACATCTAGACTTAGGGTTTTATCTGACAGAATTCCACGAGTTTTGGTGTTTGTCTATTTCTGCAGGGGGTTATCAGGAAATAAGGAAGAAAGGCCCACATGTCGGGATTACATAGAGATATCAACGCACCGCACAATTTTCTACCATCTAGAAGACTCCAGAAGCCACGGGAAGGAAGCGGAGGCCGAAAGGGGCCAGGCCCAGGGCGCCCGCCCACCTCTGGAAGCCCTTCGGGACTTTCTTCGCACACGACGTTCCACCGACCTATTGGATCAAGGAAAACATAGTACCACCTCGCCTACCGACCCAAAAACGCATAGAGGAGGAGGACTATATAAGGAGACCCCCTGGCCCCTGGAGAAGACAAGAAATTATCATAGAGATTGAGGGGTGCCCTCAAAGGAAAACCTCTTCTTTAATTAATATTTCTTTTTAGGCTTAGCAACCAATGTAAAGTAGAAATAGATCTTCTAGTTTCTACTAGATTGAGAGAGATAGAGTGGAGGTGTAGATTGGAGGAAGCCCGGCCTGTCGGTGTCTACTCCAAGCTTGTACCTGCGGGATCAAGTTCTCCTAACCCGAAGCTTGCTCCTAGGATTCTTCAGTATTTCGACTTCTAAATTCTAGTAAGTTCTTGTTTTATTGTTCTTATGGTTTATGAGTTTACTTTAATCTCTTCGCGTATAGTTTAGAGTAATCATTGCTGGCGTAAACTTGGTGTTTAGGCTGGGGTACTCATAGATATTCCCTGATTAGCTGGACCGTGGTAGTAGTGAGGAATGTGATAATTCCGAGTTACCTTTGCAGATCACATCTCGTTAGCAAGAAGGATAGGGTTTATAGGTGCGGGTTGAACATCCTTTGTGGTGTCTAGATTTCGTTAGCCTCCCCATTAGAACAGCAGATCATCCTTATCAAGGTTAGAAGGAGACTACGGTTGCAGTCTTCTCTATTTATCACTCACATCGAGAGACATTCTTTGTAGCCTAAAGGGATAGTAGCAATAGATTTGGTTAGTCAGATGCACCCTTTCTCCCAGTGGTAAAAATATAAATACGATACTCTGGAAAACCTCCCGGGTGAAATGCTCACCGATATCCGTGCGCTTGCGGATCATTTCCTTATTGCGTTACCAAATATCAACAGCCATCATCCGAGGAGTCCCCCTTAGGAAAGGTTGACACTGGTTGAGTGGCAATGAGGTCAAGGGTAGACCTTAAGTGGTGACCTAAAAGGTCTGTATAAGCACTTAGAGAAGTGCTTGTGAAAGAGGCGTAGGTCATGGCCGCGTTCCTCAGTCTGAACGGGAGTGAGGTCGATGCAATCGCGTGCCCTTCCAATGCTGGATCATGCTCCGAGCATAGTGGTGGTGGTGTGACGTGCTTTGATGTCGATGCCCTCGGTGTGCTTTTCCCACCAGGCAGTGGACTAGGGGTACTGGTTACCGACCATGGTGGACTGGGAGGTTGTTGTGGGCCCCTGGTGGGCCCAAGAGCAAAGCTTGTGGCCCCACAAGACTTTCGTCTGGCCCATCACGGGCTAGGGGTGCGGGTCGCCTAACTAGGAGGATCAGCGGGGGGCGTGTTGACAGTAGATAAGTACTCTTTTTAACCGTCAACATAGCATGAGAAAGGATTAAAATCATAATATTAAGCGCACGTTTAAGTTGGTTTGATCCAAGGGCTGTGGTAATTCCTAGCGGACTATAAATAAAGACCCTGACCCCCTGGAGGAGGAGTTCATTATTCTCTGAGAAGGTCAAGAGAAAATTAATTAGATAGAGAGGGGTCCCTCGAATAGATCTGTCTCTATAGGATTCTTAGTGATGCGACACGTTGTCTCGATGTTCACGACGTAGGAAGAACACCGATAACTAGCTAAAGAACAGCCGGATAACTTGCTATAAGCAGCGATAACTAGTGCAACCTGGCAAATAAAACACAAAGCCAACCACCGTCTTTAACCGGCAACCTAAATCGAGGATTCGCCCAACCACACTCTCAAAGAACCAACCAACACAACCTACAATCAATCAAGGAATACCTTGATGGGAGTAGGAGCACCAATTGGGAGCGGATGAAGTCGCTGCCTATGTAATCCCGCGAGGAAATCATAGGAGCAAAGGGGTAGAGATCACTCTCTGAATTTGTTAGCACGCATCTGAACAAAGGGGTTCTGTATTTCAATTATTAAAAGTCTGAAATTACAATGAGTCTTAGGGGGTATTTATACTAGCAACAGCCCTGCTAGATAGGTAGAAACACAAAATGGAAAAGCTAAGGCAGACTATGTGAAAGGGCCTCATTGAGATGACTTCGTGGAGAGTTCCCGCGTGGCTGTTGGTCTTTGGTGCAGTCTTTAGTGTTTGGCAATAACTCCACCTTGGAACTTCCAAATGATGCATGGCTAGATGCATTGGAAAGATAACTTAATAACCTTTCACACCATGTGCAGCATGCACCATGAAATAATGTAGAATAGTACAGTTTTGCATGGGAAGTTGAACATCATGCTGACTTTTGATCTTCTGACCAGTCAGTATTCACGCAGTCATATCTAGACAAAGGAGAATCCAATTCAGGTGCAACCACTTGGGCTTGAAACTAGACTCGACAAGCTTTCCAAAAAGTCCTTATGGGCCTTCATAGCTTTTGAGTAAAAGTTATGAAGATTTCTTTGCACCGGTTCGTTCTTGACTCTACTAGTCCAATTTGCTAGTCCACCTTCAGGGTCCGATTCATCCTTCTCTTCTTCTATATGCCTGAGTGCAATCAAGGTACAACACTTAGGTAGTATATAATTCTCATTAATGTTAAAATGAATCTCACAAAGTAGCGCGTGGACCTCTTGTTGTAGCTTCTCTGCACGACTATGTGTAATCGGTCCATCGATGACTTGCGCTGGTGTCGGTGTAGGTGAAACTTGAGTAGGTGTAGCTTGACTTGGAGCTTGTGACATCTTGCTTGGTGGCTTGGTCATATCACTTAGCCACCATCTCAATTAGATCTCTATAGTTCTTTAGCATAGCTACATAGGAATAGATCTAGAAGGAGTCCAGATCAATCTTCAGTTCGTGGTAAACTCTTATTCTCTTTCTTATACTTATATTAGTTCTTGCTACTATGAATATGACTTTGATCTATTTGATTATATCAGAATTGACTTTATTCTATTTGCTTATATTCTCAATTATATTGTTCATAGTCTACTTTGATTATATGCTTAGCGTAGTTAGATTAGAATTATGTTTATGCATAGGATCATATAGCGCTTACTCATTAGGCCGATGGGTAAGTGATAGATATTCCCTCCATACCTAAATTTCTTGACGTTTTGGGCTCTATGCCTGTTTTCGCAAAAGTTGATGTTGTACTCCCTCCTGGTATACTATTGACGTGTTTGCCACTAGGGGCTGCCTGATCAGCTCCCTAATAATGGCCATGCAGCAGCAAAAAAAAGAGGTTGCGCCAGCCTTTGAACCTCAAACCTCGCAACCAAAACCTGCCTGGGCTGAGCTACCCAATTGCCTTTGGTTGGTTCTGGGAAAAAATGAACCCGCAACCATATTTATTAGGGGCAGATATGGAGAACTTACCCCTATTTAATCACTCCTTGGTAAGCACAATCATATCCTAAACGTCAAGAAATTTGAGTATGGAGGGAGTATTGTGTAGGCGAGGTGCCTAGACCGTATTTATCTGCGATTACCCCTTATAGTCCGGAGCTTGAGGTAGATCGAACGAGTGATAGTCCTGTTGAGTCCTTTTGTATTCCTTCTCCCGATTATAAGGATTGTAGAGCACCATTATTACAGAGAAGTGACTTCTTCTTTGTTCATGATCTTTTTTGCTAATATCACTATGCATAGATATAACTTTTTATAGTGATGATGCTAGGTGTACTTGCACTAATCAATGTATGCTTTGACAGTATAGTTAAAATACTTAGGATTTATTCTTGTAGACTGTACTAATACCATGCTAGTGCTATAGACTTAGAGTACTCTAATTGAGATGATTATCATGTTTATCTTATGGCTACGAATTCTTATTTATCATCTGTCACTTATTATTCATATTTATATATTTATCTTATGTGACACTTGCCCTGCATGAGAGATAGATAAAGACTTGGTTAAGGTCTCCATTGATTACATGCAGTGCTCATTGCTCATTATCCATTGCAAGTCCCTTCCTAGTGGTAAAAATATAAATAACGATACCTCGAATACTCCTGGTTAAAATGCTATACATCGGTATTATCTATGCACTTGCGGATCTTTATTTATTTATTTATTTATTTATTTATTTATTCCTAGAAAAGCATATAGATTTAATACCAGCACTTCTACATCATGTTAGGGATGACAACCTATCTTAAGTGATGTAAAGTAATTTTGACGCTGTTGCTAGAGATAGGTTTAAAAGTCTATTTTTAGTAATTGTGTTAAGTGTCAACAAGCATTTTTGGCGCCGTTACCGGAGAAGGTGAAAGCATCAGAGGATAATGAGCATCACTGCATCCACTCATGGATTGAGCACCATCCACTCATCTCACTCATGTAGCTTTACCCTTGTCTTTTTGTCTATTTTTATCATATGCAGGGTAATGTATGAACAGGTTTGATCTCCTAGATAACTTCATTGATAATCTAGAGACATTGATTAGAAAGACGAAGGCTAAGTTGAGAAGGAATCAATCAATATCATCAACATTTCAGCTTGCCAATCCTCCTGAGTCAGAAGATCGACCTACTCAAAGTTTGACACCACAGATTGACGTCATGGCTGACAAGTCACTTCGTGAGTTCTCAGCTCCCACTATAGCCAACATCTATACTGGGCCAGCTATGGGCATTAATGATCATTTGAGTTAAGCCAGCGCTAATCAACAAGGTGCAAGCAAGCTATTTCTATGGGAAGGCCCATGAAGATGCTAGTTGTTGGTATAAATTAATTGCACTCCATTTAAATAGATTTAAGTAGCATTATCCGCAAGCACATAGATATCATACCAGTGTCATATTTTACCCGGAGGTTTTAAATATTGTATCCACAGGGAACAATTGTGATGATGACAAAGTATCTAGACTTAACCCAACAATTAGGCTAGATCATATCAAGAAAAAGGAAATAGATAATGCACTCTGGTTCTGACTCCGGTAAACTTTGTATAATATCATCTTATCAAGCAAGTAACCCGAATAGTAGAAGAATCAGAGTAATCTCCTATGTTGGGTATTTTAAAAGCAAACAGAAAAATCCGCAAGCGTATGGATACCGATGTAGCCTTCACCCGGGAGTATTTTAGAGTATCGATTTTCCACTGGGAACGTGAGTGTACTAATTAAGAATCAAGATCGCCCAAGGATAACTATATAATTATTTTTGGTGGGAAGAGAGAAACTTTCCTGAGAGTTCTCTAGTTGATCTATGAATCAAGAATTACTTCAAGATTATCTATTTCGGGACATCAGAACACTAACCACAGAAAGAGATGAGAAGGGGGCTAGGAAGCTCTGACTATGGTCCTACAAACACCGATCCGAACGAGGTGGAATACGTCGACCGTTAGGGCTGTCACTACCCTAGGGCTACCACAACAATCCGCAGGATTGGGTGCAATTCCAAGTAATTGCAAGACTAAACACCACGTCTAATCTATTAATTACTACTCTAGCGTTATAAAGACTGGAGCACTTGATGCAAGCGGGAATCCAATAAATAACTTGAATGTAAATAAAAGTAATTAAAGAACTCAGGAATTATGAATTGAAGAACTTGGAGAACGATGAAGAATGAACCAGTTGCTGCAAAAGTATAATGTTGAGGAAGACCCGACATATCCGGCACCTCCTCCGCTCTCCTCTTCTCTCTCCCTATTTTCTAGATTACAACTAGAACTAGAACTACAGGAACTAGAACTAGAACTAGCACTAGATGAACTAGAGGTAGAACTAGATGAACTAGAGGAATCCTCTCTACTTGGATGAAGAATTGAAACCCTAGCTTTGATTCTCTAGAAGAGGTATGATCTCCAGGGGCCAGGGGGCCTTGCTTATATACTATTTTTAGATGAATCTGGGCCGTCGGATCAAACCGACATTAATCGCATGGTTTTCCTTGATCCTTTAGGTTGGTGGAGCATGATCCGCAAAACGGGTCCGAATTGGACACTGAAGGTGGGCGGGCGCCCTAAGGAGTACGGCGGGCACCCTGTCCCTAAGCCCTCTCGGCTTCCCGTTCGTTCCTGTGGGTTCTGGAGTCTTCTAGATGATAGAAAATTGCACGGCATGTTAATATCTCTATGTAAACCCGACGTGTGGGCCATTCTTCCGTATTTCCTGATAACCCCCTGCAGAAATAGACAAACACCAAACTCGTGGAATTCTGTCAGATAAAACCCTAAGTCTAAGTGTTTGTTGCATTTGGATCCTTTTCCATGATTAGTTGATGGTTAAATGTGAGCATTAAGGACCGTCAACAAGCTCCCCCAAGCTTAACCTTTGCTCGTCCCTGAGCAAAGATGAACCCAAGAGTTTCTGCAGTGGTTTCATGCCTTAAAGGTACACATGCGTTCAAACAAGATCTCATTTCTGGGTAGGGTAAACTGCCAAGACTTAAAACTCATTTTACCTATCTCCATGGGGCTTGTAACCGTCACTTGTGTCTTGAGCAGTTAAAAGATAGAACGGTCTAATCAAGCGCCATGTCTCTTGTTATTCGATTAACTATAGCTCTGGAGTTTTTGCAGATTTTCAATAAAACACAGAGATTCCTTGTATGACTCTCTCTAGTCTCTCTTTTGTGGTATTTCTAGATCCTTACCAAGGCAGTAATGGTGTATGCCTTCTCTCAAAGTATGTGGTATTTTTGGTATGAGGCATAGTGGCATTGCCTTCTCTCTCACCCTACTCTAATAAGGTTTTGATATCTGGAGCTCATAGGTGGGAGACAGCTAATACATACTTACAAGACATTTATTGCATAGTCAAACCATGGATCCAGAAGAACAAGTCAATAAGTCAAATCAAGATGTGCATGTGTGGCAAATGAATGGTGTATGGTAATGATGGTGATAACAATGGTGAAAGTCTAATTCTACTTGTGCTCTTTTGAGTGGATGCATACCTTTCTTGCTCTTTTGAAACTTTTTGAGGAGAATGAGATGCTCTATATTTTCTTTTTCTTTTCTCTCAGGTGGGTATCTTGTACCCCTAATTCTACTGTCGGACACTTGTCCATTTTTACCTCTCGTCTCACTTTTTCTTTTCTTTCGAGGTTCCGGTGACTTGCCCATTTTTATTTCCTCGTATCTTCTTTTTTTTTAAGAGCACTCATCTCTTGAAATAATGTAGCAAGTGGTAGTAACCAAGATAACTTGAGCATTTATTTCACAGGGAATAACAGGGATAGGATATTATTTTTGGCTATTCTCTCCTAGATAGGAGTAGAATAATTTTGGGTGAATCTGGATATGGAAATGAGTGGATGTATGTGGATGCATACTTCCAGAGTAGAAGCAGCATGTACGAGTGAACGTGTAAGTGAATCTTGATTTTAACCGCATGACAAGCTCCTAAGGGTCTACACAGCTCGACCACACTCAATGCTCATAAGCAGTAAAGTAAATGTATGGTTCATAGTCTAATAAGCATGTATATATGGCTGTGGTAGGATTTTAAACTCTCATCATACAGGTACTCATCATGTAACATTTTAAATATTTTCAAAGATAAAATTATCCACAATTCTAGCATCTCTAGGAACAGATAAATAACAGCTCAACCTTCCCATATCATATCTGTTAACGACTTAGACTTTAGATCAAGTACTCTTCCCACAAGTTCAGGTTTAGAGCAAATCTTAATTAATAACAGTCATGCCTAAACTTGAGAGAGATTTCAATTTTGAGAACTAGTCATGGCAGAGCAACTATTCATCATTTCCATGTGAGAGCTTATCATGAGGGTTCATAGCAAACTTTATTTATTTATTTATTTAGCAAACTAAGCAAAGATATATATATAAGCACAAAATCTTTATTTGGGTTTTTATGATTATGCATCTTTTTATTATTTGAGTAAAGTATAAACATGGGTAGAACACTTAACTGGATAAATGGGAGTGCTCTCCCCCAAGCTGGATTTTGACGTAATTTCTTCTGATGTAGCTAGCAGATGGTGGAGGTGTATTTGAATATCAGCAGCACCCTGAGAGAGATTAGGATGTCCTCTGTCAGCTAGTCTTCTTTGATCCTTGAATTCTATGGAGCTCAAATTGACAACAAAGCTTTGTGGAACCGGTTAAGTGTTAGCATAAATATCTAGCCTTTATCATGTTGAGCTTTCTCAATAAATGTTACTCTCTTTAGTAGGATTATAAATTTATTTTTATAATTTTATTTTTATAGGACATGAATATATTTTTTTCATTTTTACGCCACCACAGTGAATGTCCTTATGTATTTTATGCCATGAGCATACTCACATGGGGCTTACTATTTTTAACATTTTTATTTTCTTTTCAAGATGATATGAACCTAATTAACTAAGCAAACTATTTTAAATAATTGAAAGGAAAAAAGATAACTACCAAGTTCACCTCTTGGCAAGGCGTTCGGTGTTTTTAAGTCCTCCGAACCGGACTCTCCGTTTTCTCAGTCGTCCTGGGATTCGCTGGGTGGCGTAGTCGGTGGTTCCGGCGGCGCTTCCTCTTCGTGTATAACTATCTTTTCTCTCTGACTCGATGCTACGATCTCCTCAGGACAGTTCTGTTCAAGTAGTATGTCTTCAGACCCTACCACTTCTCCTTCGTAGTCTGCCCATCCGTCCTTGATGATTTGCCTTCTCTGGTTGCGGTTACATTGTCTTCTTCTTGTCCTGACCTGCTTAGAGCCTTCAACTATATAGTTAAGGTCAATAAAATTGCGGCGTATCTTCTTAGAGGGGAAGTGCATGTGGACTTCACTGGATCCAATGTAGATGATTGCTTTAACGGTACTGAGGAACGGTCTCCCAAGGATGATGGGTGGATCCTACTCGTCTTCTCCCATGTCAATAATCTAAAAATCTGTATGGACAAAATGATCATCTATTTTGATAGGGACATCAGTTAATATACCTTCAACCTTTTGGAATGTCTGATCTGCCATCTGGAGCTGAATGTATGTCAGTTTTAGGGGCATGGCTCTGAACAGGAGCTTATAGGTGACTGGGTCGTCCTTTTTGGTCAGGAACAGTGACTTAAGTCGACGATCTTGACCTCCTTGAACTGTAGTGACCATCTTAGCTGACTCGGTCTACATTTGCTTGTTCTTGTTCCTCCTGTTGGTCCTCTTCCTTGGTTCATGTCGGGATTACTCTGAGATTTGTGTAGTCTTGTTCTTGAAGGAAAACGTCTCCTTCCTCCCCTTGATGTAGAAACTGATCTTGGCAGCACTAGCATAGATGACAGCTTCCGAGGTGTTCAGGAATGGCCTCCCTAAGATGATGGGTGCCCTCTCATCAATACCAGTCTCTATCATCACGAAGTCTGCTGGGGCATACAAGGTACCAACTCGGATGCAAAGGTTTTTCAATATTCCCTTTGAGTGTCCAATCTGCAAGCTGCAAACACATGGTTGTTTCTAATAAAGGATGTGTAAAGAATTTTTCATAGAGTACCCTGGGTATAATGTTGACGCTGGAGCCAAAATCGCAGAGTGCTTCTGGGAAGTTCACCATGCCGATGGAGATCGGGATGACGGTACGTCCTGGATCGCCTCTCTTGACCGGCAGAAGGTCAGTAATTACTTCCATAACGGGGTTACTCCAATAGTTACGTCCTCAAGCATCTCAGGGTAGTGATTGCCTAAGTGTCCAGTATCTCTAGTGTGTTTGTGCTCGTAGATCTAGGTTCTTCACTTGGTGGAGTCTAGAAGTTG
This sequence comes from Sorghum bicolor, assembly GCF_000003195.3. Lineage (NCBI taxonomy): Eukaryota > Viridiplantae > Streptophyta > Magnoliopsida > Poales > Poaceae > Sorghum > Sorghum bicolor. The sequence continues at coordinate 33,098,197 of NC_012870.2, read as the reverse complement.
TAAAACGCCATATTTTGCTCGAAGTGTACCTACTCATAGAGACAATGCAGAGATCAAGTGCATGGGCCCTGTTGGTGGAAAACACCAACAGAACCAAAAGTGTATTTGTTCTTCTCTAACCTTAAGCATAGTGAGCAAGACAAAGTGGATGGATAATAAGATCATGAGTGTAGCATTTAAAACATTTGTCAGATCACATCGCTCAACCTAATGAAAGATAATCTATCTATATTTATGTTATTTTTTATATATCTTCCAAAGATTGAGTGTGCAACATTTTAGCTCATATGATTAGGAGTGTGGGATCAGAAAGGTGGAAGGACTAAACATATTGAATCGATTGGGTTGGTTAATCTAGAGTTGTAAATCATACATGTTTGTCTCTTTTATTCATGTGAACGCTAGAACCAAGGAGAAGCTTATAAAAGTGATAGTCAAGTACCTTAAGATGTTACCTTACTTGAAGAGTGATGGTACAGTATCACCTTGCGGAAGCTTTCCTTTCTTAGCGGTTATGCATCGTGTTTGTGGCACCCTCCATGGATCATCTCTTATGAGCTATGCCTTCCTTGTGTAAATTGTTAAACTTCATGTGTCTCTCTCATTGTCTCCAATGTGAGTTTATCTCAGGACTTCCCAGGTCAATATTGAAAGTTTTCCTGCAGGGGTTAGTCCAACAAAATATCCAATGTCTACTATAGCATACTATCGGCTCAAAAATCAACCTAGACACCATGTCTAATTTGATTTAGGAGGGCATTTTAACCTAAGCATCATGCTTAATTTAAAATCCCTTGGAAGTAATATCATCATTCCTAAGCTAAGCACCATGCTTAATTAAGAGATAAATGAAACTACTCCAAACCTGGACATATACTAAAGCAAATAAAGGTAGTATGAGAGCATTTATAGAATCTACTCAAGTGGAGCTGAAGTAGTGTGATTAGTACTTAACAAATTGAGCATGTCTCAAAGGTAGGGACAACCAACATAGCAACATGGCAAAGGGTGTTTTTATGTAAAGTACTCCCCCAAGCTTGAATTTTACAAAATTCAAGTTTGGATGAATTTAATTCAATGTTGTATGATGATTGGTTGGACATACCTTGTGCTTGTCATTCATCCGATCTTCTTGCTCCAATCCTGGAAAGGTTAGTGACAAGAATACCCGAAAGAATTTTTTACAATTATCCTTATATACACAAGGTAATGTTGCAAATAATTAAAAGCTCATGTCACGATCTGATCAGTGCTTATTTTTAGGACACTAAGCTTGTCCTTGGGAAACCATCAATTTATGTCGGCGAAGTGGTTTCCCCTCCAACGCTGACCTATATCAAGATCAACTCAACGAGATGTGCAATATTTATTATAGACATATGCATCGACAACCGCCCTTTTAAAGTTTATATAAATAGGAAGGAAGAGGGGGTTGGAGATCTCGAATGTGGTGATGTTGGAGAGACCAAAAGATTGGGAAGATGTTGCATATGAGCATGGAGTAAACAAAGTGGCTATGAAAAAAATTCCATGCTCATTAATGCTTGGTGTGAAATCCATGTGGTCTGGTGAAAATGGTAAGGTGAGTGTGGTAAAGGAAAAGAAAAAGGATACACGGACGACATGGTTCGAAACTAGCACAGCTACCGTTCCCCGGCAACGGCGCCAGAAAGCTTGTTGGGTATTTTAAACGGAAACAGAAAAATCCGCAAGTGCATGGATACCGATGTAGCCTTCACCCGGGAGTATTCCAGAGTATCAATTTTCCAAAGGGAACGTGAGTGTACTAATTAAGAATCAAGATCGCCCAAGGATAACTATATAATTATTTTTGGTGGGAAGAGAGGAAGTTTCCTGAGAGTTCTCTAGTTGATCTAAGAATCAAGAATTACTTCAAGATTATCTATTTCGGGACATCAAAACACTAACCACAGAAAGAGATGAGAAGGGGGCTAGGAAGCTCTGACTACGGTCCTACAAACACCGATCCGAATGAGGTGGAATACGTCGACCGTTAGGGCTGTCACTACCCTAGGGCTACCACAACAATCCGCAGGATTGGGTGCAATTCCAGGTAATTGCAAGACTAAACACCACGTCTAATCTATTAATTACTACTCTAGCGTTATAAAGACTAGAGCACTTGAGGCAAGCGGGAATCCAATAAATAACTTGAATGTAAATAAAAGTAATTAAAGAACACAGAAATTATGAATTGAAGAACTTGGAGAACGATGAAGAACGAACCAGTTGCTGCAAAAGTATAATGTTGAGGAAGATCCGACAGATCCGGCACCTCCTCCGCTCTCCTCTTCTCTCTCCCTATTTTCTAGATTGCAACTAGAACTAACTAGAACTAGAACTATAGGAACTAGAACTAGAACTAGATGAACTAGAACTAGAACTAGATGAACTAGAGGTAGAACTAGATGAACTAGAGGGATCCTCTGTACTTGGATGAAGAATTGAAACCCTAGCTTTGATTCTCTAGAAGAGGTATGATCTCCAGGGGCCAGGGGGCCTTGCTTATATAGTCTTTTCAGATGAATCTGGGCCGTTGGATCAAACCGACATTAATCGCATGGTTTCCTTGATCCTTTAGGTCGGTGGAGCGTGATCCGCGAAATGGGTCCAAATTGGACACTGAAGGTGGGCGGGCGCCCTAAGGAGTATGGCGGGCGCCCTGTCCCTGAGCCCTCTCGGCTTCCCGTTCATTCCCGTGGCTTCTGGAGTCTTCTAGATGATAGAAAATTGCACGGCACGTTAATATCTCTATGTCAACCCGACGTGTGGGCCTTTCTTCAGTATTTCCTAATAACCCCCTGCAGAAATAGGCAAACACCAAAACTCGTGGAATTCTGTCGAATAAAACCCTAAGTCTAGGTGTTTGTTGCATTTGGATCCTTTTCCATGATTAGTTGACGGTTAAATGTGAGCATTAAGGACTGTCAACATCCTACCAAGCACCTATAAGCCTATCAGTCCTATCAATGGGAAGTGGACTATAGAGGAATCATAGATTCTGCTCGAGGCCTAGGCTCATGTGAGTCGTAAATTCCGCTCGAGGCCTGGGCTCGGGCGAGTCAGAGCAGTGGGTCGAGACCAGGGATCGGGCGAGTCGGAGATCTTGTCTAAGCCCTAGGCTCGGTCGTGTCATGGGTGATGCATTGCCCTCTTGGGTTTGGTTTGTTGGGCTAATGAGAGCAATCCTGGCCAGCTTGATGGTGTGCTATGATGCTTTTGGGCCTTGAGGTGGTAAGTTTTTGGCTTTTTATTCTCTTGGTTAGGGTACCCCAATTTATGGGACCTGACACAAAGGTTGTAATCTTCGGCAATAACTCCCTTTGACCTCTCATCCTCTTTTTCTTCATCCTATTTCTCCTCGCCTTGAGCACAACACCTTATAGCCTGATGAGGACATCGCCACAGTGGATACATTGACACCATCATCTTTTCCACGTTGCAATTAATCTCCAACTCAACTACCAAGTCACTCTCGGATTCAGCAAATACGTCGTCAGTGTTTTGATCATAACTTCTTCACACGACATCGAAATGAGGTGATCTTGGACTCGTTGGAAAGGGGACAACGACGCCGTCGTTTTTGATCTAGTTCCAGCTCCAGATATTTCATGGATTAATCTTTATGTCCACGACAAGGTGCTACGTCACCTATTTTGGGGCAACTTGGTCATGTATCGAATTCGGGCCTTAAGCCCATGTTGTGGGCGCCTCCCCCTGGTCGCCTCTAACCATAGGTCATTTCTCCTTTATATTCCATGCAGCTGCCGCTGTTTAGACTCAGGTTTTGTTTAGAGTTTAGTTTTCCATCGAGAAACTGAATCGTTCATTGTAACTGTGGTGACAAATGCTTTTACAGTGATCCAGGGTCCCCGTTCTTGATCTCCTCCACTATATCGATTAGTCCTTTGGAACCGAGTTCTTGAACCCTCATTTGAATATTCGTGTCATTCATATCTGCAATTTTAGATTACGTGTTTATAATTTCTTGCTTGTGTTCTTTGATTTGCTTGCACGAAAAGCCTTCTTGGCGAGGTCAATCAAGTTGTGCTTGGTTGATAACCAACGGAGCAGTGCTGTAATGGTTGCAGGGTTCAAATCATGCTGATTTGAAGCCGAATCACCAACGTCGAGTTCTCCACAAATCGAATTTACCAATTACCTCTCGAAAGATCGGCCTTAACCTTCATCAATTGGTATCAGATCTCTCAGGTTTACCATGAGGTATAATCTCGTTTGCCCTAGATTCATATTTATTCATTATCTACAGTCCACAAAAATCCCAAAAAATAGTTTAATTTTCCGCTGTCCTATCACCCATTGTGCCTTGCAATTTCATTTTCAGTTTTGCTTTGTTGAGTTTGTGTCCGTGGTTGAGTCTAGTTGCTGGTTTGATTGTGTTCGTCAACACAGTTCATTTGCACCGTTACTGTTCTTAGTTTCCGCCGCTATGCTATCCACTGTTTCCAAACAACAAGTCAAAGCCACCACATTACTCGACTTGCCTCCGCTAGCCACCATGTGTGATCTCTCGCTGCCGCGCTAATCCTAGATAGGTTGCCAGCCGCTGTTTTTTTGCCTGCTTCGCAACCCTCCTTACATCATCAGGCGAATACCTACTGCTATTAGTCATAGGACGATTTTCATCCTGTGATCAGTGTTGGAGTTTAGGGACGCTTTGCCCTAACTGCCGCCGCCGTCGCCGATGTTGTGCCTTCCAAAAAACATAACTTGAGATATCTTTGGTAAAACAGGCATAACTTTTCGCTCGTTTATCAAAAAAATCTGAAATTTTTACAGCAGTTTCTTGATACCATTTAGACCTGACCCAAACTCTGCGAAGCCCTGTTTAGTCTCATCAAAATTGCCAAAGAAAATCAGGAAAATAAAGAAAAAAATTGACAAGGGTTTTGCACGCTTTTCAAAGAACTTGCTGAATTTCTGTAGACCACATCTGACCTCAGTTGTCGTTGCCAATTTTTGTGGTTACATCTTTTGCGATCCTTGTTCAGGGAAAAATATAAAAAATAGTGAAAAAAAATAAAAAATCTTGATTCCTACTAGTGCCTTTTGAAAAAAATCCATGAAAAATCAGGATAAAGGAAAAATCTGCTCTATTGCTTGTTCGCTGAGTTCCTCTCGTCATACTTTATTTCACCTTGTTGCGCTACGTCTAGACATGTCTTAGCTAGCAATTGTGATTTGTCCTTTGGATACTTATTGAACTTAGCTAACTCTGCATTTGAATATTGCTAATCCTTGGTACTTAAATTGTGCCTGTCCAAAGCTCCACATATACTTCAGTCAGCACAGGTTCATCTTGCAACTGTTTACCCACGCTCCACAACAGGTTACTTTGCCAATTTGGTTTTACTCTTGTTAGGCTTTAGTAAGAACACTTGTAAGACGGTGGTAAGCCGCTTCAGATTTTGTATTCCACTTTTACCACCACCACCACATGGTTCCTTTTAGTTGATAGGGATAATTCTTTGCTGTTATTTTTCCCTATTTTCTAACCATGGTAGGATCTCCAATGGATTTCAATGATTGTGTGTCCAAGGGTGAACTTACAGCGTTCATTACTGAACAACGCAATCTTATGAATGAACTGACGCGCAATGTGAACAATCTGGTCACCTGCATTGAACAAATTGAGCAACGCCCCCAATCTGATCATGGTGATGATGAAGATGCAAATGGAGATCTCTCTGATCATGAAGATGTGGATAATGACGGTGATGCACGCAACCATCACTGCTACAACTTCAATCGTCGCGGTATGGGAGGTAATAACCATGGTAATAATGATCCTTTTGCTAAAATTAAATTTAGCCTACCTCCTTTCGCTGCTAATCTTGATCCTGAGGCATATTTAGATTAGGAGCTTACTGTTCAACAAAAATTTGATTCTCATAATGTGCCTGCTGAGCATATAGTTAGACTTGCTACTAGTCAGTTTACTAATTTTGCTTTGTTTTGGTGGAGTGATCTTTGCAATACTAATAATGCTGTTGTTGTGCCTCAAACTTGGAATGCTTTAAAGCAACGTATGAAATCTCGTGTTGTTCCTCCTTACTATCAACGTGATCTATGTCTTAAACTGCAAACTTTAAAACAAGGAGATAAAAGCGTAGAAGCATACTATCAAGAATTCCTTATTGGTTTAGCACGTTGTGGTGTACATGAAGATGATGCTGATGCTAGTGCTAGATTCTTTGGTGGTTTAAATCATAATATCCAGAACATTCTTGATTACAAAGAATGGCCTAATTTTTCTCAAATGTATCATCTTGCTATAAAGGCAGAACGTGAAGTACAGGGACGCAAGCAACACCAGACTTTCAGGTCTAATACTGGGAGAAATTTTCAGTAGCATTCCGAGCTAGAGACGCTCAAGATTTCTATTGCACCACAACCATCTACACCTGCATTTTCTTCTAGGGTAAGTAAATTGTCTAATGTGCAGCCCCCACAACTGAAGAAAGGTGCCACTCCGGGTGCTTCCACTAGTTCCTCCTCGCCCAACACTAAAATCATTTGCCATCGATGCAAAGGCATGGGACATGTCATGAAGGATTGCCCCAGTCATCACGCTTTCATTGCTACCGAGGATGGATATGTAAGTGCTTGTGATGTTGAAGATGATTTAGCCCTTGCTGCTATCATTGTTGCAGATTCCACCGAGGGCGATCAAGACACGGAGACCATCTCCATTGACTCCGTTGCTGCCTCCGTGGGCTATCCTGGCCTTCTTGTGCAGCGTGTGTTGAGTTCACATGTGGTACATGAAGAAGAGAAGCAGATCCAGCACCACAATTTGTTCCACATATATCTTATTGTACAGTGTTGTCGTGTTCTCACCATCATTGATAGCGGGAGTTGCAACAACTTGGTGAGTTCAGATTTGGTTGAGAAGCTTGGCTTAACAACACGACAACATTCGTATCCATATAAACTTCAATGGTTCAATAATAGTGGTAAGACTAAGGTAACTAAATCAGCCTGCATTAGTTTCTTCATAGGTTGTTATCATGATATTGCTAATTTTGATGTTGAGCCTATGCAAGCTTGTTCAATTTTGTTAGGACATCCATGGGAATTTGATAATGATGCTTTACACTATGGTAGAACTAATACATACACTTTCATACATAAGAACAAGAACATTACTTTGCTGCCTTTGTCACCAACGGATATTGTTAAACATGCTAAAGAGATTAACAATAAACCTTCCACAAACATTGAAAAAAATAATGAAAATAAGTCACATGGAGGTACTTTACTTGCTACAACTTCTACTACTGCTGCGTTATGTGATAATCTAGATGCACCATGTTATACTATGCTTTGTCAACCTATTATGTCTTGTGCATTGCCTGCTGTCACTAACCTTTTGCAGGAGTTTGTTGATGGGGAAGAGTCAAGGACGACTCCGATTATAGAAGGAGGGGATGATGAGGACATCGCCAAGATGGAGTCGAGGACGATTCCAATTCAAGAAGGGGAGGATGATGAGGACATCGTGAAAGGTCCTTGTTTGGTTTTGGTAATTGAGTGATAACTTAGGTGGACTAATAGTGTTTATGTGAGATACACAGGAGATTAGTTCACATGTGATGATGGAGGAGCTCATTGCACATGAGACAGGACATGGAGTCATGTGACCAACGTGGAGAAGATCAGATGAGGCTTGGCTTGATGGACCGGTTGCAAGAGTGAAGGGCAAGTCGGAGGCTTTGAAGCGAGGGACCGCGTGTGACGGTGAAGCTTGAGCAAGACTTGGCGCCGATGGACCGAGGCAACGGTGAAGAGCAAGTGAGGTCAAGATCGATGAACCAATACGGTCACGTGATGATATGAAGTGGATCATATCATTTGGTCATTGGTTGGTGCATGTGTTGCATCAACATTGGAGGAGATGGAATGGAATGCACAAGGCAAAGGTATAACCTAGGGCATTTCCATTTCACCGGTCATAGGTGTGTAGAGAAGTTTATGACCAGATTTAGGATAGATGGCCGTACTATCAAGAGGGGCAAACTTGTTTGCATATCGGTCATCTAGTGCCACTTGAGCGATCTAACTTTCCAAACGTGTTAGGATCGAGTGGCGTGGCAAGTTGAGAGACTAACTCCCTTGGAAAAATGTTTGTGAAAATGCTAACACACTTGCACAAGGTGGTGTACACTTGGTGGTGTTGGCACATTTACGAAGGAGGTGGAGTTCCTAGGGTTGAGAGGGGTGTGGGTTCCTCTCTCAAAATTCCCATCGGTGCTTTTGAGAAAATCAAGTGTATATTTTCTATTGCGCCGATGGGAATTTGGAGAAGTCGTGGGAGTGTTTCTCACCGGACGCTGGTGTTGGCAGCACCGGACGCTGGTCCAGAGCGTTCGGTGTGGTGTCTGTGGCGCAGGTGTGCATCGGACGCACCGGAGTGAGTCCGGTGCTCAGCGTCCGGTGTGCGGGCGGTTTGGCGAACCTCTCTACGCTTGAGTCCGGTGACCACCGGACGCTCAGGGTGCGTCTGGTGGCTTGCGTCTGGTGACCTTGCGAGTTTGCGGAGCTCTCTGCGCACGAGTTCGGTGTGCACCGGACGCGTCTGGTGTGACGCAGTAGAGCGTCCGGTGGTGCTGTGCAGGCGCGCGTGCGTAGTAGCCGTTGGCGGCAACGGTCGAGTTCAAACGGCTAGTGACACATGGTGGTCAGCTGAGCACCGGACGCTGGGTGTTGAGCGTCCGGTGGCTCCCTGTGTGCGTCCGGTGCCCACGTGTTTTGCCCAGTGAAGGGGCAACGACTAGTTTAGCCCTTGGGGCTATAAATAGAAGTGGTGGCCGGCCTTGGCTGGTGCTGAGCACCCTTGGGACTTAATTTCCATGCTTGGGGAGTGCTAGGAAAGCCTCTAACTCACTAGTGATTGCTAGAGTGCAAATCAATAGTGAGTGAGTGATTCTAGTGCGTTGCATTGAGAGATTGCATCGAGTGGCACTAGGTGTTCGTGTTGCAAGCCGGTGGTGCTTGTTACTCTTGGAGGTTGCCACCTCCTAGACGTCTTGGTGGCTTGTGACTCCATTGAAGCATGCAAGGAGATTGTGCGGTGCTCCGGAGAAGAGATTGTGAGGGGTACGGTGCTCACCCTGTGGGGATCGTGAAGAGCAACTCTAGTGGATTGCTTGTGGCTTGGAGGATCCCCATCTTGAGAGTGGATGTGCGGCACCCGCTGAGGGTTTGGCTTTGGAATGCAAGTTAGCTTGTGATCCATCAAGTGGGTGTATCGCCACAACGAGGACGTAGCTTGGTGGCAACCAAGTGAATCTCGATAAAAATCATCGTGTCAACATTGTCTACTCTTCTCGTTGGTTTGCATTCGCTATACACGAGCTTGTATTTACATTCTTTATATACTTGTGCTTGTGTAGTTGCTTTTGTAATTAGTTAAGCTTGTGTAGCTTGCTAGTTACCTTCTTGCTTGTGTAGCTAGAAGTAGTTCCCCTTGCGTGGTTAATTCGGTTCGTGTAACCTTGTTAGTCACATTACTTAGTTTGTGTAGCTAAATAAGTTGCGCTCTCTAATTTGGCATTAGTTGTCTTGTTATTGTGCTTGCTAGTGAGCTTAGGCTTTGTGCGCTTTGCCTCACTAGTTTGTGTAGGAGCTCTCCCGGTTTGCAAAGTACTAGTTGCATAGGTTTGTGTGACCTTGCTTCTAGAATTGGTTAGGTGAGCTCTTGCTAAGGTAGCACCTTGTTTACATGTTTAGGATCTTTTACAAGGTGCTAGAGAACTTTGATAGAGGGGTATAGTCTTGGCTAGGCCGATAGTTTTAATTCCGCATTTGTTTCGGTTAGCTGACGTAGTAATTTTTAGAAAGGACTATTCACCCCCCCTCTAGTCCACCATCTCGACCCTTCACATCGCCATGCTAGATACGTTGACACCATTGTAACACTCCTAGTGTTAGCTTGCATGTTAACCATGAGCATTGCATCAACATAAGCATCATCATGCTCATTCATAAGCATCCATCATGATCACATGTGATCTTATGTGTCCCATGCACAATTAAATTGCTTGTGTGACTTGTTTTGAGTGACTTTAGTGGGTGACCAATGCATACAAGTGAACAATGTCTTCCAAAATACTTTAATTAGGTTTAGAACAACATTTTGAACAAAGTTCATGTTGGAGGTTTTGGCCAAAAATGCCCCTAAGTCATGGTTAACCCTAGAATGACCTATTTGACTCCCTAGACCTCTTTCCAAAGATGTTTTATGAAACAGATGTTAGAGACTTTGCATGTAAATGACGCCTGAAACAAAGTTGTAGAGAATTTCATAAGCTACAAAAGTTATGTGGATGACTTTTTATGAAAAAGCTTGCAACACATCCAAAATTTGCTCACAAGCCAAAAACTAGGGCTGATTTCACACTTAGCCGAGTTTGGCTAAGTCTAGGAATCAGCAGTTTCAACATAGGGTGGTTGGGAGCGTTGTAGTTTGAAATCCAGACCGATTTAGGCTGAGCTCGTGTAATCAAACTTGTAGAACTCGTGTAGCTCTGTCCAAAGGATCAAGTTTGAGCCAATACCGTCGAGTGAGCTGAGAGTAAAACGTCGGTGAACTTTCGGTTTCAGACACGGTCGACGACGACTCAATCGCGCGATTCAGTTTCGTCAGTCGCCGGCCGGCCGACGCGTGGACGACCCGTGGCAGCCGTACGTCGACGGCGACCCCGCCTGTCAGCCCCGACGCCTTCACTTGGATGCCATGACGCCATCCCGTGCCTCAGACGCGACGCCCACTCCACCAGAGCCTCCCAGTTCGCTCCGCCATCGCCTCGGTGAGCTCCGCCGCGTCTCGGTGAGCTTTTCTGGCCGCTCCACCGCGCATCCGGCCAAGCCAGCCCGCCAAAAGCTCCTTCAAAGCTTCCTCTACCTCGGCGTCTCCACCTTAGCCACTGTCGAGCACAGGTGAGGCGGCATTGCCGAGCTCCGAGCCGTTCTCCCTCGCCGGAGTTCCGCCCGAGCTCACCGGCAACGTGGCCAGGCCTCTCTGCTCCACCATTTCCCTCCATTCTTGTTCCTATCGCTTTCCCTTGGCTCACTGATGCTCGGCGTGAAGCTCTACCGCGTCGCCATTGCCTAGATCCGTCGGCGTAACGCCGTGCAGCACCACCGCTCCGCCATTCTCGACGGCGAGCACCCTAGAGTCCAGTAGAGCGCGGGTAAAGTAGGTCGCTGAGTTCGCCTTGAGGAGAGGAACATGTAGATGCCCTTGGATCCGACCGAGACCTCGCCGTCGTCGAGTTTCACCGGCGACGAGCGTCTCCCCTGTCTCTGTCTCTCTGTCACGTGGGTCCCGGGTGTCAGTCTCTGCCTCTCACACCTTTGGTCACTGTGTAGCAGATCTTGTGTTGATTTTGTAAAATTCATATCTCGAGTTTTATAGATCCAAATGAAATGGTTCCAATTTTGTTACGTTTCTGTACAAGCCTAGTTTTTAATAAAAATATGAAACATGCCATGTTTTGTGGAAATAAATAGATATAAATTAATCTTGGTTTATTAGGAGGTAATTATATCTTGAGATCTGTTGATCTGTTGGCCATGGAAATTTAGGGTGTTGTTACTTATAATATGAATAGGCTCTGATAAACTTATCATGATTTTTGAAAGCCTGATTGTGAAGTTATAATTATTTCTTTTTTAAATAGGAGTTCCTTGTGGCATTTTTAATAAATAAGTTATAACTCCTTTTGTGGTAAAACTTGCTGAGTGTTGTACTCATGTGTAAACAAAGCTAGGAAAAATCTGAAATCTGTTGTTTGACACTTTTTGATAGGGTTTCACATTTATGCCTTGCATGCCTTTGTTAGCTTGTTATTTTTATATCTCACAATCTGTATGTGCAAATGTCCTGACAATTTTACATTAATCTTATGTTAGCATAAGTAGCTTGCTGTAATTTTCTTAGAATTCTTGGAGCAATTAGGATGCATGTTCCTTAAATCACCTTAATAATTAAATAAAAGAAAAAGGTGATGATAGAAATGAGTTTAGACCTTACCATGATGTTTTCTAGTGTTTCTTAGACATTTTCTATCTACTGGTGCATTTGGATTGACCCTTTGATACATTCTCAATATGTGTAAAATATTATTTTTGCTAATTATGCCTTTCCTAGAGCCATTCTGTGTAGCTGATAGCAATTGCTTAAGAACATTTTGAAGATGATGTTTTCTGGGAAACTTGTCTACGAGAAACTTGTATATAACTTGCTTATCTACTTCGTGTCCATGTTTCATGACATTTGGTTGAGTAATTTAAAAGTTATGCATGTTACAAGTAGCTGCTGTAAAGTGCTTGCTCTCTGGATTTTCCATGACAGCCAGCCAACTTTGTAGGTTTTGGCATATTTCGGTTGGGAATCATCCTGGGATGTCTAAAAGTAAATCGTACACAATTTACTAAGCTTTCCAGAAAGTATCGACTTGCTTAGTTTGGTTAACTGATGCTTAAGTTATAGCTAAAACTTGTGGCAAGTTGGTCTGCCTACAAAACCAGTGACTGAATAGGAGTGGTTAAGGTTGCTTATCTTGTCTAGTTAGCCTCTGTGCCAGAGAAGAAGTATGAACTTACTTGTTATTCCATGATTCACTTAATCTTGGAGGTTTATGCTCATGTTATACCTTGCTTATTTTCCGTTGGCTCTTCATCATAACATCATGCATCATATGTGCATTCTCCATATTTACTCCCTTGTCATGCATACATAGGTGTACCCAAGGGTGTGACCGTGTTGCAGTTCGAGCTGCCGGAATCGGAAGGACCACAAGGGGAGCCACCTCAAGGAGCTGAGGAGGAGGAGGACTTGCCGGAGTGTCCCGACCAACGCCCGTCCACCTACGTCGAAGGCAAGCCCCGGAGCATTATAAGCCTCCTACTATTTTATTATCATGTTCAGCTATCAATTGACTATGGTTATATATTGTTGCATTAAGTGTTAGGCGTTGATATGACACCCTTGCTGCATAATGACTACCTTGCCCACCTTATACCTCACCTAAGTAGGTCCCGGATTGACATAATGCTTAGCCATGCTTAGCTCGGTAGAAGCCGGGTGATTTTCTGTCACCTGCGAGAGTTAGGTGGATGATGATCACGGTTGGCTATATTTGCTATCGTGGAAATAACCATGTGCTAATAATGAACTTGAGACCGGGCGGGATGACGATAGTGCAGCAACAAGGCATGGAGGTCTTCGGTGTGAATCTATCCCCGTCTGTGTTGATTAAGGACTGATTGATGTAACGTCCTCGTGTCATGTTGAACGCATGCCTAACACTTAGCTGGCTGGATAAGTCGTTCCGACCGCGAAGCCTACGAGTGCATCTCCAGCCGGATACCCCGTTCGGTTTAAGTGCGCACCCCGGTTGGTAGTAAGGATGTGCGGGGAGTCAATGGCGTAAGACCGAGGTGTCAGGTTAGAGACCTGACCCTGGCAGATTGGCGGTCCTTGGTGGTGCGGTGCCGTACGGACCCGCGAATTGGTCCGGAGTTGTGCTAAAGGTGATCCGAGCTGCCCTCATGAAGTATGCTTGGGTGAGTGCTATGAATACCCCTCCAGCTGGATAGGAATCGATTCGAATCGCCGTCTCTCCCGGATAGTGAGAACTTGGCACGGGCAGTCGCATGTAGAACTCACTAAATAAACTTAATGGTTATGATGAGAATGTGGATAGCTAAATGATAATCCGGATATGGTTATTATTGTGATGCTTAATTACTCAAGTGTATCCTTAGAACAGGTGCTAATCTAGTATATAGCTGCTAAGTAATAAACCTACTGCTGAAATATTATAAACGGGTTACTTACAACTAAAGCTTTTTATGCAAAAAGGTGAGTCAAACCAGCCCCAAAGATCAGCCTTGCATACTCCTTGGTGTCACTTATTTCTGGTTTATGACGGGTAAGTCTAGCTGAGTACATTCTCGTACTCAGGGTTTTATTTACCCCTGTTGCAGATGATGTCGTGTATCACGGTTACTGCGCTAACTGCCATCATCCGGCTACGGACGATGAATAGATCATGGGCGTGATCACCTTCTCTATCTTTAGTTGTGCTTTTGTTGGGTTTGACTATGGAACTGGCATGCAATATAAACTAAGTGTGGGTGATGTTTCAAAACTACTTTGTTTCCGCTACCAAACTGGGTTGTAATAACCTTGCTTAAACTCTGATGTGATGTAAAACTATGTTCTATGATGAATGTTTGTAATCTGTGATGGCGATGCTTGATCATGTACGATCTTGGTTGTATGTTGGTTGAATCGAGGTCTTTTGAGATTTCGTCAGACTACCGGGTTTATATGGGTTCAAGTCCATTGGCTTGACTGCTTCTGTGGTCGCTAATTCACTTCAATTCTTATAAATTGGACGGTTATGTTACAACCATCGTCTTTTCCAAGATGCAATTCATCTCCAACTCAGCGACCACATCACTCTCGGATTCAGCAAACACGTCGTCAGTGTTTTGATCATAACTTCTTCATACGATATCGAAACGAGGTGATCTTGGACTCATTGGAAAGGGAACAATGACACCATCGTTTTGGATCTAGTTCCAGCTCCAGATCTCTCGTGGATTAATCTTTATGTCCATGACATGGTACTGCGTCACCTATTTTGGGCCAACTTGGTCATGTATCAAATTTGGGCCTCAAGCCCATGTTGTGGGCGCCTCCCCCTGGTTGCCTCCAACCCTAGGTTGTTTCTCCTTAATATTCCATGCAGCTGCTGCTGTTTAGACTCAGATTTTGTTTAGAGTTTAGTTTTCCATCAAGAAACTGAATCATTCATTGTAACTGTGGTGACAAATCCTTTTACAGTGATTCAGGCCCCCGTTCTTGATCTCCTTCACTGTGTCGATTAGTCCTTTGGAACCGAGTTCTTGAACCCTCATTTGAATATTTGTGTCATTCATATCTGCAATCTTAGATTGTGTGTTTATACGTTCTTGCTTGTGTTCTTGGATTCACTTGCAGGAAAAGCCTTCTTGGCAAGGTCAATCAAGTTGTACTTGGTTGATAACCAATGGAGCAGTGGTGTAATGGTTGCAGGGTTCGAATCATGCTGATTTGAAGTCAGATCGCCAACGTCGAGTTCTCCACAAATCAAATTTACCAATTACCTCTCGAAAGATCGGGCCTAAACCTTCATCATAGCCTCCTTTATGTCTCCCAAGTTACCTATAGTAATTTTACCATGGCCCCCACTAGGACACATGTCTCTATGTCCTTTAGTGATGACCCTTTCAATCATGAGGGAGACCTGTTTGAAAACCTAGAGGTCACTGTTGACGGTCCTTAAGTATCAAATTTAATTATCAAATAAACAAAGAAAAGGATCCAAATAAAAACAAACATCTAGAATTAGGGTTTTATCTGACAGAATTCCACGAGCTTTGGTGTTTATCTATTTTTGCAGGGGTTTATCCGAAAATATGGAGAGAAGGCCCACATGTCATGTTTACAACGAGATAATTATGTGCCGCGCAATTTTCCTCAATCTAGAAGGATCCAGAAGCCACGGGAACGAACGGGAAGCGATTCGGGCTCGGTGGCAGGGCGCCCGCCCACCCCCCTTGGGCGCCCGCCCAGGTCAGGAAGCCAAACAGGACTCTGCTTCGGGACTACGCTCCACCGACCTAAAGGATCAATCTAAACCATACAATCTATGTCGGTTTGATCCAATGGCTCACGTTCACTTGAGGGGACTATAAAACCAGACCCCCTGGACCCTGGAGGAGGGAGGAGAAATCATTATTCAGAGGTAGCCATCAAAGTTAGGGTTTAGAGCTTCACTCCCACAGAGAATTAGAATTAGCTACTCCCTAATCCTTCAAGTTTAGAGGTTTGATTAGATAGCAATTAGAGAAGTAGAGCACTACGCTCTGGATTCGGATCTTCGGTAATAAAGATTGGTATTATTCATATCTTTCTCTAATTCTATTGTTCTAATTGCATTATGTCTTTAATTATTATGTTCTTAGTTTGCTCTAGTTCTATATTTGATATAGTTATAATTGATAATGAGTTTATGTATAAGTTTGCAAAGCGCTTAACTCTTGACGCGAGGGAGTTAGGTGATAGATCACATGTGAGCGTGGTGCTTAGATGTTATTTATCTGCAAATGTATCCTATTGGCCGAGTCGTGTGGTTGTTCGCGATAGTGACAGCTTCGTTGATTCTTATATAGTCCACCCTCCGTTGATAGGATAGGCAGAACCGGTATTGTCGAGTAAGTCATGCGATGTTCTGATTTACTTTTTCAATGTTCCTTATACATGAATGAAGAGTCTTTTATGCTATACATGATCTTGTAGATAACTAGAGTAGATTATGACTTAGTAGTTAGTAGATAACTTAGAATCCATTCTCTAGCTAATCCGACATCACCTACATATATGAGGAGTAGTCTATTTTCTAATCGCTGTGTTATGTACCCATAAACTTATAATTCATTATCATTATCTTTATGGTTTACCCCCTGCTAAAGTATGTGACTGTGTGACGAGTTTCTCATTAGTAATCATGTTCTTGCAAGTTTATCTCTAGTCTATGCCTTGATAGATTTTGCCCCTTGATTTAATTCCATCTTCTTGAGATCCCTTGAGCAAAATTATAAATAACGATACCTGGAATACTTATCCTGGTGAAATGCTACAATGAGGTGTTTTATCTGTGCGCTTACGGATAGAATAGATCATTTTCTAGAGAGCCTTTGCATTTATAAATACCTTTGTACACTCTGGCGCCATGCTAGGGATGACAACCTAGTATCTAAGTGGTGTTAGCTAGTGTCAACAAGCATTTCTGGCGCCGTTGCCGGGGAATTATAGGAATTATACGAGTCTCAGGAATAAGTCATAAAAGATAACAAAAGGGTAATATTAAGGAAAGCCAGAAAATCGGTCAAGGTTATTCATATAAAATATTAGACTAGACTATAGAGAAATAATTGCATAAAACAGCTATTAAGTGAGAAATCATAACAAGGCACCGCTGCTTTGGCAGGTTCACCCTGTTGTTTTTCTATGTTTATATTTTTATACAGGGTATAACAGGATTGACTTTGGGTACATTCAACTCTTCATCATCAGAACCAAAGCAATCAAGAGAAGAAGAAGCTAGCTACCAATTGCTGAAGCTATGGCACACAAGACCTTGCAAGAATTCTCTGCTCCGAGCCTTGAGAACATTCCAACTGGTCCAAGATTTGCAGTAGAAGAAGGAATACCTGAGTTTGAGCTCAAGTCAAGCCTCATCAATTTGGTGCAAGCTACACAATTCAGTGGAAATGCACATGAAGATGCCAGTGCACACTTGCAGAATTTCTTAGAGATTGGAAGCACAATCCACATCAATGGAGTTGACAAAGACGTCATACTACTTCGCCTTTTTCCATTCTCACTAGAAGGAAAAGCGAGGAAGTGGTTCTACACTCATCAAGATAACATCAACAACTGGACGAACTTGTCAGATGCCTTTCTATCAAAGTTTTTCCCTATAGGCAAAACAACTGCCTTAAGAGGAAATATTGTCAGTTTCCAACAGCAGAAGACAGAAGCCATTTCAGAAGCATGGGAGCGTTTTCAAGGATACATATCAGATTGTCCTCACCATGGAATGGCCACATGGTTACTTATGCAGACCTTCTACCATGGATTAACCCAGAAGACTCGTGAGTGCCTAGATGCATCTGCTAAAGGATCATTCTTGGAGCTTACAACTGGAAAAGCAGAGATACTTTTGGATAAGATAGCAGAAAATCAAAGCTGGTTCCAAGATAAAGCTCAACAATGTCATCAAACTGAAGAAATACCAGAAGAAGCAAATGCATTATCAACTAAGATGAAAAATTTGCTCCATTGGATTGACCAGAGGGCCAAGTTCAAAGAAGATCAAAGGGCCATTGAGACAGCATACAAATATCAACCAACTTCATGTCAACCCAATAGCAAAGGTATAAATTCAGGTAATACTTTCAAGCAACTTTCATTAAAAGAGATAATTGCTCAACAAACTAAAATTAATGATGAAGTTAAACAAAGGCTAGATACAAATAAATCATCTCTAAAAGATATACACAACAAAATGGATTTTCTACTAACTGCCTTTGATGAGCAAAACACTCTTAATAAAAGGGTAGAGCTTAAATTAATAAAGTTAGCTGCTGCACTGCCTGTTGCTACTAACCTTGAGCAGGTAAAGAATATAACTACTAGAGGAGGTAAAGCTACCAGAGATCCACCATTCCGAAAAGAGAAACAAAGAACATCAGCACCAGTGCAACCAGCAGTGATAGAAGAAGAAAGCCCAGTTGAAGCAGAAGATCTGCACCAACCACCAAGAACTAGAGAAATGAGGAAAGATTTTTACGACACCAACTATTTGCCATTTCCCAGAAGAAACAGAGGACTGTAGTCGGATGAGCAGTTTGGTAAGTTTGTAGAGGTCATTCAGAAATTATATGTCAACATACCTCTGCTCGATGCCATACAGGTACCTACATATGCAAAGTACATCAGAGATATTCTTAACAAGAAGAGACCACTGCCCACCACTGAGGTTATCAAGCTGACAGAAGAATTTAGTGCGGCCATCCTAAACAAACCACCAAAGAAGAAGGAAGACCCCGGATGCCCCACTATTGATTGCTCAATTGGAAACCAACACTTCAACAATGCACTTTGTGATCTCGGAGCAAGTGTCAGTGTGATGCCAGCATCAGTCTACAAAAAGCTTGATCATGCAACCTTAGAACCAAGATCAATGTGCCTACAACTAGCGGATCAATCGGTTCGACACCCGCTGGGCATCGCCGAGAACATTCCAGTCAAGATCAGAGATTTCCTGGTGCCAGTAGACTTTGTAGTACTGGACATGAGTCGTGACTCAAAAGTGTCCATCATCCTTGGAAGGCCATTTCTGAGCACTGCCAATGCCCACATTGATGTCGGAAAAGGAGAAATCAAGTTCAGCATAAACGGTCAAGAAGAACACTTCACATTCAAACCCAGACCAGAGAGAGACTCTACAGTGAAGGAAGTTCATGAAGAACCACTAGAGACACCATCTCCGGAGGAAGGTAATTCAGAAGATTAAAAGATTTGGAGGTCCAGCTTGGGGGACCTAAAAATCCCAAACCCTCACCGGGAGGTAAATCGGTATTTATCTGCATTATTAATTTTCTCATATTTAAATTCTTGCGTAATTAAATCTTGCATTAGTCACATATATTCATAGCATAATTATAATAATCAAAAAGCCCCATATAAATAATATTCGTGGTGTGTAACAACCCATATTTATTAATTATTGTGGAGGCACAAAAATATTTCCCATTATCATTAAGTTTCAATTCTCATAGATTTTCATGCATTATATTTAGTTATATTGATCTTCTAGAAGCATGACCCACACTCCTTGGGTCCCACATGTCATACACTTCACCTCACATACATCCCATCACATAATTTCATCCACCAATATGTTTCCACTCACCTGACATCTTTCCACCGTCCAACCACCACCAACACAATATTATTCTGCGTGAGATCAAAGCAAGGAAGCAAGTGGAGGAGGCACACCCAGGATGGGCATGACAAGTGGGCGCCTGCCCACCTACCAAGGGCGCCCGCCCTGTCCCCTGCTCAGCTTATAAAAGGCCACCTCCAGCTCCCCTTCTCTTCACACAAACACTCCAGAAAACCACACAAGTTTCAGTTTCCCGAGAAGGAGCTCTTGTAAAGAAGAGAAGAGAGTAGAGAGAAAGAGGAGAGTGGAAGGGAAGGTTGGAGTTCTTTTGAGAGAGTGATTATCACCTAGGAAGTAGTGACCCCATTGTCTAAGCGGAAGTAAAAGTTGTGTAAGGGGAGGCTCTATCAAAATAGAAACTTGTCTTGAATGATTAACCCCTGGACTACTGACACTCTGGACAGCTGACCACTAACATTTTATCTCACATTTTCCACCAGTTGTGTTTTTGCCAACTTTTGTTTGCAGGATGTTTAAGAAGGTGAAGAATGCAGGGAAGGCTATCAAGAACATTGGTACAAGGAGTTGATCCCGACACTCCTCACAGCCATCAGAGATGAGCGTCGACCCGACACCCACACAAGCTCCATCATCTTCATCAGGTCAGCAAGTCAAGGTCCTTCTCAAGATAGGAGATCTTGGACTGAAGACCCGAAGAGAGAAGGAAGTCTATCAGCAATTGAAGAATAAAGATTTCATTCACACCCCTACTCTCGATCCAACCCTACTACAAGAAGCAGGTATGGACACTGAATTCGACTTAATTTTTCAGATAATGGGTTGGACAAATTTTTGGAATATAACTGAGCTGGGTTCTCGTCTTCTCACCCTCGAATTTCTTTGCACCTTACAATACTATGAGGGAGGAATTGTTTTTCGGATGTTCAAACAGGAAATTATGTTATCTTGGAGGGAGCTGAGCGACCATCTTGGTTTCTCTTCAAGATGCATCCTAAACATTGACTCCGATTTACCCAACTTTGAGAGACACCAGTTTTGGAGAGAAATATCTAGAGATAATTTTTATAGTCAAGCCCGAACCAGTGACACGGAACACCCCACTCTTAGGATGTTCCACAAATGGCTTGGGTACAATCTTTTCTATCGCGACGATATTAGGAAAGTAAGAGTAGGAGATTTACAACTTTTATATGCTGCTATTAGTGAAGTACCTACTTCACCTGTTACACTATTAGTTTCACATTGGCTTAGTATACCTAGTCTTCAGGGACCAGTAGGATGTACTTCACTTATCACTCATCTAGCCTCTAATCTTCACTTATTAGAAAATTCATCGTTGGACTTCATAGAAGAATTAAGAATTTATCATGGCTATGACACATTTAGACAAGCTCGGATGTTAAAGAGGGGAATATAATGTATATGCTGTATGATGATAAAGGCAAGATTCGGTTACCTAACCCGAACCTTGGCCTCTACGCTGTACAAAACTTTTTGATTGAGATTGCAGCAACACAAGTGAACCAGAGAACTCCACAGCGAGTGGCATCTGAAAGGATGACCACTCACCGAGAACGCACTTGGTATAGAGCTGACCCTGGACCAGAAGAAGCAGCGCACCTGCATTATTGCGATTACAATCCACGAGTCCTTCGAGACCCATGGGCTCGACATGCGCAACCACAAGAGCCAACAGAGGAGACATGGCCGGAGAGCCAAGATCACCAGTGGACAAACCCGCCTTTTCATACGGGCAGGTACTCCACTGATCCATATGGAGCCTCAGGATCCAGACCTCCGCCCCAATTTGATGCAGGACGATACTCCGACGCCTCCTACGCTTTCACGAATGACTACTATCAAGAGGCCGGTGCTTTCTTCACTCGCACCGACAACACCCTCCTCGACATCCAGAACACGCAAGCAGAACATGGAAGACTCCTGGAAGAGCAACAAAAATGAAACCAGGACCATGCCGCTGCAGTAGAAGAGCTGAGACAAGATACAACAACAATGAACGACAACATCACAACCATGATGCGGTTCTGGAACATCGGGTAAAGACCGACGTCAACATCCAGCTTGGGGGAGTTCCTCCAAATTTATCAAGTAAGTTTTTATTTGCTCTTCTTATTTATTCTATTCTATTTTAGTATTTTATTTTAAAGGAAAAACCTAGAAAACCAAATAAATATTTTCTTGCTTTAAATTATTGCACTTTATAAACATGAAAACAAAATAAAAAGAGTGTGTAGATAAGTGTGCTTTATTTTTCTGCTAAGTTTAATCTCTAGAAAAAAAAATAAAAAGACCAAAAATATGCATGATGGAAATGATGAACAGTTGTTCTGTTTGCTTACTTACAAGTACCTAGCTTTTATATTAGAGTTCTTCCAGGAATTACTAAAACTAAAATTACTATCTTTGGGAAGCATAAAACTAAAGTCTAGGTAAGAGAAAGGCATGATATAAAGTTGAGCTGTTGTTTATCTTGTTCCTACTACACTAAGTTCTGGAGATTTATTTTGAAAACTTACAAGTCACATGATGAGTTCCTAGCATAACAAAACTACCTACCACAGCCATACTTGCTATAACATCTTTCACTATATTTACATTGAGTTTGATCGAGCTGTGTAGACCCTTAGGAGCTTTTCATGTGGTTAAATTAAGATATTCACTTGCACACATCTACCACAACGTTCATTATCAATCATTAAAATTGCTAAAATATATTATCACTCACTGTCCCAAGTACTGTTACTCTCTCTCTCTAAAAAGATTCAATGCAGAAGAGGCATGGGTTATGCAAAAATATACGAGGAAATAAAAAGGGGCAAGTGCCCGAAACCTCGGAAAAGAAAGAAAAAGAGTGAGACGAGAGGTAAAAATGGACAAGTGTCCGAAGAAGAATTAGGGGTACAAAGATGCCCACTTGAGCGGAAAAAATGGACAAGTGTCCGACAGTAGAATTAGGGGTATCTACTACCCACCTGAAAAAAAGAGAGAAAAAGATAGCCCATGTTCTCCCAAAGCAAAGATCAAAGAAGAGAAGAGATAGCAATATGAGGAGCAATGAGAAGTAAGTTATCACTTATGCATTTTCATCATCACTATCATTTACTCCATCACACATGCACATCTTTATTTAAGTATATGCTGAGTTCCTTTGGATCCATGGCTCGATTAGACAACATATGTATGAGCTGTTTTCCACTCCTATGAGCTCCACTTAAATATTCCATTAGCTATAGGTAAGTGACATTATGGTAAGGATCCACAAATACCACATATAGAGAGACTTGAGAGAATCATTGCTAGGAACTCTGAGTTTTATTTTTGAAAAGTTATGAAATACTCTAGAACAAAGGTGAAGTATAGACAAGAAGGATAGTGCTTAACTTAACTATTTTGTCTTTCGATTACTTAAGATTTAAGTGCAGGTACTAAACTCCATAACACTTCACTCTAATCTGGAAGAATTTTTATGTAAAAGCATGTGTGCCTGTCAGGAAAGAAAACATCGAAGCAACTCTTGATCCGTCTGAGTTTAGCTGTTTGCTCAGGGACGAGCAAAGGGTAAGCTTGGGGGAGTTTGTTGACGGTCCTTAAGTACTAAAATTAATAATAAAATAAACATGAAAAAGGATCAATATGAAACAAACATCTAGAATTAGGGTTTTATCTGACAGAATTCCACGAGCTTTGGTGTTTATCTATTTCTGTAGGGGTTTATCAGAAAATATGGAGAGAAGGCCCACATGTCATGTTTACAACGAGATAATTACGTGCCACGCAATTTTCCTCAATCTAGAAGGATCCAGAAGCCACGGGAACGAACGGGAAGCGATTCGGGCTCGGGGCCAGGGCGCCCGCCCACCCCCCTTGGGCGCCCGCCCAGGTCAGGAAGCCAAACAGGACTCTGCTTCGGGACTACGCTCCACCGACCTAAAGGATCAATCTAAACCATACAATCTATGTCGGTTTGATCCAATGGCTCACGTTCACTTGAGGGAACTGTTGACGGTCCTTAATGCTCACATTTAACCATCAACTAATCATAGAAAAGGATCCAAATGCAACCAACACCTAGACTTAGGGTTTTATCTGACAGAATTCCACAAGTTTTGGTGTTTGTCTATTTCTGCAGGGAGTTATCAGGAAATACGGAAGAAAGGCCCACACGTCGGGTTTACATAGAGATATTAACGTGCCGCGTAATTTTCTATCATCTAGAAGACTCCAGAAGCCACGGGACCGAACGGGAGACGTAACGGAGCCGGGCACTGGGCGCCCGCCCTCCCTTACTGGGCGCCCGTCCTCCCCCCTGGACCAATGAGGGTGAAGTTCGGGGATCATGCTCCACCGACCTAATACTTCAAGGAAAACCACACGATCAATGTCGGTTTGATCCGACGGCCCAGATTCACTTGAAGGGATTATAAAACCAGACCCCCCTGGCCCCTGGAGATCATACCTCTTCTACAGAATCAAAGTTAGGGTTTCAATTCTTCATCCAAGTAGAGAGGATCCCTCTAGTTCTTCTAGTTCTACCTCTAGTTCATCTAGATCTAGTTCTAGTTCATCTAGTTCTAGTTCTAGTTCCTCTAGTTCTAGTTCTAGTTAGTTCTAGTTGTAATCTAGAA
Organism: Sorghum bicolor; assembly: GCF_000003195.3. Lineage (NCBI taxonomy): Eukaryota > Viridiplantae > Streptophyta > Magnoliopsida > Poales > Poaceae > Sorghum > Sorghum bicolor. The sequence continues at coordinate 33,073,977 of NC_012870.2, read as the reverse complement.
AATAGGGAGAGAGAAGAGGAGAGCGGAGGAGGAGCCGGATCTGTCGGATCTTCCTCAACATTATACTTTTGCAGCATCTGGTTCATTCTTCATCGTTCTCCAGGTTCTTCAATTCATAATTCCTGAGTTCTTTAATTACTTTTATTTACATTCAAGTTATTTATTGGATTCCCGCTTGCATCAAGTGCTCTAGTCTTTATAACGCTAGAGTAGTAATTAATAGATTAGACGTGGTGTTTAGTCTTGCGATTACCTGGAATTGCACCCAATCCTGCGGATTGTTGTGGTAGCCTTAGGGTAGTGACAGCCCTAACGGTCGACGTATTCCACCACGTTCGGATCGGTGTTTGTAGGACCGTAGTCAGACCTTCCTAGCCCCCTTCTCATCTCTTTCCGTGGTTAGTGCTCTGATGTCCCGATATAGATAATCTTGAAGTAATTCTTGATTCTTAGATCAACTAGAGAACTCTCAGGAAACTTCCTCTCTTCCCACCAAAAATAATTATATAGTCATCCTTGGGCGATTTTGGATCTTAATTAGTACACTCACGTTCCCTGTGGAAAATCGATACTCTGGAATACTCCCGGGTGAAGGCTACATCGGTATCCGTGCGCTTGCGGATTTTTCTGTTTGCGTTTAAAATACCCAACAGGGACTATAAAACCAGACCCCCTGGCCCCTGGAGGAGGGAGGAGAAATCATTATTCAGAGGTAGCCATGAAAGTTAGGGTTTAGAGCTTCTCTCCCATAGAGAATTAGAATTAGCTACTCCCTAATCCTTCAAGTTTAGAGGTTTGATTAGATAGCAATTAGAGAAGTAGAGCACTACGCTCTGGATTCGGATCTTTGGTAATAAAGATTGGTATTATTCATATATTTCTCTAATTCTATTGTTCTAATTGCATTATGTCTTTAATTATTATTTTCTTAGTTTGCTCTAGTTCTATATTTGATATAGTTATAATTGATAATGAGTTCATGTATAAGTTTGCAAAGCGCTTAACTTTTGACGCGAGGGAGTTAGGTGATAGATCACGTGTGAGCGTGGTGCTTAGATGTTATTTATCTGCAAATGTATCCTATTGGCCGAGTCGTGTGGTAGTTCGCGATAGTGACAGCTTCGCTGATTCTTATATAGTCCACCCTCCATTGATAGGACAGGCAGAACCGGTATTGTGGAGTAAGTCATGCGATGTTCTGATTTACTTTATCAATGTTCCTTATACATGAATGAAGAGTCTTTTATGCTATACATGATCTTGTAGATAACTAGAGTAGATTATGACTTAGTAGTTAGTAGATAACTTAGAATCCATTCTCTAGCTAATCCGACATCACCTACATATATGAGGAGTAGTCTATTTTCTAATCGCTGTGTTATCTACCCATAAACTTATAATTCATTATCATTATCTTTATGGTTTACCCCCTGCTAAAGTATGTGACTGTGTGACGAGTTTCTCATTAGTAATCATGTTCTTGCAAGTTTATCTCTAGTCTATGCCTTGATAGATTTTGCCCCTTGATTTAATTCCATCTTCTTGAGATCCCTTGAGCAAAATTATAAATAACGATACCTGGAATACTTATCCTGGTGAAATGCTACAATGAGGTGTTTTATCTGTGCGCTTGCGGATAGAATAGATCATTTTCTAGAGAGCCTTTACATTTATAAATACCTTTGTACACTCTGGCGCCATGCTAGGGATGACAACCTAGTATCTAAGTGGTGTTAGCTAGTGTCAACAATCACCATGGAGGCCATTGTGTTTGATGTTTTGAGCCCTACTATGCCTTTGATGCCCACCTTTCATAAGAACCACAAGGGCATTGGCGGTAGGTTAGGACAAGGGAAGTTGTTTTGTTCCCTTGTTCACCTCAGGGAGAAGAAGTAGTTGTGGGAGTAGCAGAAATCTACTAGCTCACCAAAAGACCATCTAATGGAAGGATAGTCCTCCATAAGCACTGAGCCATTAAGGTGTTTTGAGGATGATTGTTTGAAAAGAGAGTCATGAAGAAGGTCCTTAGTGTGGTTTGCACCCTTAGAAAGAACAATGGGGCATGAGGACCTCCTCCTTCGACCTTTTTCCATAGATACCTCAAACCTATTCACAAATATGCTAGACACATAGCCAAGTTCATTCAATCTTTATCTTTTAACTTGTGCCCATCATCCATTAAATAAAAAGAATAAAATTTTGTTTTGTTAGTGTGTTGCCACCAATAGGATACCTACACTTGATGTTTCCCCTATTTTTTGTGATTTAGAGCACTAAAAATCCCAAGTATGGGGGATCAGCTAATCCCCCAACTACAATCCTGAATCACACTGAACACCCCATAGTGTCAGACATGGCCAGATGCATTGACACGACAAAAACTGACCCAAGTACGGGGTCGGGCGACCCCTGTCTTGGTGGCCAATGGGAAAACAATGTTGCAGGATATGTTTAGGAGTAAGGGAATTCGAGTGAAAGCAATGGGCATACCAAGGTGGTGTCGCTGGATCCCCAAGAGAGCCACCCACCAGTCAACATCCATTCATTGTCTACATTCCTCCTGACTGGTTTGCCATGCCTACTTTCTCTTCATTCTTTCATTTCTTTTTCTTTTTACTTTTACCTTTCATTTGCTTTGCTTGGATGAAATAAATAAAAATAAAAACGAGAAGACTTGCATCTAAAGATAAAAACTGACATGATTTATGACATTTAAACGGTAAAAGCATCAAAAGTCTAATTCTCGCATATGCTTATGCTTGTGGGTCATATACCTTTATAGGAATAACATATTGACTAAGTTGTTGATAAATGTGATATAGTTCCTGGCTCATGGTTCATACCTTTTATATTTAAAGTGCTTAGAGATTTATTTTTGGAAATGTCATAAAACCATAGTGTCGCTTACTCCTCAATAGTAAGAAAAATCCTACCAAAGCCATATATGTTTAGATCATGTTCAAAACCCCTCCTATGTACTTGCTACTTGTACTTACATTGATCAGGTCAAACCTTGTTGAGCCTAGTGGAGAATTATGTCATAGTCCCAAGATCAGGATCACGTACACACCATATATACACATGTTGCTTCTACACTAGAAGTATACAAAAACATGCCATCCATCTCCACCATATAGATGCTTCATGCTTTAAGGTTCTAAAATATCTCTCTAAGTATTGCTTAGTCGATGAGACACAAAGGCCATGGAAAAAAGAAAGTGGACACATGAAGGTCCATTGCTTAAAAAAAGAAGTGGACACATGAAGGTCCATTGTTTTAAAAATGCTAGCCATGTCTCAAATAAAATAAAATAGAGAGAGATCTTATCAAATAGAGGAGCATTCTACTCCATCATTTTCCACACACTTGCACGTCTTGATCTAAGATTATGAATTTTTTCTCCTTGGATCCTTATTTTGACTTTACAATATATGCAATATAAGTATGCTATCTTGTTTATCCCTACCTGAGCCCCACATAAGCCTATAGATGTAGGATGAAACAAAAGAAGGCAACCTTATGCTATGCCTTGGTGAGGAATCATATACTTACTGACTTGAGAGTGCTATTTGAGGAGTAAGAATGAACTATGTGCTTTCTTTTAGAACCATTGTCAAAAACTCTAAGTACTAAGCATATGAAAAATGGGAAGATGACTTTGCCTTCAGAACTGTTCCATTTTTCAACATTAGAAGGATATATGCTAGACAGTACCACATAACCCATCTGTATGAGATGTTTCATGAATGAAACTTTGTTTTTTTGCTAATACCTTAAAAATGTCATAATCATATTTTATCATCCTCTCTAACCTTTGCTCGAGGACGAGCAAATTAAGACTTAAGTGAGGGGGATCTTGTTGACGGTAATTATACCCTATTTTCTACAAACATAACCGTCAACCAAAAACTCATTATGGAAGAAACTACCAAACAAGTAGTGATATAGGTACAAATAACCTGGTTCCACATGTACATATCATTATTTGGTTGCAGGTACTAGAACAAGTACTTTTTCAGGGTCTAGATGCCTAAAAGGGAAGAAGTAGCAACAATCAAGAAATAGAAATTGACTACATAAACATGAGTTTCATGGAAGCAAGGAGCAATGTGAAAAGCCTAACACGCTGGGGCCACAAAAGAGGGGTTCACTTGACCCCTGTCCTGTGGGCCTAGACCATGCCAAGCTAGCACTATCCATGTGAAGTACATCAAGCCCAATCTCCACCCTCAGATGACAAGTATGCTTGAAATCAATGTTAAAAGATCAAAGCACATGGATCCATGGTCCCACAACAAAAGAACCAACGTGACAACAATTCAACCACTACCTAGGTTAGACTCCATGACATGAGGGGACACCCCACCTGGGGGTCCACCTGCCATAGAGGGGGTGAGCCAACCCCCTCCATGTGCCCAACTACGTTGGTTGCCACTCCACCGACTCCAGCATGCTTCCCATGTGACAATTCATCTCAAGCATCAATTCAAGTCGGTTCCAAAGGTGATTTATCCAACGGTCGAAGATGTAGAGCACACGGATCAATGACGTGGTGTTGGAGTAGCCCCTACTCCATCTCCCCTATAAATAACACCTTAGTCCTTCACTTTAGAGGATGTATCTTAGGAAGAAAGACTACTTTAGTACCTTAGTACAATGATAGAGGGAAGAGAGTGAGGAGTCTCCAAGGAGGAGTCCTGACCTGTCATAGTCTTCTCCAAGGTACGCCTCAACGGATGCGAATCTTCTTATAAGTTTTACATCTGAGTCCATCTAGTATTTCATATTCTGGTTTGGTATTTTAAGTATACGGTCTTCTTACTGTCATACTGCTTTACTTGTTGAAGTGCTCGACGCTTTAGCTAAGCTTAGAGTAGTGAGATTAGTGTAGACGTGGAGTCTAGACTAGATCTTACCAGTGTGAGCTTCTTGTCGCACTGCGAGATACGCTAGCATAAGGGATGACAGGCCTGGCTAGTGTCTAGAGTTCCTCGTATGTGTTGTTAGGCAAGTTGTCTATAATAGTGGGGCTGAGCATGGTAGTTGCCTTAGTAGGGGTTCTGTCTCTTATTTTTTGTCTATTGGCCCTGTTGATATTTGGTAACACAATCAGAATTAATCCGCAAGCGCATGGATATCGATGAGCACTTCACCCGGGATATTATCCTGAGTATCGTATTTATATTTTTACCACTAGGAGAAAGCGTGCATCTGACTAACCCGGTCTATTACTACTAACCTTTAGGCTACAAACTATGTGACTCGATGTGAGTGATGTATAGAGAAGACTACAACTGCACTCTCATTCTAACCTTGGTAAGGATGATATAATGTTCTATTGGGGATGCTCACAGAAACTAGACACCACAGAGGATGTTCGACCCGCACATATAAACGCTATCGATCCTACTAACGGGATATGGGCTACAAAGGTAACTCAGAAATGTCACGTTCCTCGCTATTACCACGGTCCAGCTAGTCAGGGGATATCTATGAGTATCCTAGCCCAAACACCACGTTTACGCTAGAGATGATTACTCTAAACTCTACGCGAACAGATCAAAGTAAACTCATAAACCAAAGAACAATAAAACAAAGAACTTACTAGAATTTAGAAGTCAAAATATTTAAGAATCCTAGGAGCAAGCCTCGGGTTAGGAGACTTGATCCCGCAGGTACAACCTCAGAGTAGACACCGACAGGTCGGGCTTCCTTCGATCTACACCTCCACTCTATCTCTCTCAATCTAGTAGAACTAGTCTACTCTCACATTGGATGCTACGCCCTATGATGTGGGAACCCTAAGTAACCTCTCCCTCTGAATCCTCTCTGGAAAATATGCTAATGAATAATTGGATTCTCTCCTCCATGGGCTAGGGGGCCTTGCTTATATAGTCTTTTCAAATGAATCTGGGTTGTCAGATCAAACCGACATTGATTGAACGGTTCTCCTTGATCCTTTAGGTCGGTGGAGCATAATCCGCGAGACTCGTGCTGATTAGCAAGCAGAGGAGGGTGGGCGCCCTGCCCCCAGGCCCGATCGGCCTCCCGTTCGTTCTCGTGGCTTTTAGAGTCTTCTAGATGATAGAAAATTGCGCGGCACGTTAATATCTCTATGTAAACCCGACATGTGGGCCTTTCTTCCTTATTTCCTGATAACACCCTGCAGAAATAGAAAAACAACAAAACTCATTGAATTCTGTCAGATCAAACCATAATTCTAGGTATTGTTTGTATATTAATCCTTTTCCTTGTTTATTTGATAATTAAAATTGATACTTAAGAACCATCAACAAACACCCCCATCCTTAGGCTTTTACTCATCCTCGAGAAAAGGATGGTTAAGAAAAATATCTAGGGTTAAAACATTGTAAAGCATTCTTTTCGTACCTGCAGGGTGTAAAAATCCACTGTGTACCATAGTCAGGGAAAAATATGGCCAAAAGTAGAGGTCCTTTCTTCTTAATCCTGTCACTTGGAGTTTTTGTATATTTTTGAAAAGAAATTTAGCATACCTTTATCATCATAGTGTCGGTGTTTTCCCCCTGGGGGGTCACACCAACGAGTAAATTTGTATGCGTGCTCCCTTTCCCAGATGGTGATGCAAGAAGACACAGAGATTTATCCTGGTTCGGGCAAGAGAAGGCCCTACGTCCAGTGGGGGGAGAGAGTTTGTATTATCTTGCACCTAAGTGCTTGTACAGGGGTGAATACAAGTGTGGTATGAAGTGTGAAGTTCTACTGCGTATGAGCGTGGAGTTCTGTCTTGTGTTCTATTCCTGAGTCCCTCCTTTTATAGTTCCAAGGAGAGACCCAGGGTACATGTATAGGCGTCAGAATAGGAGTCGATAGCAGTATGGAGCGCTGACCTACTCGAGGCTTCCGTACCGGCATAGCCTCGAGCCATCCCGTCTTAATAGCCTGGTGATGATTACTCGTGCCCCTGCGTTCTGCTCTGCGCGCCGCCTTGTACTGGTTCGACGGTCGCATGCTCGTACAGTTTGGCGACAAATCCGGCGGAGTGGTTGCGGTGTGACCAGTCGACGTTCGACCGTCCCCAGGAAGAAACCGTGTTAAGTCGAGGGTCGGACGCCGTACGACGTCCTGACGTCGGAGCGCTGACCTTGGCTACCTCGAGGGGGTCTTGATTAGACGTGCCATCTCTGTTTCCCACGTCCTGACACGCCCTGGGCCGTTTGGTGGGGAAGGCTGCAAAAGATCGATGGGACGGATGCCTGTTCCTTATCACGCCTCCCGTGACCCGCGTGTTAGGTGGGGAAGCATCAGGCGCATTTAATGCCCCGGTTCGCGTGCGCGTGTCAGGCGGCAGGCGGCGTCCTTGCGCTCGACGCCTCCCGGTTCGCGTGAGCCTGTTCTGTATTCGACGGTTACCGGAGCTCGACGCCTGATTGATTCGCTCGACGCTATTTCCGTCTTCGAGGCTGTGGCCGTCGATGGCTGCGCGTACGTACGGATGGAGCGTCGAATCGAGGGTCTCGTCCTACGTACGGATAACCTTGTTATATGTATTGGTGAGGGTACCCCCTGTTGATACCCTCGACAGTAGCCCCCGAGTCTCCATTCGAGCGCTGGCGCTCGAGTGGAGACTTTTGCCTTTACGGACGATCTTCTGTGGGGGCGCGCGAGCGACCCCGCGGGGGTAGCCCCCGAGCCCTCGAGGGAGTTTTTAACTCCTTCGAGGGTTATTTTGCCAAATTCGCAGAAACGCTGTCGACACCAGTGGTGGAAGGTTCTGATCGGCTTTGCCTTACGTGGAGGTTTCGACGTACTCTTCGATAGAGCGAGCGTCTTCCCCCCCAGATTGAGTTCCTAGCGGGTAGTCCAAGTGAGAACCTGTGCCCTTTTCGAGGGGGTCAGCTGTAGCCCGGAGGCGTTCTCATAAAGCTGGGTTGACGTGGTCGGGGATACCGGTCTCATTCGATAGAGTCCAGCGGCTCGATGCCTCCCGTCGGGGGGATTCCTCTCGACTGTTTCGACCCTACCTCGGACATCGCCAGCGAGTCTTCGAGGCGGACCTCGATCTTCGACCGCTCGCTGGAGATCCCTGACTCTGGTGCTCGAGATCGGCTGTCGAACCCTTTCGGTGGGCCAGCCTACGACCTCTCGAGGCTTCCGCGGGTACGCCCCTTGGCTTACAAGGGAAGGAAGTGGCCGTGGCGGTTCGCCTTTTTGCCCGTTGGGCGCACCTTTTTAGGCGGGTGACGTTATGACATCGTATCGGCGTGGAATTCGGAGCGCCCGGCCTGTGATGGGGGAAAGACTGTTAGGTAGCGCATTTATGGGGAGATGTTACCTCATTTCTCGGATCGTTCCGTTGGCGGATCTTGGCTTATTAATACACCGCGGCACCGCCGCCGTTTTTTCTTCCGCCTCCCATCTTCACTCTTGCCTTAGCCTTCTTGCCTCCCTAGCTCTCTCGCCGTCTCACGCGCACACGACTCCTCGAGCAGTAGCGGGTCCACCGTCCCTCCGGTCGTGATGCCCGTAAGACTCGTCGCCGCCGACGACTGGCGCCTGTCGTCGATGACGGAGCGCCGGTTGTTAGAGCTCGAGAAAGAGGGACTGCTGCGCCACCGTACCTCGTTATCGTCGCCAGAGTGGATCGCGCCGCCGGCGAATCACCGGGAGCCCCAGCCACCCGAGGGCTACGTGGTGTCATTCGCCAAGTTCCACCGCCATGGCCTGGGTGCGCCCCCTAGCCGCTTCATGCGGGCCCTCTGCTTCCACTATGGGGTGGAGCTCTAGCACTTCTCCTCGAACGCCATCACCGTCGCGGCGGTCTTCGCCGCCGTGTGTGAGGGCTACTTGCGGATGATGCCGCACTGGGAGCTGTGGCTCCACCTCTACAGGGGCGAGCTTTTCCATGCCCCCACCGGCACCACGGGCGTAAGGAAGCCCGTGCGGGCGGGATGCCTCAACCTTGTGCAGAAGACGGGGAAGACGGACAGGCCGCGGGAGTACATCCCGGTAAGGTTATCGACCAACCACGCCGGCTGGGACTCCCAGTGGTTTTACCTACGAAACGACGACAACCTCCTGCCTTCCTACTCGGGCCGTCTGATCATGGAGCGTCCAGCGGACTGGACATACGGCGTCGTCCAAGCTCGTCAATCTCGGCTCGACCCCCTCCTCGACGCCATGAAGAAGCTGCGCTCGGAGGGCTTGACCGCCGCCCTCGTCCTCTCGGCCGTCCATCAACGGAGAGTGCTCCCTTTGATGTCTCGGCCGTTGAGGATGGATGAGATGGGCCCTGGCGTCTCATCTCGGGACCTCGAGGCGTGCCGGATGTCCAACGAGGCTCCGGCGGATGACAAAGTCGCGGCCCAAGTCAGGGCTGCAATTGCCGGTGATTTTCAGCCGGAGCATGTTAACGGCTTCCCCATGAGGCCAGACGCTGGCTCGATCGATCTGGTATGTTTTCTCCGTGCGCGCAACCTCGATTCTAGGTTTCTTTTCTTTCCCTCTCTTTCTCTTTTCTAAGTCTGCATTTATTTCGATAGGGACGGATTGATGTCCGGTCCTCGAGGCCTCCGGTAAAGGAGGATGAGGTCGATCGCGACAAACGGCACCAATCCGCCGAAAAGCTAAACTCCGCCAAGGACTCTGCCAAGAAGGGGGAGAAGAAGAAGAACCTCGACCATCAAGCGTTAGAGGAGCGTCGAGCCAAATCCACGCAGAGGGGGGAGCCTGAGGAAGAATCCCCCAACAACGATGATGACGATGACGACAGCGACGATTCCGAGGGGATGGCGTCTCGCCTTGACCGAATCCTCGAGGGTCCATCTCGAGGTGATGTCGACGCTCCTCGGACGGAAGTTCCAACGGGGGGTCCAGGCGGATCCCACCGTCCGCGTGCCGACACCCCTCCTGCGCCCGCGGCTGCTCAGGTCGCCCCGCGCCCTCCTCTCGTGCCCAAGATGGGTGGCCATGCTAGGTCCTAGGCGACGGGGCCATTGACTCGTGGTCGCGCCGCGGCCTCCGACAAAAGAGAGGCCGATCGTAGGAGCGCTAGTCCCGGCGCCCGCCAGGCGGGAACTGACGCGCCTAGACCAGCGCCTGCCCTCGAGGGGTCTGGAGCCCCGACGCGGGGTGGCTCGAGGTCCACCGGTCGGGGCGGCGGGAGGCGAGCTGTTCTCCCTGTGGGGTAAGCTTATATGCTGATCTTTTTCGCGCTTATTTCTTTCTTTTCTCAGGCTAAAGTGGACACTCGAGCAGGCCCAGCCGTCCATGGCGAAGAGGCTCAAAGCGGGTGCCGCCTCTAAGGAGCCAGGTTTGTGGCTTACTTTTGGGATCTGTGATGCTCTTGCGTTAGCCATCGTAGTCACCGGCCTTTATTCTTTATTTTGTAGGCTCCTCCGACTTCCAACCTCTAGTAGGCGCTGGGAGTGCTCCGCCTCGTTCCGAGCCTACCCCGTCGCTGCCGGCGTGTGGTGAGGCACCCCAGACGCAAGTGCCGGAGGGAGCCCCCGAGCCTCCTCGATTGGGGGTCGAGGGGGAACCCATCACCATCAGTGATACGTCTGATGGTAACGAAATACCTGGAGGCGCCTGCCCTTTGGAGGAGGAAGCGTCGACCTCTCACGTCGCGGGACCGACTCCCTGGCCCGCCGGCCTCCGCGCCCTCGAGGAGCAGAAGAAGAAGAAGGAGGAAGATGAAGAGCGGGAGCGTGAGGCGGCGCGGCAGCCGCAGGAGCAGGGCCGCGGGCGAGAGCCGCAGGAGCATGAGGCGCAGCAACAGCAGCAGCAGCAACAGCAACAGCAGCAGCAGTAGCAACAGCAGCAGCAGCAGCAGCAGGGGGGCCAAGAGGAGGGACTGCTCGAGCCCCCGCCTCAAGCTCCGGCTCAGCCAGTACCGCCAGAGCCGCAAGGGCCCGGCGAGCAGGAAGAGGATCTGCCGGTGTACGGCCCCCCGACCCCAACGTGGCTCCTCCCGGGGGCACCTGCTGCGATCCGGGCAGAGCCGGGGTGAGCGGATGGAGTGGTGGCGCTCGCCTGCATGATGCGCACCCCCACCGACCCCGAGTTCGAGATCAAGAGGACAATCTACGGCATGGACGGGATCGCCCCAGGGTTCCTCCGGGAGCGTCGGGCATGGGAGGACCACTTTCCCTCCGAGGAGGACGAGATCGGGACGTCGGGGACCAAGGACGGAAACTGGAAGACGGTGGACGACGACAGGCGGTTCCCATGCCTCGTCGACCTGTTCCTACACCATGGGGGCTCCCTCGAGACCATCGAGGACCTCACCCGCGGCGTCAAGGCACAGGCCGACCGGGAGATGGAGCACTGGTGCCCCGATCGGATCCGCATCCGGGCTTCCCACGACCCGTCCGAGCCCAACATCTTCCTAGACGATAGGAAGGAGGCGGAGAAGTGGGAACACATCGAGGAGCTCCGCCTTTGGATGAAGCATGTGGTGGGGCTCCTCTCAAACGTTATCAACAACGGGCTCGGGCTGGCTTATTTCGTAAGTGTTTTTCGATCTTCAATCCTCGTGGAGCCTTTCGGTTTTGTGCTCTAACCGTTCGATCCTTGGTTCGCAGGATATGAAAGAGACCTCCCGCATCAAATCTAGTTTCATTCATGCCACGAGAGGTGGCTGGGAGCAGCTCCCCCTCCTTAAGGATCAACTCCTCGAGTCGCAGGAGAAACTCCTCAAGGCTTATAAAGAGCTCATAGCGCTCGGGGAGGAGAAGAAGGCGAAGGAGGCTGCTTTGGCTGAGGCTCGGGAGGCCTCGAGGAAGGCGGCGGAGGAGGCGACGCTGCTGCGGGAGCGGGCTCTGACGGTTGAGGAGGCCGCATCCAGAGCCCGGGAGGAGGCCCTGTCCTTCAAGAGCGTCATCGCGGACCTGGACAAGGAGAAGGGCCTTCTCAAGACCGACTTGGACTCCCTCCGGGAGTCCTTACAAAAGATGAAGGTGGAGCACGTGAGCGGTGAGATCGCCAGGAGCGCCGCGGAGGAAGCCAAGAGGAAGGCCCTCGAAGATCTCGAGGCGGAGCGGGCTCAATCCCGCAGGCTCTCTGACGACGTCGAACGTCTGAAGGGAGAGCTGCTGGAGAAGAGTGGGGCCATTGCTCAGGCTGGCAAGGTGATCGAAGATCTCCGCGTTGCCAAGACCGAGCTGGCCCGTTCCAACAGAGAGATTGAGAGGGCCAACACTAGATTAGTCGGTGAGAACACGGCCCTGGAGGAGAGCATCAGAGGTATGTTTCCTTTGTCGAATTTCTTTTTTGAGGTGTGCTTGAGTTTTTCATAAAGCTTCCTTGTATTGGCATTTAGAGGGATCAAGGACGAACTCCTAGCCGCCCAAGCCGAGGCCCGTGATGCTAAGGCCCAGCTCGAGGCGGAGGTCGCTTTGAACCGTCGCGTGCGGACGGCGATAAGCGACCTCTCGGCCTCATGGGAGGTCGAGCCTATGGACGAGTCGAGGGAGGGAGCTTGAGGCGATGCACTGGTCGACCAGCTGTGCTACTTGGGCGCGACGCTGAGAGACCGAGTGCGGGACGCCCTCCACATCGGGGTGAAGCGGGCGATGGCAGTTGTCTGCTCGGGCTTCTCCTATGACATGGAGGTGGTGTCCCACAGCTTCGTCACCGACATCTCCAAGACCGACGCGGAGAACGAAGAGAGGCTCCACGCCTTGATCGACGACGCGGAGGCTCCTAGAGAGAGGCTAGCCAAGCTTTTTGAGCCTGAGGTGCTTCCTCCTGAAGCTGGCTCGGGCGGAGGTGAGGGTGGTGAGGATCGTACCGCGGACTGAGGCCTGCGAGCCTGCTCAGGGTGCCTGGGGCCCCTTGTATGATACTTTATTAATTCTACTGTTAGGTGATACAATATCTTTTTGTGATTGTTAAATGCTTATTTGTCTTTCTGCTCGAGGTTCTTTTGTTTCTCTTTGTTCCTACGTTTGTATCCCTTGCTCGATCTTTCGTCAAAAACAACCTCGATCACCTCAAGGGTGAGGAAGTGAGTAGAATTTCCGTAGCCCGGGGGCGTGGGAGTTCTCCGGCTCGTTATCCCTCGGCCTTTGAGGGGCTCGAGGTGCCTTAGCTACTCGAACCGTGCAAGGTTTACTAAGTAAGAAAAGAAAATTTCTTGGCTTTTTCGACGTTTGGGGGGGTCGTCCCCCTGGTAGCCCCCGAGGGGGTGTTGACTATGACGGGTCATAGTCGGCGCCCCCTTCTAACGTCGAGATTGTGACTTGTAAATCTTTTGGCGCAAAAAGGAGTTGCTCGAGGGAAAGACTTTATTTATTCATTCATTCGTTTACAAAGTCTTGGTACAAAACGTACGCAGGAACATAAGCTTAGAACTTCTAGGGGTAGAATCGACGTAGCTGTTCGATGTTCCATGCGTTGGTGAAGACTGCTCCCTTCTCGTCCGCCAACTTGTACGTTCCCGGCTTCAGGACCTCGGCCACCACATACGGGCCTTCCCAAGGTGGAGTCAGCTTGTGGCGTCCTTGATTGCTTTGCCGGCATCGTAGGACAAGGTCGCCCACATTGTGGTCCCTCTTGCGCACGTGCTTGTCTTGGTAGAATCGAAGTTTCTGCTGATATCTGGCGGAGTTGAGGAGGGCCATGTCTCGAGCCTCCTCGAGTTGGTCGACCGCGTTTTCTTGAGTCTCCTTATTGGATTGCTCATTGTACGCCTTGAGTCGAGGTGACCCATACTCGAGGTCTGTGGGGAGGACAGCCTCGGAGCCATAGACCATGAAGAATGGGGTGTACTTTGTGGCCCTGCTTGGTGTCGTCCTTAGAGTCCATAGGACTGAGGAAAGCTCCTCGACCCATTTCTAGCCGAATTTCTTCAAACGATTGTAGATCCTTGGCTTGAGTCCTTGCAAAATCATGTTTTTGGCACGCTCGACCTGGCCGTTAGTTCGAGTGTGGGCTACTGCAGACCAGTTCACACGGATGTGATGCTGATCGCAGAAGTCCAAGAACTTTTTGCCGGTGAACTGAGTGCCGTTGTCGGTGATGATGACGTTGGGAATCCCAAATCGGTGGATTATGTCGGTGAAGAAAAGGACGGCCTGCTCGGAGCGGATGTTGGTGATGGGTCGAGCCTCGATCCATTTGGAGAATTTGTCAATGGCCACCAGCAAGTGGGTGTACCCTCCTTTCGCCTTTTGTAGGGGTCCTACCAAATCGAGCCCCACACTACAAACAGCCAGGTGATGGGGATCATCTGAAGAGCGTGGGCAGGCAGGTGCGTCTGCTTGGCGTAGAACTGGCACCCGTGGCACGAGCGTACGAGCTCGATGGCATCCGCCACGGCCGTCGGCCAGTAGAAACCTTGTCGAAAAGCGTTTCCTACGAGGGTCCGTGGAGCTGCATGGTGGCCGCAAGCCCCCGAGTGTAGGTCCTCGAGGAGTTTTCGGCCTTCTTCCACGGTGATGCAGCGCTGTAAGACCCCCGTCGGGCTTCGTCGATATAGCTCCTTGTCTTCGCCATAGATCACATATGACTTGGCCCGTCGAGCGATACGACGGGCCTCTGACCGATCTTCCGGCAGTTTGCCGCGGATTAGGCAGTCGAGGTATGGCGTGCGCCAGTCGAATGGTCGACCAGGCTGCCGTTCTACCTCCATCACTTCAGCCGCCATCAAGAGTGTGTCGACGGTGTTGGTTGGCTGGGCAGGAGCTGCGTCGATGCCAGCCCCCGAGCCTAAGTCGACGGATGGCTCGTGGAGATCTCTCGAGAACGCGTCAGGCGGCACCGTGCCTCGAGTTGATGCGATCTTGGCGAGTTCATCGGCTGCCTCGTTGTAGCGGCGGGCGACATGGACAAGCTCGAGACCATGGAATTTGTCCTCGAGTCGACGGACTTCTTTGCAGTACGCCTCCATTTTCGGGTCGTGGCAGCTTGAGGTTTTCATTACTTGGTCGATGACGAGTTGGGAGTCACCTCGGACGTCGAGGCGTCGGACTCCTAACTCGATGGCAATCTTGAGACCGTTGACGAGGGCCTCGTATTCTGAGACATTGTTAGATGTGGCAAAATGAATCCTGATTATATACCTCACGTGGATGCCCAAGGGCGAGATGAACAGCAGGCCGGCCCCGGCCCCTGTTTTCATGAGTGACCCATCAAAATACATCGTCCACAACTCCGCCTGGACCTGAGTCGGGGGAAGCTGGGAGTCTGTCCATTCCGCGACGAAGTCTACCAGGGCCTGCGATTTGATGGCCTTGCGAGGCGCGTAAGTGAGAGTCTCACTCATGAGCTCGACCGACCATTTTGCTATTCTTCCCGTGGCCTCTTTGCTCTGGATTATTTCACCTAAGGGGAAAGACGAGACCACCGTGATGGGGTGGCCAAGAAAGTAGTGTTGCAGCTTACGGCGGGCAAGGATGACGGCATAGATCAGCTTCTGGATTTGGGGATAACGTGCCTTGGTCTCCGAAAGCACCTCGCTGACGAAGTAGGCTGGCCTCTGGACTGGTAGCGCATGTCCATCTTCCTGCCTTTCGACCACCACCGCTGCGCTGACGACCAGGGTCGTCGACGCAACGTAGAGGAGCAGCGGTTCTGCAGGTTGAGGTGGGACCAGGACTGGTGCTGAGGTCAGCGTCTTCTTCAGCTTTTCGAGTGCTTCCTCGGCCTCGGGGGTCCAAGAAAAACGCTCGACCTTCTTCAGAAGTCGATACAATGGTAACGCCTTTTCTCCTAGTCTCAAGATGAAACGGCTTAGAGCCGCCAGGCATCCCGTGACTCTCTGTACACCGTTGATGTCCCGGATCGGCCCCATTCTCGTGATGGCCGAGACTTTCTCGGGGTTGGCCTCGATGCCACGCTGCGAAACAATGTAGCCCAAGAGCATGCCTCGAGGCACGCCGAAAACGCACTTCTCGGGATTGAGCTTGATCTGGTTGGCGCGTAAATAGCTAAAAGCGATCTCGAGGTCCTGGATCAGGTCCCCTCGCCGCTTTGACTTGACGACAATGTCGTCGACATAGGCCTCGACTGTCGACCCTATGTGTTCACCAAAAACGTGGAGCATGCAACGTTGGTATGTAGCTCCCGCGTTTCGAAGCCCAAATGGCATGGTCACGTAGCAATACATCCCAAAAGGCGTGATGAAAGAGGTCGCGAGCTGGTCGGACTCCTTCATTTTTATTTGGTGGTAACCAGAATACGCATCAAGGAAAGAAAGGGTCTCACATCCCGCGGTAGAATCGACAATCTGATCAATACGTGGCAATGGAATAGGAACTTTTGGACATGCTTTATTTAGACTAGTATAATTGACACACATCCTCATTTTCCCATTCTTTTTCTTAACTAATACAGGGTTTGCTAACCAGTCGGGATGATGAACCTCCTTGATGAATCCAGCCGTCAAAAGCTTGTGGACTTCCTCGCCAATGATCTTGCGCTTCCCCTCGTCGAATCGACGCAACCGCTGCTTCACTGGCTTGGAACCGGCTCGAATCTCCAAGGAGTGCTCGGCGATTTCCCTCGGCATGCCTGGCATGTCCGAGGGACTCCATGCAAACATGTCGGCGTTTGCACAGAGAAAGTCGACGAGCACAGCTTCCTATTTGGGGTCGAGATCGGCGCTGATCGTCAGCACCTTGCCGTCGGAGTTGTTGGGGTCGAGTGGGATCTTCTTGGTTCCTTCTGCCGCCTCGAAGCTGCCCGCATGGCGCTTGGGCTCTGGAGCCTCAGCGGCCCGGGCTTCGAGCTTCGCGATGAGCTCGGTGGAGTTTTCGACCGCCTCCCCATACTCGACGCACTCGACGTCGCACTCGTACGCGTGCTCGATGGAGGAGCTGACGGTGATGACGCCTTTGGGACCGGGCAACTTCAGCTTCAAGTAGGTGTAGTTGGGTATAGCCATGAACTTGGCGTAGCCCGGGCGTCCAATGATGGCGTGGTACGTGCCTCGGAATCCAACCACTTCATAGGTGAGGGTCTCCTTCCTGAAGTTGGCCGCTGTGCCAAAGCAGACCGGTAAGTCGATTCGACCTACTGGTAGCGCCTTTTTCCCTAGCACGACGCCATGAAAACCGTCGGCGCTTGGTTGGAGCTTCCCTCTATCAATGCCGAGGAGGTCAAGGGTCTCGAGGTAAATGATGTTGAGGCTGCTGCCACCATCCATCAGCACTTTTGAGAGCCGTGTGTTGACGATGATCGGGTCGACGACGAGCGGGTAGACACCTGGGGCGACTACCTTGTCGGGGTGGTCCTCTCGATCGAAAGTGATGGGAGTGCTTGACCAACTGAGGTACTGGGGCATCGCCATTCTTGCCGCGATGACCTCGCGACGCTCCCTTTTGCGCTGCCTCGCGGTTAACTAAGTCGAGGGCCCGTCGTAGATCATGTAGCAGTCGTGGACGGCGGGGAAGCCGTCGTCGTCTTTGTTGTCCTCCTTGTTGCTGCCCTTCTCTTTCTTGGAGTCGTCACGCGCATCTTTCTTGAACCCCAGACCATCGAAATGCTTTTTTAGCGTACGACAGTCCTTGTGCTTGTGGTTGGCGCCTCCCTTATGGTAAGGGCACGGCTTTTCTAGCATCTTGTCGAAGACGCCTCCCTTCGGAGGGCCTCGAGGCTTCTTTCGTTCCATGGCGGTGACAAGGTTGTCGTCGGAATCCTCCCGCTGGAACTGCCGTGCTTTCTACTTCTTTTTATTCTTCTTGAGGCCCCGACTGGGGGTTCCATCTTCATCGGCTGGCCGCTTGCCTTTCCCCCCTTCACAGCTGAAGAAGGCGCCGACTGCCTCCTCCTCTGCCACGTAGTTTGCCACTATGTCCATCAACTCATCGATGGTCTGAGGGCGATTTCGGCCCAGTTCCCACACTAAGTCTCGGCTGGTGGTACCAGAGACGAAAGCCAGGATGACGTCATGGTCAGGGATGTGTGGCAGCTCAGTTCGCTGCTTCGAGAAGCGTCGAGCATGCTCTCGAAGGGTTTCTCCTGACTTCTGTTTGCACTTGCTAAGGTCCCACGAGTTCCCGGGCCGTATGTAGGTCCCTTTGAAATTACCCTCGAAAACCCTGACCAGATCAACCCAGTTGTGGATCTGATCAGCGGGAAGTTCCTCGAGCCATCGACGGGCGGTGTCGGAGAGGAATAGCGGTAGCTGCCTTATGATGGCTCGATCGTCCCCTCGAGCTCCCCCCAACTGACAGGCCAACCTAAAATCGGCTAACCACAATTCTGGTTTGGTTTCGCCGTTGTATTTCGCGATGCTAGTCGAGGGTCGGAACGGACTGGGCAGGGGCGTGCTGCGGATCGCCTTACTGAACACTCGTGGGCTCGGTGGCTCAGGGGCCACCCGATCTTCGTCGCTGTCGTACCTCCCACCGCGATGTGCGCTGTAACCGCGTTCTTCCGTGTCTCCGTGCTGGCGGCGTCGATTCTCTTCGATGTCATGCCGCGCGTCGTGTCGACGCTGATTGTCGACGGGGACAACGAGAGTGTTCTTTCTGCCTCGAGGTGGAGGCTGTTGATGGACGGACACCTCCTTTTCATTTTGAGGCTGCTCGTCGCGCTTTTCAGTGGCAGCTCCTCGCCGTCGAGAAGCCGAGCTTTCGGCTTGTTGAACTGCCGCCACTTGGAGCAGGGTCTGCACCTCGTCTCAAATGCGTCGAGCCTGGGAGTTCGATGGCTCTGGCATGTTGCGTAGCAGCATCGTCGCCGCCACTACGTTTTGGCCTGCTCGAGGGAAGCGGCTGACGGGCTGCTCTGGCTCTACGTCTCTGACGATTTGTCGATGCACCTCTCGAGCACGCCTGCGAACACTTCCGCCCGGCGGATACGGCAAGTCTTGCTCAAGGATTTGCTCAAGCAGGACGAGGCGCTCTCGGTCTTCGTCAAGCTTCATCTTGAGCTCTCGCAGCTGCGCTAGCTGTGCAGCCTTGTCTTCTTGTGGAGGGGGGTCGACCTGCCCGTCGTTCCCAGGCGTCCTGGGGTCTTCTCGTGCCGTGGGGGCCCGACCGCCCGCAGCAGCATCTCGCATCTCGTCGGTAGTTTCTACCGCCCCGTCAATGTGGTAGCATTCCCTTGTAGGGTCGTAGCTATCGGTTTTGGAGTCGGAGTCCGGTTCGGCGGCGTAGAAACATCCACGTCCCTCCTCCAGCAGGCGCTGCCTGAGTGAGGTGATCGTGTATCGTCCGGGGCCTAGACGATGGAGGCCTCGTACCCGGGAAAGATCCGGCAGCTCAGACGCCGATCGCTGCGCTTCAGTGTCATGTGGGAGGACCATTGGTCTTTCCACGTACGTCTGGGCGTTTGGGCATATCGCCCTGGCGAGCGACGTCGCGGCGTTATCCAATCCGAATGGCAGTGCCCTTCTTGGAGAGAACAACCCGTGTGGAAGCAGCCTAGCAGCGGTGGGGGAGAGTGCGTGGGATGCGTCCGCTCTCGTGGTTGTGCGGTGCTGAGCCGTCGCGCTCGTTGCTTCGACACATGGTGCTGCCGACTTGTGGCCCGCTTCTTGCTTCGCACGAGTTGTTGGTCGTGATGAAGCAGAGGGGCCGCGGTGGTGCTGTCCGCTCCTCTTCTTAGGCGGGGAGGCGTGGTGGTGAGGGCGTCTGGGGGCCCTCAACCGTGCTGGCGTAACGCGGGCTCCTCCTGGTCCTCTGACTGAGAGCAAGATCATGTCGTAGCCGGAGCCCGTAGACATGAACTCGAGACTCCCAAACCAAATCACCGTGGAGCGCGGAATCGGTGAGGCGAGAGTGGCCATCTGGAAAGGAGTGGGAAATCAATGAAAAAACACGCAGGACCCCTACCTGGCGCGCCAACTGTCGGTGTTTTCCCCCTGGGGGGTCACACCAACGAGTAAATTTGTATGCGTGCTTCCTTTCCCAGATAGTGATGCAAGAAGACACAGAGATTTATCCTAGTTCAGGCAAGAGAAGGCCCTACGTCCAGTGGGGAGAGAGAGTTTGTATTATCTTGCACCTAAGTGCTTGTATAGGGGTGAATACAAGTGTGGTATGAAGTGTGAAGTTCTACTGCGTATGAGCGTGGAGTTCTGTCTTGTGTTCTATTCCTGAGTCCCTCCTTTTATAGTTCCAAGGAGAGACCCAGGGTACATGTATAGGCGTCAGAATAGGAGTCGATAGTAGTATGGAGCGCTGACCTACTCGAGGCTTCCGTACCGGCATAGCCTCGAGCCGTCCCGTCTTAATAGACTGGTGATGATTACGCGTGCCCCTGCGTTCTGCTCTGCGCGCCGCCTTGTACTGGTTCGACGATCGCATGCTCGTACGGTTTGGCGACAAATCCGGCGGAGTGGTTGCGGTGTGACCAGTCGACGTTCGACCGTCCCCAGGAAGAAACCATGTTAAGTCGAGGGTCGGACGCCGTACGACGTCCTGACGTCGGAGCGCTGACCTTGGCTACCTCGAGGGGGTCTTGATTAGACGTGCCATCTCTGTTTCCCACGTCCTGACACGCCCTGGGCCGTTTGGTGGGGAAGGCTGCAAAAGATCGATGGGACGGATGCCTGTTCCTTATCACGCCTCCCGTGACCCGCGTGTTAGGTGGGGAAGCATCAGGCGCATTTAATGCCCCGGTTCGCGTGCGCGTGTGAGGCGGCGGGCGGCGTCTTTGCGCTCGACGCCTCCCGGTTCGCGTGAGCCTGTTCCGTATTCGACGGTTACCGGAGCTCGACGCCTGATTGATTCGCTCGACGCTATTTCCGTCTTCGAGGCTGTGGCCGTCGATGGCTGCGCGTACGTACGGATGGAGCGTCGAATCGAGGGTCTCGTCCTACGTACGGATAACCTTGTTATATGTATTGGTGAGGGTACCCCCTGTTGATACCCTCGACACATAGGTTCTCTCATATCGCTCATTTATCTTTTATATCTCACTGAGGCTGTTTTAATTTGCAGAAATTCTCAAGCATACTTACCTTGCATTTATTACCTGATCAAAACGGGATCCGAGGAGAGGAATGCCATACTCGTAGATCAAAGACATTGGAAATTAAAAACTTGTCAACTCTTACTGGAATATTGCTTATTAGAGGGACCATGGGCTATCATTTTTTTCTCTCTTCTCCCTTCTTTCTTTTTTTAAGTGGATACCGAGGTATCCCTAATTCTACTACCGTACACTTGTCCATTTTTTCTGCGAGGTTGTCGATCACTTGCTCCTTTTTATTTCCTCGAAATATTCATATTTTTGCATAGCCTATGCCTGTAATACAATAATACTTCGGAAGAGTGAATCTTTCTGAATAAATGTCTTGATCTTAGGAGCATGATAAATCTCTCAACAAGGGTCTAACTCGTTTTGAGCAAACTCAATACAGAGCAGATAGCTTTTATAATTATAATAATTAATATTTTCAGGTTTATCAGGCATATAAAACACTGAGGATGGAAGCTAGAATTTTTGAAGATTTTGAAATAAATTCTCCAAGCAACAATGATATCAAGAATAAGATACTCATACTTTACCATCTCATATTCCACAGTGACTTAAGCAGCACAGGGTTTTTGAAATGATTTTTCAATAATTGTAAGTTTTCAGGAAATATCACAGAGTGGGATTAATCATGATTAGAAACATTTTAATCTTGTTAATTTACCATGTTGGAGACAATATTCTGTATGAACCAAGATATATGTGTATGTATAAAGTGTGCAAAGTATGTACCTGAATCATGGAGTGGTGTAGTCGAAGTGCGCTTGGCATGTCGAGGGATCTCCCCCATACTTGTTTTCTGCTTTCTTGCATAAAAATAAAGTAGAGACACACAAGACATAATAATAATAATAATCTTTATTAATCTTGAGGCATTTATTACAAATGACTAGTAATGAACTGAAGCTAATAATAGATCTAAACCGAATTTAAAGATGAATAATTAAGATGCACTGCCTCAAGATCTAATTTAGATAACATAGCGGCGCTCTAACTCTCTGATCTTCTTATTGGCACTAGCAAGATCACGCCTAAGACCTAGTATAACAGTGTTCTGGTTAGAGAGCTGCCTAGTG
This sequence comes from Sorghum bicolor, assembly GCF_000003195.3. Classification (NCBI taxonomy): domain Eukaryota; kingdom Viridiplantae; phylum Streptophyta; class Magnoliopsida; order Poales; family Poaceae; genus Sorghum; species Sorghum bicolor. The sequence goes on along the minus strand of NC_012870.2, from coordinate 33,051,990 downwards.
ATAGAGCTAACCGAGGACCAGAGCTCTATGATGACCTTGTCTAGCCTACGAACGTCCTCATCAACATCTACTATAGTCTTGCGACGCTTAGGAGGTGCCTCGAGAGCATTGAGAGCTTGCTTCGGGGCTGTCTTTGGAGGGATGAAACGGACTTTGGCTACTCGAATCCCCTCGAAGTAAGGCCTCTCCTCCTCCGTAGTGTAGCAGATGCTGCTGATCTCACCGCTCCGGTTGGTCTTGACTCCAACGACCCGCTCATTGGGTCTGGGTGGCACAGTAACACCCTAGGTGTTTGTCACTAGTTAGACTTTAGGTTTTGAGCTCAAACATGCCAATATAAGTGGTGATGATCATGTTAAGGTCAATCCATGAAAGTGAGCCTCAAGTTAAACTTAGAGAACGCACCCTTGCTTACATATAGGCCTTTTTCGAAGTGCATGCTTGTGTGACATTAATGGAACCTCTTTCATGTGTCCCGCATCCATCACTGCCTATAGTGACCACTCAAAAAGTATCATGAAGTTTGGAATTAAAAGGTCACATGAAATGATAAGTCACATGTTTGTTGGAATGACCTTCTTAAGTGAATAGAACAATGGGTCATCAACCAATCCTTGCAACCTTGCCCAAGTGACTCTAGATGAACTCTACAACAAAAGTTATGAAGGGTTCATATTGAGCTTCTGCCCAGAAAATGCTTCAAGTGGCCTAAAACCTTAATTCATGCTTTATCAAGTTGCTGCATTGACCAAAATGAAAGTTTAACTTCTATACTAGTTGTGAAGTTTGACCTTAAATCAAATTTGTAGTTTAGCTTCTGTAGAACAAACTTTGTTTAATGGTCAAGAGCTAGTTTTTTCCCTAACCTAATCATATTGAGCTTACAAGATACAATACAATGCTGTTTTGGAACTCCAGAAATTGGCTAAGTCAAAACTGTGTTTCAGTTTTGGGTATCCATGTTGGGAGCCTTGTATCTTACTAACCTGGATAAAACAGTATAAGGTCCTTTAATAAAAGTTGTAGTACAGTTTGTATGCTACAAACTTTGTTAAAATGCCTAAGTCCGAATCATCTCCTAAGCATGTCAATTGATGGCCACAAAATTGAATCTGCTATAGTTTCCAGCACTTCGAGTTTTTAAGTCTAGGTTTGCAGTTCAACACGTTGGCATCCCGCGTTCTTCCAATTCTACTAAACAACTTGCTTGGAGTACATATTGTGGACAAGAGCATACCAAAAGATGACACCAGTTTGACTTCGTTTTGGTCATCAATTTTTAATTTTGCTAATCATTATCAAGTCATTGACACTCATAGGTTGGCATCAAATTATCTACTAATCTACAACCCTAATGACCATGACCCTTAAACGACAAATGTAGAGGAGCATGATTACAACAAACTTCATATTCGGCCCATGTCCAAATTCGACCCGGAAGCGGCCCAAATTTGTCTCCCACGCTGACCACATCGTTGCCCGACACATGCTCGGTGGAATGCCTCAACGGGCGGACACGTCGCTGGTGCGTGGCGACCATGCACAGACACCACGCGCCCACCTCCCTTCACCCTGCCTCTCCTCACCTAATACCACGAAGTGGAGGCGCTGAGCTCTCCCTCCCTCTTGCTGCTCTTCCTGGCCTCGCTCCATAGCTCTTCCACTCTCGGCCATTGCTCCAGAGCGCGACGCCATGGCCACCGAGCTCGAGCTGCTGCTGTGTTGCTGCCTGTGTCGCTGCTGCTGCACTGCTACTGCTCTTGGCCATGAGTTTGCAGCGGGCTTGGCATGGCCAAGGCTTGGTGTGGCCAAGCCCTAGGGCGTCCTCCCTTGACCAGGCTAGAGCACGACCTCCCTTTTTGTTCGTCTGTTCGGTAAGGAGAAGGAAGGAGGGACCTCGGGTTAGAATATGAAACAACTCAGGGTTTCAGATGCGAAGCCAAGACTCATATGAATAGTATCTCTGGGTTGTGGCGTGATTTATGGAAAATTCAGGGTCCCCGGTGCAAGATCTGTTTTCCTTTGCTTTTGTTTTTTCAGATTTCATGGATGAACTTTGGAAATGCATAGTAATTCATACAAAAGTTGTAAAATAGCATATGTTGACTTTTTGGAATCCTTGTGAAATTCTCTATGCAGTAGATCTATATTATTGCATGTTTTAGTTTGAAGTTTTACCGGTAAAAATAGATTTGTGCAGTTCGGTTTTAATTGCTTGTTATATTTGTCTTTTCATAACCACTGTATTATTGCTCCAATAAATGTGAGAATATTGTGACATGATTTGCATATAATATTTGATGTCTGGTAAAAGTTTCATGAATTAAGAGTTATAAAAATAACAAATGCCCTGTGTTGCTTTGCTCCTATTCTGAGTAGATCTGCATGTTTGTATTGTTTGGCTCAGTTAAGTTGTGAATCATGCAATCATGAAAATATATGAGTTGTATTAATTTTCATAATCTTTCCAGAAAGGTAAATAGCACAATTTTTGGTTAAGCATATGTTTATTTATAGTATTTTAAACTACTGTTCCTCTTTCTGTCTAAACCCATACTAGTTTGCATTGTTTGTTATTTAAGTCCATGTTAGTGGTAGATTTAGCTCTAGATGTTTATAACAAAGTTGTTCACAATTTAGTAAACTTTCTAGGAAGTATATAACCATAATTTATGGGCATACGAAACTCAAGTTATGGCTGTTTAATGTGGCATAATAGATTCTGTCCATGTTTTGAATAGAGATGTCTTCATAGGGCTTGATAAATAGGTTTTAATTGTAAATAAAAATCTAAAAATAGAAAATGTTGTTCCAGTACAATTCTATGATTTTTTTGTATCACTAGTTAAGTGCCCGTGCGTTGCTACTGTTGACGGTCCTTAAGTATCAAATTTAATTATCAAATAAACAAAGAAAAGGATCCAAATGAAATCAACATCTAGACTTAGGGTTTTATCTGACAGAATTCCATGAGTTTTGGTGTTTGTCTATTTCTGCAGGGGGTTATCAGGAAATAAGGAAGAAAGGCCCACATGTCGGGATTACATAGAGATATCAACGCACCGCGCAATTTTCTACCATCTAGAAGACTCCAGAAGCCACGGGAAGGAAGCGGAGGCCGAAAGGGGCCAGGCCCAGGGCGCCCGCCTTGGTGACCTGGGCGCCCGCCCACCTCTAGAAGCCCTTCGGGACTCTCTTCGCACACGACGTTCCACCGACCTATTGGATCAAGGAAAACATAGTACCACCTCGCCTACCGACCCAAAAACGCATAGAGGAGGAGGACTATATAAGGAGACCCCCCTGGCCCCTGGAGAAGACAAGAAATTATCATAGAGATTGAGGGGTGCCCTCGAAGGAAAACCTCTTCTCTAATTAATATTTCTTTTTAGGCTTAGCAACCAATGTAAAGTAGAAATAGATCTTCTAGTTTCTACTAGATTGAGAGAGATAGAGTGGAGGTGTAGATTGGAGGAAGCCCGGCCTGTCGGTGTCTACTCCAAGCTTGTACCTGCGGGATCAAGTTCTCCTAACCCGAAGCTTGCTCCTAGGATTCTTCAGTATTTCGACTTCTAAATTCTAGTAAGTTTTTGTTTTATTGTTCTTATGGTTTATGAGTTTACTTTAATCTCTTCGCGTAGAGTTTAGAGTAATCATTGCTGGCGTAAACGTGATGTTTAGGCTGGGGTACTCATAGATATTCCCTGACTAGCTGGACCGTGGTAGTAGTGAGGAACGTGACAATTCCGAGTTACCTTTGCAGATCACATCTCGTTAGCAGGAAGGATAGGGTTTATAGGTGCGGGTTGAACATCCTTTGTGGTGTCTAGATTCCGTTAGCCTCCCCATTAGAACAGCAAATCATCCTTATCAAGGTTAGAAGGAGACTACGGTTGCAGTCTTCTCTATTTATCACTCACATCGAGAGACATTCTTTGTAGCCTAAAGGGATAGTAGCAATAGATTTGGTTAGTCAGATGCACCCTTTCTCCCAGTGGTAAAAATATAAATACGATACTCTGGAAAACCTCCCGGGTGAAATGCTCACCGATATCCGTGCGCTTGCGGATCATTTCCTTATTGCGTTACCAAATATCAACAAGCATTTCTGGCACCTTTGCCGGGGAGAAAGACGGTTTGCTGAGATAACTTTGAGTCTTGCTATTATCTTGTATTATACTTTTATACTTTTATTCTTTTATCTTTTTATCTTTATGGATATCTCAAATTCCATAACTATTATTAAATTCTTTGCACCTTCGGAGACCAGCCATAGACCATGGGAGTCAACACATCCTGCCCCTAATTATGATCTGTGTCCGGAGTTGATTGCAATAGGTCAAAACCAACCCTTTTCTATAGCCGAGGTCCTATCTTTTAATCAAGAAGATAATGCACTTTTAGCTACACCTAGGGAATCTGTTAATCTTTCTATAAATTCTGGTTTAGACCTAGCCCTGCAAGACCATGTTTTTCCTAGATATTTTCACATTGGTCTTAATCATATAACCTTTGGTAGAGTCCTTCTTTCTTTATCAGTTAGTAACGGAAGGTATGTCTTCATTCGTGGACATCCTTCTTGTACTAGTCTTCATAGAAAAATCATAGAGATAGAGAAGGAATCATCTCCCATACAAGGAGAGAAAGTTTCAATAGCCAATTTCCAAACTTTCCAATCCCATGATTCGGCTATCCAACCCATCCTTGAGCCTAATAATCTCTACTATGCTCTTTCTCTTGAACCTCCCGATAATCCTATGAATCTCTCTAGACATCCCATGCATAAGAAGGAGGATCGAGAAGAGCAACATCAATGGCTAGAGGGCATTAAAAATTCATGTGCTATCACCACATTTGAGATCTCCAACCCTCTCTTCTTTTCTATTTATAAAAACTTTAAAAGAGCGGTTGTCGATGCATATGTCTATAATAAATATTGCAGATCTCGTCGAGTTAATTGATGGTTTCCCAAGGACAAGCTTAGTGTCCTAAAACAAGCACTTATCAGATCGTAACATGAACTTCTAATTACTTGCAACATTACCTTGTGTATTCAGCGTATAAATTAATTGTAGAAATAATCCTTCGGGTATTCTTGTCACTAACCTTTCTAGGATTGGAGCAAGAAGACCGGATGAATGACAAGCGCAAGGTATGCCCAACCAATCAACATGCAACATTGAATTAAATTCATCCAATCTTGAATTTTGCAAAATTCAAGCTTAGGGGAGTACTTCACATAAAAACATCCTTTGCCATGTTGCTACGTTGGTTGTCCTTACCTTTGAGACATGCTCAATTTGTTAAATACTAATCACACTGCTTCATCTCCACTTAAGTAGATCTCTATAAATGCCATCACGCTACCTTTGTTTATCCTAGTAAGTGTTAGTTTGGAAGTACTGCACATACTTCTATTGGCTTTTAAATTAAGCATGGTGCTTAGGTTAAACAGCCTTCCTTAATCTGATTAGACATGGAGTCTAGTTCGGTTATCGAACTAAAAATTGCTCGTGTAGACATTGGTATATTTTGTGGGACTAACCCCTGCAGGAAAACTTTCAATATCAACCTGGGAAGTCCTGAGATAAACTCACATTGGAGATGAAGAAAGTGACACTTGAAGTTTAACAATTTGCACAAGAAAGACGTAGCTCATAAGAGATGATCCATGGAGGGAGCCACAAACACGATGCACAACCGCTAGAAAGGAAAGCTTCTACAAGGTGATACTGTACCATCACTCTTCAAAGGTAACATCTTAAGGTACTTGACTATCCTTTTATAAGTTTCTCCTTGGTTCTGGTGTTCACATAAATAAAGAGACAAACATGTTTGATTTATAACTCTAAATTAACCAACCCAACTGATTCAACATGTTTAGTCCCTTAATCTTTGTTCTTAGTACTACCTTCGTAATCCCACGCTCCTAAACATATAAGCTAATATGTTGCACATTCAATCTTTGGAAGATAAAAACAAAACATAAATATAGATAGATTATCTTTCCATTAGGTTGAGCCATCTGATCTAACAAATGTTTTAAATGCTACACTCATGATCCATCAACTTTGTCTTGCTCACTATGCTTAAGGTTAGAAAAGAACAAATACACTTTTGGTTCTGTTGGTGTTTTTCACCAACAGAGCCCATGCACTTGATCTCTACCTTGTCTCTATGAGCAGGACACATTTTGAGAAACGTGAAGGCATTTTACAACTCCCAGATTCCATTAAGTGAAGAACCGGGATCTACGAGCACAAACACAATGGAGATCAGACACTTAGTTTCCCAAAGGAAATATTAAAGAAACTCTGTGTCCAAGTTGGTACCTTGTATGCTCCAGCAAACTTCGTGGTGATAGAGACTGGTACTGAGGAGAGGGCACCCATCGTCTTAGGGAGGCCATTCCTAAACACCAGAGCTGTCATCTACGCTAATGCTGCCAAGATTAGTCTCTACATCAAGGGGAAGAAGGAGACTTTCCTTCAAGAACAAGACTACATAAACTTCAGAGCAATCCCGACATGAACCAAGGAAGAGGACCAACAGGAGGAACAGGAACAAGCAAATGTGGACCGAGTCAGCTAAGATGGTCACTGCAGCTCAAGGAGGTCAAGATCGTCGACTCAAGTCACCTTTCTTGATCAAGAAGGACGACCCTGGTGTTCCAAGCATCGAGTGAACAACCAACAGATACTCTTTTTAGAAAACACTCTACGACACCGGATCTAACGTCAACATAATGGCCGCAGTCACTTATCAGCTCCTGCATGGAACCATGCCCCTACAACCAATATATATTTAGCTCCAGATGATTTTCAGAACATTGACATGGGAGAAGACGAGTACGATCCACCCATCATCCTTGGAAGACCATTCCTCAACACTATCAAAGTTATCATCTACATTGGAACTGGAGAAGTCTACGTGTATTTCCCCTCTGAGAAGGTACGCCATTACTTTAATGATTCTAACTATATAGTTGAAGATTCTAAGCAGGTCAGGACAAGAAGAAGACGACGCAACCGCAACCAGAGGAGGCAAATCATCAAGGACGGATGGGCAGACTACGAAGGAGAAGTTGTAAGGTCAGAAGACGTTGAGTTTAAACAGAATTATCCAGAGGAGACCGAAGCACCAAGTCAGGTGTGGAAAATGAAGATAACTATACATGAAGAGGAGGCGCTGCCGGAAGTACCAACTACGCCACCCAACGAACCTCACGATAATTGAGAAGGAGGAGAGTCCCGTTCGGAGGACTTAAAAACACCGAACGCCTTGCCAAGAGGTAAACTTGGTAGTTATCCTTTCCCTTTCAATTATTTTAAGTAGTTCATTTAGTTAATTAAGTTCTAAACAGAAAGTAAAAATGTGAAAAACAGTAAGCCCCATGTGAGGATACGAGTGGCATAAAACCCATAAGTACATTCACTGTGGTGGCATAAAAATAAAATAAAAATATTTTTCTGCTTTATAAAATAAAAATATAAAAACAGGGAGTAATAATTATTAAGGAGTCTCAACATGATAAAGGCTAGATATTTATACTAACACTTAATCAGTTCCACAAGCTTTGTTGTCTATTTGAGCTCCACAGAATCTAAGAATCAAGAAGACTGGCAGACGGAGGATATTCTAATCGCTGTCACAATGCTGCTGACTTTCAAATACACCTCTGCCACCTGCTAGCTACATCAAGAGAAATTACATCAAAATTCAGCTTGGGGGAGAGCACCCCCATTTATCTCGATAAGTATTTCTATCTATCTATCTTTATACTTATATTATTTTAGAATATAAATATACATAACTATGAAAAACCAAATAAAGATTTTATGCTTATATATATATGTCTTTTGCTTAGTGTGTTTAATAAATAAATAAAGTGGCTATGCTAATCTGTATCTAAATAAAACTCAAGCATGGAAATGATGAATAGTTCCTCTGCCTAATTTGCACATTTTAAGTTCTCTCTCAAGTTTAGACATAACTGTTATAATTTAAAGCTTGCTCTAGACCTAAACTTGTGGGATGAAAACTTGATCTGAAATCTAAGTTGTTAACGGATACGATATGGGAAGGTTGAGCTGCTGTTTATCTGTTTCTAGAGATGCTAGAATTCTGGAGAATTTTATCTTTGGAAATCTTTAAAATGTTGCATGATGAGTTCCTGTATGATGAGAGTTTAAATTCCTACCACAGCCGTATATACATGATTGCTAGGCTTCGAGCCACACATTTACTTTTTACTGCTTATGAGCATTGAGTGTGGTCAAGCTGTGTAGACCCTTGGGAGCTTGTCATGTGGTTAAATCAAGATTCACTTGCACATTCACTCACACATGCTACTTCTACTCCGGAAGTACCATCCACATATATCCATACATTTCCATCTCCAGAATCACCCAAAAATATTCTACTCCTAATCCGGGAGAGAATAGCCAAAAATAATTTTGTTCTTCCTTGTGAAATAAATGCTCAAGTTATCTTGTTACTACCACTTGCTATATTATCTCAAGAGATGAGTGCTCTAAAAAAAAGAAAAGAGAAAAAAAAGAAAAATACGAGAAAATAAAAAGGAGCAAGTGCTCGGAACCTCGAAAGAAAAGAAAAAGTGAGACGAGAGGTAAAAATGGACAAGTGTCCGACAGTAGAATTAGGGGTACAAGATACCCACCTGAGAGAAAAGAAAAATATAGAGCATCTCATTCTCTTCATAAAGTTTCAAAAAAGCAAGGAAGGTATGTATCCCCTCAAAAGAAGTAGAATTAGACTTCCACCACCATTGTTTCCATCATTGTTTTCACCATTGTTATCACCATTCATTCGCAGGAAGAATAGGGTTTATAGGTGCGGGTTGAATATCCTTTGTGGTGTCTAGATTTCGTTAGCCTCCCCATTAGAACAGCAGATCATCCTTATCAAGGTTAGAAGGAGACTACGGTTGCAGTCTTCTCTATTTATCACTCACATCGAGAGACATTCTTTGTAGCCTAAAGGGATAGTAGCAATAGATTTGGTTAGTCAGATGCACCCTTTCTTCCAGTGGTAAAAATATAAATACGATACTCTGGAAAACCTCCCGGGTGAAATGCTCACTGATATCTGTGCGCTTGCGGATCATTTCCTTATTGCGTTACCAAATATCGACAGCTACGGGTATATATAGAATCTTATGATGAATAGCTACACGTGTAGAACATATGTAAAATCTCATCTATTTGTCATAATGCTAAATATTAATCATAGAAGAAAAGAAACATGTTAGAAATAATAATCATCACGTTATGAATTAAACATAAACATAAATTCACATATAGTTATTGAAAACATATTATAGTATAACGAGTACATCTAATCAGTAACATGTCCAAAAGATCATCATACACTACTTGTCTCCTATTATTCACAAACTTCTTCTACTACCTGAAATGCAAATGAATAATATGATAAATGTTAGTAGCAAGGACACAAATGTAAGAAAATATAATAGTTATACAAAACAGATAATACCTTTTTATAGAGTGAGGACCTCCTTGTAGACAATATTTTTCGTGTATATACCATTTATTTTTGTCTTCTTTTTCTTATCATTCCTATCACAGGGTGGGACAACAAGGATCCTAATATTCGATCTGGCAGTGGCTCTAGATAGTGCAACATACAGCTGACCATGAGAGAACACTGGTTCAGGCAAATACACACCAACATTGGGGAGAGTCTGCCCCTGTGCTTTGTTAATCGTCATGGCAAAACTGAGTCTAATAGGAAGCTGCTTCCTCTTAAACTAGAACGGAAACATCTCATCATCTGAGGGACATAATGGAATCCGTGGTAGGAAGATTCGCTTTCCAGCATGGTCTCCAACCATAATTTTTGCATCGATAATATTTCTTTGGAACCCTCGAACCACCAACCTAGTTCCATTGCAAAGTCGACCCGCAGGATCGATGTTCCTTAGCAATATGACCGGACACCCAATCTTGAGCTTTAACACATGTGGAGGGAGACCGTTGGGGGTCAAAGTGTTGAGGAAATCAGATGGGTAATAGTTATGAGGATCATCCACTGCACTATCAAAGCTATGGTACACCATCTCATCTCCTTGGAAACGACTTATCATCTTCATGTTAATCATATCAACCCAGTCATTCCGTGCAGATAATATTGCTCGTGAGGTGATGTAACTCTTGTTTGACATATTGGCATTGAGGGCAGGGAATATGTAGTCAATTAATGTATCAAGATCATTGTCTTTTCCAGTCTATGGAATGCATATATCATCAGGAAGGTGGATTTCATCATCACAATTAGCCTCCTCCGAGCCTCCCCCGATGCGTAGAGACAGGTCAGGATTATTTGATTCATAAATATTGTTTAAAGGAAATGTCAGCCACAAAATATAACTGGGATCAGACGCACGAAGGATTCTGATTATCAAAGTATTTTTTTCATCATGCGATTAAACTCTTCAGTATCAAGTAGGTGTACTATTCCAGCATGATTTCTGCCAAAGGAAACACTGCTTTTGTCTTCTGGATGCATGGTGAGGAATATGTTTATCAGTCTTAGTATACTGTTTGGTGCTTCGATGTTCCTTGTATATGTGCATCTTGCCGATTTTCAGATGGTCTGTGATAGGCTGAACAAATTTCTATAGAAAGAGCTGTTGCTGCCATGCTATAGAAGAGTCATGTGGAGAACTGCTATTATTTATCTGAATACTTTCAGAAATTCTAGAAGAACAATTCTGCTCTTGCATGGTGTCTCTGATACATGCATGTGTCATATATTAAGAGACTATGTGTGTTCCTCATTTTAGTATTATATAGGTGGTGTGCAAGGTGATCGTAATATTTAAACATTAGTTTGATTCTTTGGTCCATATTCAAGTACAGTTTCAAGTTTAGTTCCTTTATTTAGTAAGTGAACAACACGGCTATGATAGAAAATGGATGCTTGATTATAGCACAATTTCACTGAAAGATACATATTCTGTCCATGCAGAATATTGGTATATAACTGATTGATTCAGGGAAAATTTCACTGATCTAATGCCGGAGTGAAAAATTTGTATGTTTAAAAAAAAATAAGCACGTGTTAGCTTTTGCAAACGAGAGTTACCTATTCCATCGAGGTTGCCCAACCTACCAGCGCCAGCTTCGCACTCGTGGTCGCAGGGGGCGCTCAGGACCGTTGTCGTGTTCGCCGTGGTCCTGCCCTGGCAGAAGCTTGGTGAGCCCTAACTCCGGCTTCGCTAGGTCCGGGGCGGAGGGGATCGCGCGGGGAAGGGGCGGCAGTGGCGACGTCAGTGGGAGCGGAGGGGATTGCAAAGTGGAGGAACGACGACGACGTCAACGGGGGGAGGGGAGGGGCTGCGACGGCGGCGGCGTCAATGGGGACGGAGGGGAGGGGACTCGCGGAGTGTAGGGGCTGCGGCGGCGGCGGTAGTAGGGGGCGGATGGGAGGGGCCTCGCGGAGTGAAGGGGATGCGGTGGCGTCGGTGTCGGCGTTGGGGCGAGGGGCGTCGGCCGTGGGGGCGGAGTAGAGGGGCCTCGCGGAGTGGAGGGGATGAGGCGTCGGGAGGGTGCGAGGGGGTCGATTAACCGGCTGGTGGCATTATGTGAAGGGATATGTGGTGGAGCCCTGGAAGGGTGGCATTTTTTGGGAAGTTAACACCGTATACATGCGGTCAATCGTACAGGTGAAGCGATGAAGCCTATCAGAGGATAACATCCGGCTCTTTTTAGTTGTAGAGATGTTCATATATAATATGGCCATGTGTTTGAAAAAAATATGATTTGTACATTTATCTTGCTCTCACATGGTTAATTGCAATAGCAATTTGTCTTTTTCATAGATGTTGCTATGTTTATTCAAATGCAGTGAAATTTATACAGTAGACTATGGGTAGCATGTAGAATCTACTGTAATTTTTGTAGAATTTACTGTGCATGTTTGGTATATGTTCTTTAATTCACCTTAATATCCAAATAAATTAAGAAAAACATTAAATAAATTTATTTGGTAATGACCACTATGTTTTCTGGTGTTCTTTAGATAAGTGCAAATGCTTGGTAATAATGGTTTGGCTCAAATGCATGTTTGAAACATAAGTTAATAATTAATTGTTTGCAATTGTTGTTTCTGGACAGTTTCTGGAACTGATTGGATTACAATATGTAAATGATGTTTTCTGGGAATCTTGTTATTATCAATGTTGTAGATAATTCATTTATCTAGCAGCGGTTAAAATTTGGTAGCATTTGGCCTTGTGGTTTGTGAGTTTGTGAGTTATGTCTGTTCAAAGTTTGATTCCAGAAATGGCTGCTCTCTGTTTGTCAGGGACAGATTCTGGAACTTTATAATTTCGACTAGATTAAGTTGATAATCATGCTTTGATACCTAAATATCAAATGTAGATAATTTCTTAATCTTTCCAGAATGTCTTCTTGCATGTCTTTTGGAGTTGTGTAACTCCAGTTATGATTTATTTACTCAGTTGCTGTTAACAGTCCTAACAATGGCAGATTCCTTTTATTGTTGTTGCTTGGTATATTGCTATGTATGACTCATGTCTTTGGTAATGGCCAAGTTAATATACCTGAGACCCTGTGAAACATGTATGCCATGTCTAATATGTTTAGTGTTGCATTCCTTGTTGACTTAGCATGTGGTTGTGTAATCATTAAGTTGAGCAATGAGATGTGCTTAAGTATGTTTAGTGTAACCATGCTCTTGCCATGCTTTTTGTGTGTGATGCTTTGTCTATTGCACTTCTATGTGTTCATACACTTGCATCTCATTTAAGTACGCTAGATAAACCACATGAAGGACGTGATGGTTGACCTATTAGGATGATGGAAGGACTACACAAGTGTTGCGAACTTGGATGTCGTCAAGATAGCGCAAGCTAACTTAATTGACTTGTGTCGGATTCCAGGCAAGCCCCGGAGCATCCTAAGTCTCCTACCCTCTCTTTTTATAAAAGCACAAGAGTATAACTTTATATGATGTATTAGGTGATAGGAGTTGATTGAAACCGTTGGTGCATATATTCCTACCTTGTCCACTCTACCTGAACCCTTACTAGTATAAGGAAGAAGTTCTATGCTTAGCTATGCTTAGCTCAGCAGTGTCGAGGGTATCAGTAAGGGGTATCCTAACTGATACACATGATGAGATTACCCGTACATAGGTCGAGGCCCTCAACTCGACGCTCTAGCCAGTCGTACGTACGGTCATCGACAACCGCAGCCTCGAAGACGGAAAAGGCGTCGAGCGAATCAATCAGGGCTCGAGCGCCGCTACCGTCGAGCGCAAGGACGCCGCCCGCCGCCTGACGCACGCACGGGAACTAGGGCATTTAATGCGCCTGTCGCATGCTCACCTAACACGCCAGTCACGGGAAGCGTGATAGGGAACAGGCATCCGTCCCGTCATTCTTTTTGCAGCCTTCCCCACCAAACGACCCAGAGCGTGTCAGGACACGGGAAGCAGGGACGGAACGTCTAATCAGGACCCCCTCGAGACATCCAGGGTCAACGCTCGGGACAGCGAAGCGCTACACGGCGGCCGACCCTCGACCAGACCCGTTTCCTTCCAGGGAAAAGGTTGGGTGTCGAACGGCAATAAAGCAACCACTCCGACGGATCCACAGCTGTATTGTACCGGCGTGCCACCAATGAACCAGTCCAAGATGGCGCGCAGAGCAGGATTCCAGGGCACGCGTAATCATCATCAAGCTACCAGGACGGGACGGCTCGAGACCACGCCAGTACGGAGGCCTCGAGTAGGTCCACGCGCCATGCCTCTATCGACCCCTACTCTGACACCTATACCTGTACCTTGGGCTTCTCCTTGGAACTATAAAAGGGGAAGCCCGGGAGCGGACTCAGGGGGACATCAATCAAGCAACACCACACTCATACGTAGTAGAACTCCCATACTCCATACCACGCTTCTATTCACCCCTGTACAAGCACTTAGGTGGAAAATAATACAAACTCTCTCCCCCCCGCTGGACGTAGGGCCTTCACTTGCCCGAACCAGGATAAATCCTTGTGTCTTTTTGCATCACCATCTAGGAAAGGGAAGCACGCATACAAATTCACTCGTTGGTGTGACACCCCGTGGGGAAAACGCCGACAGTTGGCGCGCCAGGTAGGGGTCCTGCGTGTTTTTTCATCGATTTCCCATTCTTTCCCAGATGGCCACTCTTTCTTCACCAATTCCGCGCTCCACGGTGATTTGGTTTGGGAGTCTCGTGTTCATGTCCACTGGCTCCGGCTATGACATGATCTTGCTCTCGATCAAAGGGCCGGGAGGAGCCCGCGTTGCGCCAACCCGGATGAGGGCCCTGAGACGTCCTCACCACCACGCCTCCCCGCTCAAGAAGAGGCGTGGACAGCACCATCATCGCCCTTCTGCCTCGCCACGACCGGCAGTCCGTGCCAGGCAGAAGGCGGCACGAGAGCCGAAAGCCCCGTGCACCACGGGCACGACGGCTCGGCGCCGAGAGGATCACACGATGACGGGAGGTGACGCGCCCCACGCACTCTCCCCCACCGCCAGGCTACTTCCACATGGGCTGTTCGCCTCAAGAGGAGCCTTGCCGTTCGGCCTGGACAATGCCGCAGCGTCACTCACCAGGGCGATATGCCCAAATGCCCAGACGTACGTGGAGAGACCAATTTTCCTCCCACGCGACCCTGAAGCACTGCAACCGACGTCCGAGCTACCGGATTTCTCCCAGGTATGAGGCCTCCGCCGCCTAGGCCCTGGACGCTACACGATTACCTCCCTCAGACAGCGGCTACTGGAGGAAGGACGCGGATGTTTCTACGCCGCCGAGCCGGACTCCGGCTCGGAATCTGACAGCCACGACCCTACTAGGGAGTGCTTCCATATCGATGGAGCGGTGGAAACCACCGACGAGACACAAGACGCCGTTGCGGGCGGGCGAGCCCCTGCAGCAAGGGAAGACCCCAGGACGCCTGGGAATGACGGTCAAGTCGACCCCCCTCCACAAGAAGACAGAGCCGTGCAAATTGCGCAACCATGAGAGCTCAAGGCAAAGCTTGACGAGGATCACGAACGCCTTATCCTGCTTGAGCAAATCCTCGAGCAGGACCTACCTTACCCGCCTGGCGGGAGTGTCCATAGACGAGCTCGAGAGGTACACCGACAGATCGTTGGAGACGCAGAGCCAGAACAGCCCGTCAGCCGTTTCCCTCGAGCAGGCCAGAACGTCGTGGCAGCAACAATGCTACTGCGAAACATGCCGGAGCCGTCGAACTCCCAAGCTCGACGCATTCGAGACGAGGTGCAGACGCTACTCCAGGTGGCGGCAGTTCAACAGGCCGAATGCTCGGCTTGTCGACGTCGAGGAGCTGCCATTGAAAAGCGTGATGAGCCAGCCCAAAACGAAAAGGAGGTGTCAGTCCATCAGCAGCCGCCTCCTCGAGGAAAAAAGACCACGCTCGTTCTCCTCGTCGACGATCAGCGTCGACACGACACGTGACGTGACATTGAAGAGAATCGACGCCGTCGGTACGGGGACGCGGAAGAGCGCGGTTACAGTGCCCATCGCAGTGGGAGGTACGACAGTGATGAAGATCGGATGGCTCCAGAGCCACCAGGCCCATGGGTATTCAGCAGGGCAATCCGCAGCACGCCGCTGCCCAGCCCGTTCTGACCCCCGACCAGCATCGCGAAGTACAATGGAGAGACCAAACCTGACGCCTCGACCAGCAGCACGGTCCCTCCTGACGCGTTTTCAAGATATCTACATGAGCCATCCGTCGACCTGGGCTCGGGGGCTGGCATCGAGACCGCTTCTGCCCAGCAAACCAATGCCGTCGAGGCACTACTAATGGCGGCTGAGGTAATGGAAGTGCAGTCCGGTCGACAGTTCGATTGGCGCACGCCGTTCCTCGACTTCCTGATCCGCTGCGAGCTACCAGAAGATCGATCTGAGGCCCGCCGTATTGCTCAGCGGGCCAAGTCATATGTAATCTATGGCGATGACAAGGAGCTATATCGACGAAGCCCGACGGGGGTCTTACAGCGTTGTGTCACCATAGAGGAAGGCCGGAAATTCCTCGAGGATCTACACTCGGGGGCTTGTGGGCACCATGCTGCTCCACGGAGCCTCGTAGGGAACGCCTTCCGACAAGGCTTCTACTAGCCAACGGCCGTAGCTGATGCCATCGAGCTCGTACGATCACGCCACGGGTGCCAATTCTTCGCCAAGCAGACGCACCTGCCTGCCCACGCTCTCCAGATGATCCCGATCACATGGCCGTTCGCGGTATGGGGGCTCGATTTAGTAGGGCCTCTACAAAAGATGAAAGGGGGGTACACTCACTTGTTGGTGGCTATCGACAAGTTTTCCAAATGGATCGAGGCTCGACCCATCACCAACATCCGCTCTGAGCAGGCCGTCCTTCTCTTCACCGACATCATCCACCGGTTTGGGATTCCCAACGTCATCATCACCGACAACGGCACTCAGTTCACCGACAAAAAGTTCCTGGATTTCTGCGATCAGCATCACATCCGTGTGAACTGGTCTGCAGTTGCCCATCCTCGAACTAACGGCCTGGTCGAGCGTGCTAACGGCATGATTTTGCAGGGGCTCAACACAAAGAATTTACAATCGCTTGAAGAAATTCTGCAAGAAATGGGTTGAGGAGCTTTCCTCGGTCCTATGGAGCTTAAGGACTACGCCAAGCAGGGCCACAAAATACACCCCATTCTTCATGGTCTATGGCTCTGAGGCCGTGCTCCCGACAGATCTCGAGTATGGGTCTCCTCGACTCAAGGCATACAACGAGCAAACAAATAAAGAGACTCAAGAAAATGCGGTCGACCAACTCGAAGAAGCTCGAGACATGGCCCTCCTTAACTCCGCCAGGTACCAGCAGAAGCTCTGACGCTACCACGACAAGCACGTGCGCAAGAGGGACATGAACGTGGGTGACCTCGTCCTACGATGGCGGCAAAGCAATCAAGGACGCCACAAGCTGACTCCACCTTGGGAAGGCCCATACGTGGTGGCCGACGTCTTGAAACCGGGAACATATAAGCTCGCGGATGAAAAGGGGGCGATCTTCACCAACGCGTGGAACATCGAACAGCTACGTCGATTGTACCCCTAAAATTTCAAAGCTTTATGTTCCCACATACATTCTGTACCAAGGTTTTGTAAATGAATGCATGAATTTCAAGTCTTTCCCTCGAGCAATTTACTTTTTCACGAGTCAAAGTCTCGATGATTAGAAGGGGTACCGACTATGACCTATCACAATCGATACCCCCTCGGGGGCTAGCAGGGGGCGACCCCCCCCAGGTGTCGAAAAATCCAAGTAACCTTTTCGTTCCCATCAGTAATCTCGTGCGGTTGAGTAGTAAAGGTACCTCGAGCCCCTTAAGGGCCGAGAAACGACGAGCCTGAGATCTCCTATGCTCCCAGGCTACGCAAACTCTACTCGCCTCCTCACCCTTAAGGCAATTGAGATCGCCTTAAACAAAAGACCGAGCGGGAAAAAACAAACATAGGCGCAAGTAGAAGTAAAGGAGCCTCGAGTGGAAAGACAGATAAACATTTGACAACCACTTAAAACACGTCATACTGCTTAAAAATAGAGTAGCAAAGTACTGTACAAAGGGGCCTAGACACCCAGAGCAGGCTCGCAGGCCTCAGTCTGCATCACGGTCCTCACCGCCCTCGCTTGCGCCCGAGCTAGTCTCAGGAGGCAGTACCTCTAGCTCGAACAGCCTAGCCAACCTCTCTCCAGGAACCTCTGTGTCGTTGATCAAGGCGTGGAGCCTCTCTTCGTTCTCCGCGTCGATCTTGGAGATGTCGGTGACGAAGCCGTGGGACACCACCTCCGTGTCGTAGGAGAAGCCTGAGCAGACAACGGCCATTGCCCGCTTCACCCCGATGTGGAGAGCATCCCGCACCAAATCCCTCGGCGTCGCGCCTAAGTAGCACAGCTAATCGACCAGCGCGTCGCCTCGAGCTTCCTACTTCGACTCGTCCACGGGCTCGACCTCCCAAGAGGTCGAGAGATCGCTTATCGCCATCCGCAGTCGACAGTTCAAAGCAACCTCTCCCTTGAGCTGGGCTTTGGCATTACGAGCCTCGACTTGGGCGGCCAAGAGCTCGTCTTTAAACCCTGTGAATGCCAACGCAAAAAGCTTTAGATAAAACCAAACACATCTCGAAAAGAAAACCCAACAATAGAAACGTACCGCGGACACTCTCCTCCAGAGCTGTGTTCTTGCCAACTAATTTGGTGTTGGCCCTCTCGATCTCTCTGTTAGATCGTGCCAGCTCAGTGTTAGCAACACGCAGATCTTCAATCGCCTTGCCAGCCTGAGCAATGGCTCCATTCTTCTCCAGCAGCTCTCCCTTCAGACGATCGATGCCGTCGAAGAGGCTGCGGGATCGAGTCCGCTCCGCCTCGAGGTCTTCGAGGGCGTTCTTCTTGGCTTCTTCCGCGGCGCTCCTGGCGATCTCGCCGTTCACATCCTCCACCTTCATCCTCTGGAAGGATTCTCAAAGGGAGTCCAGGTCAGTCATGAGGAGGCCCTTCTCCTTGTCCAGATCAGCAACGACGTTCTTGTAGGATAGGACCTCCTCCCGGGCTTTGGACGCAGCCTCCTCGACCGTCAGAGCCCGCTCCCTCAGCAGCACGGCCTCTTCCACAGCCTTCTTTGAGGCCTCTCGTGCCTCGGCCAGGGCAGCCTCCCTCTCCTTCTTCTCCTCCTCGAGCGCCAAGAGATCTTTATAAGCTTTGAGGAGTTTCTCCTGCGACTCCAGGAGTTGGTCTTTGAGGAGGGGGAGCTGCTCCCAGCCGCCTCTCGTGGCATGAATGAAGCTTGACTTAATACGGGAGGTCTCTTTCAGGTCCTGCGAGCCGGAGATCGAGCGGTTAGAACCCCCAAACCAACAAGTTCCCTAAAAGATTAAAAGACTAGGAGACTTACAAAGTAGGCTGGCCCAAGCCCGTTGTTTACAACGTCCGACAAGAGCCCCACCGTGTGCTTCATCCAAAGGCGGAGCTCCTCGACGTGCTCCCACTTCTCGGCTTCTTTCGGTGGAAGCATGGCTGCGGATCTGATTAGGGCACCAGTTCTCCATCTCCTGGTCGGCCCGCGCCTTGACGCCGCGGATGAGCTCCTTGACAGTCTCGAGGGACCCCCATGGTGTAGGAACAAGTCGACAAGGGAGGGGAACCACCCGTCATCGTCCACCGTCTTCCAGGTGCCCGTTTCGCTAGCTCCGCCTCCGCCTGACGTCCCAGCCTCGTCCTCCTCAGTGGGGATACGGTCCTCCCACGACCGACGTTCCCGGAGGAACCCTGGAGCGATTCCGTCCATGCCGTAGATCGTCCTCCTGATCTTGGACTCGGGGTCGATGGGGGTGCGCATCATGCAACCAAGCGCCACCACACCGTCCGCCCGCCCCGACTCTGCTGGGATCGCGGCGGGCGCCCCGGGACGGAGCCACGCCGGGGTCGGAGGGCCAAAAACCGGCAGACCCTCTTCCTGGTTCCCGGGCTCTTGTGGCGCCGGTAGTACCGGTTGGGGCGGACTGCAAGGAGGAGGCTCGAGCGGCTCCCCAGACGGCTGGTCCCTCTGCTATTGCTGCTGCTGCTGCTCCTCGAGCTCCTGCGACTCTTGTTGGCGGTCCTACTCCTGCAGCTGCCGCCGCATCACCTGCTCGCGCTCCTCCTCTTCCTTCTTCTTCTGCTCCTCGATGGAGGGAAGCCCGGCAAGCCAGGACATCCGTCTCACGACGAGAGAAGTCTGGGCCTCCTCATCCATAGGATGGACATCCCTCGAGGTCCCGTCGCCGCCAGACCCATCACTAATGGTAATGGGATCCCCCTCGACCCCCGATCGGGGAGGCTCGGGGGCTCCCTCCTGCCCTTGGGGCCGAGGCGCCTCGGTATGTTTTGGCGACGATGGGGCGAGCTCACCCGCCAGGGTACGGGGTGGGGCGCTCTCGGTGCCGATCGGCAGTGGAGGGTCGGAGGAGCCTGTAAAACGAAAAACAAAGGTCAGTCACTATGATGACCAACATAAGAACAACACAAATCCCATGAATAAGCTACTGACCTGGCTCCTTGGAGGCTGCTCCCACCTTGAGCCTCTTCGTCGTCAAAGGCTGGGCCTGCTCAAGCGTCCGCTTCAACCTGAGGAGGGAAGAACGGGCATAAAGAAGACCGTTATACGAGAAAATGCAAAGAATCAGGAGAATAAGAATAACAGCGTGTTGAACTTACCCCACAGGGAGAACGGCTCACCGACCGGTGCCTCGACTGGAGGGCCTCGAGCCACCCCGCGTCAAGGCCCCCGACCCCTCGAGGGCAGGCGCTGGTCTTGGCCCAGCATCTCCCGCCTGGCGAGCACCGGGACTGGTGCTCCTGCGGCCGGACTCCCCCTTGTCAGAGGCCGCGGCGCGGCCATGGGTCAACGGCCCCGTCGCCTGGGGCTTAACCCGACTACCCGCCTTTGATGCAGGGGGAGGTTGAAGATGCGGGGCGGCCCGACTTGGCGCAGGCGCAGGAGGAGTGTCAGCGCGGGGGTGGTGAGATCCGCCTGGCCCCTCCTTTGGCGCCCCCGTCCGTGGGACGTCGACATCGCCTCGAGGCGGACCCTCGAGGATCCGATCGAGACGAGACGCCATCCCCTCGGAGTCATCGCTGTCGTCATCGCCGTCTCCGCCATCGTCTTCGCTGGGGGATTCTTCCTCAGGCTCCCCCCTCTGCCTGGACTTAGCTCGACGCGCCTCTAGCGCTTGGCGGTCGAGGTTCTTCTTCTTCTCTCCTTTCTTCACAGAGTCCTTGACGGACTTTTCTTTCTCGGCGGACTGGCGCCGTGTGTCACGGTCGACCTCGTCCTGCTTTACTGGAGGCCTCGAGGACCGGACATCGATTCGCCCCTGCCAGAACAAAGGCAAGCTTAAAAAAGGGGTCGAAGGAAATCCAGAATTGAAGCCATGTACGAGAAAAGAGCATACCAGGTCGATCGAGCCCGCATCGGGCCTCATGGGGAAGCCGTTAACGTGCTCCGGCTTGAAATCGCCGGCAATGGCCGACCTGACCCGGGCAGCGACCTCGTCGTCCGCCAGAGCCTCGTTAGACATCCGGCACGCCTCGAGGTCCCGGGACGAGACGCCAGGGCCCATCTCGTCCATCCTCAGCGGCCGAGACATCAATGGGAGAACTCTCCGATGATGAACGACCGAGAGGACAAGAGCGGCGGTCAGGCCTTCCATACGCAGCTTCTTCAAGGCGTTGAGGAGGGGGTCGAGCCGCGACTGGTGAGCTTGGACGACGCCGTACGTCCAGTTCTCCGGGCGCTCTGTGATCAGGCAACCGGTGTAGGCGGGAAGGAGATTGTCGTCGATCCTCAGGTAAAACCATTGGGAGTCCCATCCGGCATGGTTCGTCGACAAGCCCACCAGGATGTACTCGCGCGGCCTCGCCGTCTTCCCCGTCTTCAGCACGAGGTTGAGGCACCCCGCCCGCACGGGTTTCCTCACACCAGTGGTCCCAGTGGCGGCGTTGAAGAGCTCGCCCCTGTAGAGGTGGAACCACAGCTCCCAGTGGGGCATCATCCCCAAATAGCCCTCACACACCGCGGTGAAGACCGCCGCGACAGTGATGGTGTTTGGGGAGAAGTTCTGGAGCTCCACCCCGTAATGGTGGTAGAGCGCCCGCATGAAGCGGCTCGGGGGAGCGCCCAGGCCATGGCGGTGGAACTTGGCGAACGAAACCACATAGCCCTTGGGCGGCCTGGGCTCCCTGTGGTCCACTGGCGGCGCGATCCACTCTGGCGACAAAAGCAATGTGCGATGGCGCAGGAGCCCTTCCTTCTCAAGCTCCAGCAATCGGCGTTCCGTCATCGACGACGGACGCCACACGTTGGCGGCAACAAGTCTCACAGGCATCTTGGACGGAAGGACGGCGGATTCGCTACTGCTCGAGGGCGCGCACGCGTGTGAGATGGCAAGAGACCTAAGACGGCGAAGTGGTTAAGGCAAGGAAGAAGGCAGAAGGCGGAAGGGAAAGCAGCGGCGACACCGCGGGATATTTATAAGCAGCAACCCACCAATGGTCAGATCCGATAAATGAGGTAACTCCTCCCCGTAAATGCGCCGCCTAACGGTCCTTTTCCTCCTCACAGACGGGCGCTCCGAATTCTACGCCGGTACAGTGCCGCAACGGCTCCCGCCTAAAAAGACGCACCCAACGGGCAGAAAGGCGAACCGCCACAACCTCTCCCTTCCCTTGTAAGCCAAGGAACGCACCCACAGAAGCCTCGAGAGGTCGTAGGCTGGCCCACCGGAAGGGTTCGACAGCCGATCTCGAGCGCCAGAGTCAGGGATGCCCAGCGAGTGGTCGAAAACCGAGGCCCGCCTCGAGAACTCGCTGGGGATGTCCAAGGTAGGGTCGAGGCAGTCGAGAGGAATCCCGCCGACGGGAGGCATCGAGCTGCTGGACTCTATCGAACGAGACCAGTATCCCCGACCACGTCGACCCCGCTTTATGAGAACGCCTCCGGGCTACAGCTGACCCCCTCGAAAGGGGCACAGGTTCTCACTTGGACTACCCATTAGGAGCTCAATTTGGAGTGGATGACGCTCGCTCTATCGAGAGTACGTCGAAACCTCCATGCAAAACGATCCGATCAGAACCTACCGCCACTGGCGTCGATAGCGTTTCTGCAAGCAAGGCAATATAACCCTCGAAGGAGTCAAAAACTCCTTCAAGGGCTCGGGGGCTACCCCCGCGGGGTCGCTCGCGCGCCCCCACAGAAGTTCGATCGCAAGAACGAAGCCTCCAAACGAGCGCCTGCGCTCAAATGGAGACTCGGGGGCTACTGTCGAGGGTATCGGTAAGGGGTACCCTCAGCGATGCGCATTATGAGATTGCTGGTACGCAGGTCGAGGCCCTCAATTCGACGCTCTAGTCTTACATATGCGCCGCCACCAACAACCGCAACCTCGAAGACGGAAATAGCGTCGAGCGAATCGATCTGGCGTCGAGCGCCGGATACCGTCGAATACGGAACAGGCTCACGCGAACCGGGGGGTGTCGAGCGCGTAGACGCCGCCCGCCGCCTGACGCGCGCACGCGGGTCGGAGCATTAAATGCGCCTGACGCTTCCCCATCTAACACGCAGGCCACGGGAGGCGTGATAGGGAACAGGCTTCCGTCCCATCGATCTTTTTGCAGCCTTCCCGCCGAACGACCTAGGGCATGACAGGGCGCGGGAAACAAGGATGGGACGTCTCATCGGGACCCCCTCGAGACGTCTAAAGTCAGCGCTCCGGATATCAGCATAATGTACGGCATCTGACCCTCGACCAGACAGGGATCCTTCTAGGAGACTCGGGGGCTACTGTCGAGGGTATCAGTAAGGGGTATCCTAACTGATACACATGATGAGATTACCCGTACATAGGTCGAGGCCCTCAACTCGACGCTCTAGCCAGTCGTACGTACGGTCATCGACAACCGCAGCTGTTGACACTTGCTAACACCACTTGAATACTAGGTTGTCATCCCCAGCATGGCACTAGAATGTACTATGGTATTTATACGCACACAGATAATCCGCAAGCGCACGGATACCGTTAAAGCTTTTACCCGGTTAAAGGTTTTATCGTATCCACAGGGAAACGGGAGAACCAACTACGCTCTAACTTAACCAAGATAAGTAAATAGGTGTAAATAGGAAAGATGGTAGAATTGAATAAGAACAATATTAAAGGTAAGATAACAGTGAGTGATAATATGGGAATAGAGATTAGAGCAATCTAGTATATGGGTGATGGTAGCAGAATAGAGAGTATAACTATGGTTTCTCTACTTCAAAGGGGTATGTCTATGTCTGGGATGAACCACGTGATAAGAGTACACCACAAAGGATGCTTATCCTTAGGCTGATAAACCCTACCCGTCCTGCTAACGAGAGGTGGACTATAGAGGACCAACGTAACTGTCACCTACGTGGCCTACCACACGATCCACCTAGACAGGAGATATCCACAAGTAATCTAGATCTAAGCACCTCGCTTACACCTATGCTACAACTCTCACCTATAGCGTCCTATAAATTAGAATACTCAAAAGAGTTGTGAACCAGAACATACATAATTAGTAATTGCATAATGAATTAGAAGTAGATTACCAGAGTCATCCCATGAGGAAGCTTGATTAGAGCTTGATCATGACGAAGTACAACCGGAGGAAGAACCGATAGGCCGGCCTCTCCTCTAATCCTCCTTCGCTCTCCATCTTGCTACTATCTAGATCTACTCTAGTTTAGAGAAGAGAGGAGAGCTCTCATCTCTAAACCCTAGCTTTTGCTCTGTCTATGAATAATGAATAATGATCAAGGGGTGCCTCCTCCAGGGGCCAGGGGGTCTGGTTATATAGTCCCCTCAAGTGAACCTGGGCCGTTGGATCAAACAGACATTGATTCAACGGTTATCCTTGATCCTTTAGGTCGGTGGAGCTTGGTCCGCAAAGTTGGACGTGTTTGACTACAATTCCTAGGTAGGCGCCCAAGGGGGGTGGGCGGGCGCCCTGCCCCCGGGCCCGTTCGCCTTCCCGTTCGTTCCTGTGGCTTCTGGAGTCTTCTAGATGACGTAAAATTGCGCGGCACGTTAATATCCCTATGTAATCCTGACGTGTGGGCCTTTCTTCCATATTTCCTGATAACCCCCTGCAGAAATAGACAAACACCAAAACTTGTGGAATTCTGTCATATAAAACCCTAAGTCTAGATGTTGATTTCATTTGGATCCTTTTCTTTGTTTATTTGATAATTAAATTTGATACTTAAGGACCGTCAACAAACTCCCCCAAGCTTACCTCTTGCTCGTCCCTGAGCAAGGATAGACTCAGCAATGGATCAGAAGTTGTTGCAATATCTTAAAAATTTGACGGTACACATGCTTTTAAATAAGATCTCATCTCTGAGTTAGAGTAAACTGTCAAGAACTAAAACTTACTTACTTTACCTTTCACCATGGGACTTGTAACCGTCACTTCTGTCTTGAGTAGTTAAAAGATAGAACAGTCTAGCCATGTGCCATGTCTCTTATTCTTGATCAGCTATAGCTCTGGAGTTTTTGCAGATTTTCAAATAAAACTCAGAGATTCCTTGTATGACTCTCTAAATCTCTCTTTTGTGGTATTTCTGGTATAAGGCATAGTGACATTGCCTTCTCTCTCACCCTACTCTAATAAGGCTTTAATATCTGGAGCTCATAGGTGGGAGACAGCTAATACATACTTACAAGACATTTATTGCATAGTCAAACCATAGATCCAGAGAAACAAGTCAATAAGTCAAATCAAGATGTGCATGTGTGGCGAATGAATGGTTGGTGATGATGGTGATAACAATGGTGAAAGTCTAATTCTAATTTTGCTCTTTTGAGAGGATACATACCTTCCTTGCTTTTTGAAACTTTATGAGGAGAATGAGATGCTCTATATTTCATTTTTTTCTTTCCTCTCAGGTGGGTATCCTGTACCCCTAATTCTACTGTCGGACACTTGTCCATTTTTACCTCTCGTCTCACTCTTTTTCTTTTCTTTCGAGGTTCCGGGCACTTGCCCCTTTTTATTTCCTCGTATATTTTTTTCTCTCCTCTTTTTTTTTAGAGCACTCATCTCATGAGATAATATAGCAAGTGGTAGTAACAAGATAACTTGAGCATTTATTTCACAAGGAAAAACAGAAATATTTTTGGTTATTCTCTCCCGGATTAGGAGTAGAATATTTTTGGGTGGTTCTGGAGATGGAAATGAGTGGATATATGTGGATGGTACTTCCGGAGTAGAAGTAGCATATATGAGTGAATGTGCAAGTGAAATCTTGATTTAACCACATGACAAGCTCCTAAGAGTCTACATAGCTTGACCACACTCAATGCTCGTAAGCAGTAAATAGTAAATGTGTGGCTCAAAGTCTAGCAAGCATGTATATATGGCTGTGGTAGGAATTTAAACTTTCATCATACAGGAACTCATCATGCAATATTTTAAAGATTTTTCAAAGATAAAATTCTCCAGAATTCTAGCATCTCTAGGAACAGATAAACAGCAGCTCAACCTTCCCATATCATATCCGTTAACAACTTAGATTTCAGATCAAGTTTTTATCCCACAAGTTTAGATCTAGAGCAAGCTTTAAATTATAACAGTTATGTCTAAACTTGAGAGAGAACTTCAAATTTGCAAATTAGGCAGAGAAACTATTCATCATATCCATGCTAGAGTTTTATTATTCAGATTCAGATTAGCATAGCCGCTTTATTTATTTATTAAACACACTAAGCAAAAGATATATATAATCACAAAATCTTTATTTGGTTTTTCATAGTTTATGTATTTTAATATTCTAATATAATATAAGTATAAAGATAGGTAGAAATACTTATCGAGATAAATGGTGGTGCTCTCCCCCAAGCTGAATTTTGACGTAATTTCTCTTGATGTAGCTAGCAGGTTCCAGAGGTGTATTTGAAAGTCAGCAGCATTCTGACAGCGATTAGAATGTCCTCCGTCTGCTAGTCTTCTTGATTCTTAAATTCTGTGGAGCTCAAATAGACAACAAAGCTTGTGAAACTAATTAAGTGTTAGCATAAATATCTAGCCTTCATCATGTTGAGCTTCCTCAATAAATATTACTCCCTGTTTTTATATTTTTATTTTATAAAGCAGAAAAGAAATATTTATTTTATTTTTATGCCACCACAGTGAAGGTACTTATGGGTTTTATGCCACTCGTATACTCACATGGGACTTAGTATTTTTTAACATTTTTATTTTCTTTTCAAGATAGCATGATTAACTAATAATCTATTTAAGGAAAGTAAATAATTAAAGGGAAAAGGGAATCCAGAAAGGATAAATATGGATAACTATCAATCTTACCTTTCGGCGATGGTTCAATGTTTTAAGTCTTCTTAACAAGACTTCTCACCGTGTTCATTCTTCAGGTGCGTCATTTGATTCAGGTGCGGACCTTGACATCTGCACCTCTTGATACGGTGTCACCCATGTTCTTTGTTTGCCCAGCAGTTCGAAGTGCGGCGTTGGCAGTAACCTGCTCAGTGTGTTTGTGCTCGTAGATCCAGGTCCTTCACTTGGTAGAGTCTGAGAGTTATAAAACTCCTCCGTGTTTTGCTCAAAGTGTACCTGCTCATAGAGACAAGGCAGAGATCATGTGCATGGGTCCTGTTGGTGGAAAACACCAACAGAACATAAAGTGTATTTGTTCTTCTCTAACCCTAAGCATAGCGAGCAAGACAAAGTTGATGGATGAAAAGTTCATGAGTGTAGCACTTATAACATTTGTCAGATCAGATCGCTCAACCTTATGGAAAGATAATCTATCTATGTATATGTCTTTTTCTTTATATCTCTCAACGATTGAATGTGTAACATTTTAGCTCATATGATTAGGAGTGTGGGGTCATGGAGGTAGTACTAAGAACAAGGATTAAAGGACTAAACATGTTGAATCAGTTGGGTTGGTTAATCTAGAGTTGTAAATCATACATGTTTGTCTCTTTTATTTATATGAACGCCAGAACCGAGGAGAAGCTTATAAAAGTGATAGTCAAGTACCTTAAGATGTTACCTTGCTTGAAGAGTGATGGTACAGTATCACCTTGTGGAAGCTCTCCTTTCTTAGTGGTTGTGCATCGTGTTTGTGGTACCCTCCATGGATCATCTCTCTATGATGAATGAGCTATGTCCTTCTTGTGCAAATTGTTAAACTTCATGTGTCACTCTCTTCGTCTCTGATGTGAGTTTATCTCAGGACTTCCCAAATCGATATTGAAAGTTTTTCTGCAGGGGTTAGCCCGACAAAAATATACCAATGTCTACACAAGCAGTTTTTAGTTCAATAACCGAACTAGACTCCATGTCTAATCAGATTAAGGAAGGCTGTTTAACCTAAGCACCATGCTTAATTTAAAAGCCAATAGAAGTATGTGCAGTACTTCCAAACTAACACTTACTAGTAAATAGACAAAGGTAGCATGACAGCATTTATAGAGATCTACTCAAGTGGAGATGAAGTAGTGTGATTAGTATTTAACAAATTGAGCATGTCTTAAAGGTAGGGACAACCAACATAGCAACATGGCAAAGGATGTTTTTATGTAAAGTACTCCCCCAAGCTTGAATTTTGCAGAATTCAAGTTTGGATGAATTTAATTCAATGTTGTATGATGATTGGTTGGACATACCTTGTGCTTGTCATTCATCCGATCTTCTTGCTCCAATCCTGTAAAGGTTAGTGACAATAATACCCGAAGGAATATTTTTACAATTATCCTTATATGCTCAATACACTAGGTAATGTTGCAAATAATTAAAAACTCATGTTACGATCTGATCAGTGCTTATTTTAGGACACTAAGCTTGTCCTTGGGAAACCATCAATTTACGTCGGCGAAGTGGTTTCCCTTCCAATGCTGACCTAAATCAAGATCAACTCAACGAGATCTGCAATATTTATTATAGACATATGCATCGATAACCGCCCTTTTAAAGTTTTTATAAATAGAAAGGAAGAGGGGGTTGGAGATCTCAAATGTGGTGATGTTGGAGAGACCAATAGATTGGGAAGATGTTGCATATGAGCATGGAGTAAACAAAGTGGCTATGAAGTAAATTCCATGCTCATTAATGTTATCTTCGTCTCCAATCTGAATGTTCAAAGTTCCTCTTGGATTGGTCTCACTTATGTCCTCTTCTATAGTTGGATGAATCCCATCTTCAAAGGGAGTCAAGAACTCACCATTTGAAATTGAACCAAAGTCAGAATTCATTAAGGCTTCTTATCCATCCATTCTACACATTCTAGCCATTTAGAACTTGTGATCAGGAAAGGGGAGGTGTTAGAATTTTCAATATGGCTTAGCTCTCCTTTACTTGATGTGTCATCCTCGACTTCTTCATAACAGGAACCAGGACATTCTCTAAGAGAACCATTATTGCGAGGATTTGAATTATCCCTGCTTGAAGGTCTCTTATGGAACCAGAAGTCTAAACCTCAGCATCTGAAAGATTTAAGGTCGGAATTCCTTCCTCCCTTGGAGAATTTTGGGGTATTGATGGTTTAGGATAGATAGCTAAAGTTTGGAATTGAAGTGGTTGTGATTTGGCTATCGAAACTTCTTCTTCTTGTCTAGGAACTGGTTCTGTCTCTTTCTCAGTGATATAAAAGCTAGGAGACTTTCCACTTAATAAATCAATCAAATTCCAAGCTTCACTAGCAGGTAGGTGAAAGAAGGATCCTCTAGAGGCTGTATTCAAGGTTTGCTTATTTTCCCCACTAAGGCCCTCAAAAAAGTGAATTAGAAGAACTTCTTCTGGAATAGAAAGCTTTGGGCCAGTGAGAGTAAGGTTAATAAAGCGGTCCCATGATTTCCTAAGAGATTCTTCTTCCAGTTGTCTAAAAGAAATAATCTCACACCGAAGTTCTGCCACTTTGGAGATAGGAAAATATTTAGAAAGAAAACTACTATATAACTATTTCCAATCTCCATGAACACTCCCTACTTTGAGTTTGTACCAATGTCTAGCTTTTCCCGTTAAAGAGAACGGAAAGAGCTTCCATTTGAGGGTCTCATCGGACATTCCTTCTATGCGAAGGAGGTCACAGACTCGATAAAACTCTCTTAGGTGTGTGTATGGGTTTTCCTCACCTTCTCCTGAGAAAGGTTGTTTTTGAACAAATTCTATGTATTCGGGGTCTATCACAAAACTAGATGCTATGATAGGCTTTGAAGATTTTGGTGGTTCGAGATGTGTGCCCGTAGGTCTATGAAATTCATAGATAGACATGTTTGAATTCATGATAGACCAGAGATCAAGGATTAGATAAGAAGAAAGAATAGCAGAGATGAGGCAAAGGATAAAAGGAAAAGTATATATATATATTTTTTATTTTTTATTTAGAAAATGATTAAGCTAGGTCGTAGTCAATTCAGCAACCGTTTGCCCGGCAACGGCGCCAAAAATGCTTGTTGACACTTGCTAACACCACTTGAATACTAGGTTGTCATCCCGAGCATGGCACTAGAATGTACTATGGTATTTATACGCACACAGATAATCCACAAGCGCACGGATACCGTTGAAGCTTTTACCTGGTTAAAGGTTTTATCGTATCCACAGGGAAACGGGAGAACCAACTACGCTCTAACTTAACCAAGATAAGTAAATAGGTGTAAATAGGAAAGATGGTCGAATGGAATAAGAACAATATTAAAGGTAAGATAACAGTGAGTGATAATATGGGAATAGAGATTAGAGCAATCTAGTATATGGGCAATGGTAGCAGAATAGAGAGTATAACTATGGTTTCTCTACTTCAAAGGGGTATGTCTATGTCTGGGACGAACCACGTGATAAGAGTACACCACAAAGGATGCTTATCCTTAGGCCGATAAACCCTACCCGTCCTGCTAACGAGAGGTGGACTACAGAGGACCAACGTAACTGTCACCTACGCGGCCTACAACTCCTAGGCGGGCGCCGAAGGGGGGTGGGCGGGCGCCCTGCCCCGGGCCCGTTCGCCTTCCCGTTCGTTCCCGTGGCTTCTGGAGTCTTCTAGATGACGTAAAATTGCGCGGCACATTAATATCCCTCTGTAATCCCGACGTGTGGGCCTTTCTTCCATATTTCCTAATAACCCCCTGCAGAAATAGACAAACACCAAAACTCGTGGAATTCTGTCAGATAAAACCCTAAGTCTAGATGTTGATTTCATTTGGATCCTTTTCTTTGTTTATTTGATAATTAAATTTGATACTTAAGGACCGTCAACAGCAACCTCGAAGACGGAAAAGGCGTCGAGCGAATCGATCAGGGCTCGAGCGCCGCTACCGTCGAATACGGAAGTTGGCTCGAGCGAACCAGGACGTGTCGAGCGCAAGGACGCCGCCTGCCGCCTGACGCGCGCACGGGAACCAGGGCATTTAATGCGCCTGTCGCATGCTCACCTAACACGCCAGTCACGGGAAGCGTGATAGGGAACAGGCATCCGTCCCGTCATTCTTTTTGCAGCCTTCCCCACCAAACGACCCAGAGCGTGTCAGGACACGGGAAGCAGGGATGGAACGTCTAATCAGGACCCCCTCGAGACATCCAGGGTCAACGCTCGGGACAGCAAAGCGCTACACGGCGGCCGACCCTCGACCAGACCCGTTTCCTTCCTGGGAAAAGGTTGGGTGTCGAACGGCAATAAAGCAACCACTCCGACGGATCCGCCGCTGTATCGTACCGGCGTGCCACCATTGAACCAGTCCAAGACGGCACGCAGAGCAGGATTCCAGGGAACGCGTAATCATCGTCAAGCTACCAGGACAGGACGGCTCGAGACCACGCCAGTACGGAGGCCTCGAGTAGGTCCACGCGCCATGCCTCTATCGACCCCTACTCTGACACCTATACCTGTACCTTGGGCTTCTCCTTGGAACTATAAAAGGGGAAGCCCGGGAGCGGACTCAGGGGGACATCAATCAGGCAACACCACACTCATACGCAGTAGAACTCCCATACTCCATACCACGCTTGTATTCACCCGTGTACAAGCACTTAGGTGCAAAATAATACAAACTCTCTCCCCCCCCGCTGGACGTAGGGCCTTCTCTTGCCCGAACCAGGATAAATCCTTGTTTCTTTTTGCATCACCATCCGGGTAAGGGAAGCACGCATACAAATTCACTCGTTGGTGTGACCCCCCGTGGGGAAAACGCCGACAAGTAGAAGCCAGGTGATTTCCTGTTACCTGTGAGAGATAGGAGGATACCTGATCACGGTTGGCTATATTTGCTATCGTGGAAATAACCATGTGCTAATAATGAATTTGAGACTGGGCGGGATGACGATAGTGAAGCAACAAGGCATGGAGGTCTTGGGTGTGAATCTATCCTCGTCTGTGTCGTTTAAGGACCGATACGCTGTACGTCCTCATGTCATGTTGAACGCATGCCTACCAATTAGCTGGCCGGATAAGTCGTTCCGACCGCGAAGCCTATGAGTGCATCTCCGGCCGGATACCCCAATCTGGTTAACGTGCACACCCCGGTTGGTAGCAAGGATGTGCGGGGAGTCAATGGCGTAAGACCGAGGAGTCAAGTTAGAGTCCTGACTGTTGACACTAGCTAACACCACTTAGATACTAGGTTGTCATCCCCAGCATTGTGCTAGAGTGTACAAAGGTATTTATAAATGTAAAGGCTCTCTCGAAAATAACCTATTCTATCCGCAAGCGCACAGATAAAACACCTCATTGTAGCATTTCACTAGGATAAGTATTCCAGGTATCGTTATTTATAATTTTGCTCAAGGGATCTAAGGAGATTAAATTAAGGGCAAAATTTATCAAGGCATAGACTAGAGATAAACTTGCAAGAACATGATTACTAATGAGAAACTCATCACACAGTCACTTACTTTAGCAGGGGGTAAACCATAAAGATAATGATAATGAATTATAAGTTCAAGGGATAAATAACACAGCGATTAGAAAATAGACTACTCCTCATATATGTAGGTGATGTCGGATTAGCTAGAAAATGGATTCTAAGTTATCTACTAACTACTAAGTCATAATCTACTCTAGTTATCTACAAGACCATATATAGCATAAAAGACTCTTCATTCATGTATAAGGAACATTGATAAAGTAAATCAGAGCATCGCATGACTTACTCCACAATACCGGTTCTGCCTGTCCTATCAACGGAGGGTGGACTATATAAGAATCAACGAAGCTGTCACTATCGCGAACTACCACACGACCCGGCCAATAGGATACATTTGTAGATAAATAACATCTAAGCACCACGCTCACATGTGATCTATCACCTAACTCCCTCGCGTCAAGAGCTAAGCGCTTTGCAAACTTATACATAAACTCATTATCAATTAGAACTATATCAAATATAGAACTAGAGCAAACTAAGAACATAATAATTAGAGACATAATGCAATTAGAACAAAGAATTAGAGAAAGATATGAATAATACCAATCTTTATTACCGAAGATCCGAATCCAGAGCGTAGTGCTCTACTTCTCTAATTGCTATCTAATCAAACCTCTAAACTTGAAGGATTAGGGAGTAGCTAATTCTAATTCTCTGTGCGAGAGAAGCTCTAAACCCTAACTTTGATGGCTACCTCTGCATAATGATTTCTTCTCTTCTCCTCTCTCCTCCAGGGGCCAGGGGGTCCGGTTTTATAGTCCCCTCAAGTGAACGTGGGCCGTCAGATCAAACTGACATAGATTGTATGGTTTAGATTGATCCTTTAGGTCGGTGGAGTTTAGCCCCGAAGCAGAGTCCCGATTGGACTCCAACCCTGGGCGGCCGCCCTGTCCCCGAGCCCGATCGTGCTCTCGTTCGTTCCCGTGGCTTCTGGATTCATCTAGATTGAGGAAAATTGCACGGCACGTAATTATCTCATTGTAAACATGACATGTGGGCCTTCTCTCCATATTCTCTGATAACCCCCTGTAGAAATAGATAAACACCAAAGCTCGTGGAATTCTGTTAGATAAAACCCTAATTCTAGATGTTTGTTTCATATTGATCCTTTTCCATGTTTATTTGATTATTAATTTTAGTACTTAAGGACCGTCAACAAACTCCCCCAAGCTTACCCTTTGCTCGTCCCTGAGCAACTAGCTAAACTCAGACGGATCAGGAGTTGCTTCGATGTTTTCTTTCCTGACAGGCACACATGCTTTTATATAAAAATTCTTCCAGATTAGAGTGAAGTGTTATGGAGTTTAGTACCTGCACTTAAATCTTAAGTGATTGAAAGACAAAATAATTAAGTCAAGCACTATTCCTCCTGTCTATACTACACCTTTGTTCTAGAGTTTTTCATAAGTTTTCAAAATAAAACTCAGAGTTCCCAGCAATAATCTCTCATGTCTCTCTATATGTGGTATTTGTGGATCCTTACCATAATGTCACTTACCTATAGCTAATGGAATATTTAAGTGGAGCTCATAGGAGTGAAAAAACAGCTCATACATATGTTGTCTAATCGAGCTATGGATCCAAAAGGAACTCAGCATATAATTAAATCAAGATGTGCATGTGTGATGGAGTAAATGATAGTGATGATAAAAATGTATAAGTAATAATAAAACTTGGTTCTCATTGCTCCTCATATTGCTATCTCTCCTCTTCTTTGATCTTTGCTTTGGGAGAACATGGGCTATCTCTTTTTCTCTCTTTTTTTTCTTGTTTTTTTTCAGGTGGGTAGTAGATACCCCTAATTCTACTGTCGGACACTTGTCCATTTTTTCCGCTCAAGTGGGCATTTTTGTACCCCTAATTCTACTTCGGACACTTGACCATTTTTACCTCTCGTCTCACTCTTTTTCTTTCTTTTTTGAGGTTCTGGGCACTTGCCCCTTTTTATTTTCTCGCATATTTTTGCATAACCCATGCCTCTTCTGCATTTAATCTTTTTAGAGAGAGAGAGAATAACAATATTTGGGACAGTGAGTGATAATATTTTTAGTAATTTTAATGAATGGTGATGGATGGTGTAGTCGATGTGTGCAAGTGAATATCTTAATTTAACCACATGAAAAGCTCCTAAGGGTCTACACAGCTCGATCAAACTCAATGTGAATATAGTAAAAGATGTTATAGCAAGTATGGCTGTGGTAGGTAATTTGTTATGCTAGGAACTCATCATGTGATTTGTAAGTTTTCAAAATAAATCTCCAGAACTTAGTGTAGTAGGAACAAGATAAACAGCAGCTCAACTTTATATCATGCCTTTCTCTTACCTAGACTTTAGTTTTATGCTTCCCAAAGATAGTAATTTTAGTTTTAGTAATTCCTCGAA
Source organism: Sorghum bicolor (assembly GCF_000003195.3). Taxonomy (NCBI): domain Eukaryota; kingdom Viridiplantae; phylum Streptophyta; class Magnoliopsida; order Poales; family Poaceae; genus Sorghum; species Sorghum bicolor. Next base: position 33,017,056 of record NC_012870.2, on the reverse strand, counting down.
GAACTCTAATATAAAAGCTAGGTACTTAAAAGTAAGCAAACAGAGCAACTGTTCATTATTTCCATCATGCATCATTTTGATCTTTTTGTTTTTTCTAGAGATTTGCACTTAAGATAAAATAAAGCACACTTATCTACACAGTCTTTTTATTTTGTTTTCATATTTATAAAATGCAGTAAATTAAAGCAAGAAAATATTTATTTGGTTTTCTAAGTTTTTCCTTTTTAAAATAAATAAAACACTAAGACAAAATAGAACAAATAAGAAGAGCAAATAAAAACTTACTTGATAAATTGGGGAGGAACTCCCCCAAGCTGGATGTTGACGTCGGTCTTACCCGATGTTCTAGAACCGCATCATGGTTGTGATGTTGTCATTCATTGTTGTTGTATCTTGTCTCAGTTCTTACACTACAGCGGCATGGTCCTGGTTCCATTTTTGTTGCTCTTTCAGGAATCTTCCATGTTCTGCTTGCGTGTTTTGGATGTCGAGGAGGGTGTTGTCGGTACGAGTGAAGAAAGCACCGGCCTCTTGATCGTAGTCATTCGTGAAAGCGTAGGAGGCGTCGGAGTATCGTCCTGCATCAAATTGGGGCGGAGGTCTGGATCCTGAAGCTCCATATGGATCAGTGGAGTACCTGCCCGTATGAAAAGGCGGGTTTGTCCACTGGTGATCTTGGCTCTCCGGCCATGTCTCCTCTGTTGGCTCTTGTGGTTGCGCATGACGAACCCATGGGTCTCGAAGGACTCGAGGGTTGTAGTCGCAATAATGCAGGTGCGCTGCTTCTTCTGGTCCGGGATCAGCTCCATACCAGGTGCGTTCTCGGTGGGTGGTTATCCTTTCAGATGCCACTCGCTGTGGAGTTCTCTAGTTCACTGGTGTTGCTACAATCTCAATCAAAAAGTTTTGAACAACGTAGAGGCCAAGGTTCGGGTTAGGTAACCGAATCTTGCCTTTATCATCATATAGCATATACATTACGTTCCCCTCTTTCTTTAACATCCGAGCTTGTCTAAATGTGTCGTAGCCATGGTAAATTCTTAATTCCTCTATGAAATCCAATGATGAGTTTTATAGTAAGTGAAGATTAAAGGCTAGACGAGTGATAAGTGAAGTACATCCTACTGGTCCCTGAAGACTAGGTATACTAAGCCAATGAGAAACTAAAAGTGTAACAGGTGAAGTAGGTACTTTATTAATAGCAGCATATAAAAGTTGTAAATCTCCTACTCTTACATTCCTAATATCATCACGATAGAAAAGATTGTACCCAAGCCATTTGTGGAACATCCTAAGAGTGGGGTGTTCCATGTCACTGGTTCGGGTTTGACTATAAAAATTATCTCTAGATATTTCTCTCCAAAACTGGTGTCTCTCAAAGTTAGGTAGGTCGGAGTCAATGTTCAGGACGCATCTTGTAGAGAAACCAAGATGGTCGCTCAGCTCTCTCCAAGACAACATAATTTCCTGATTGAACATCCAAAAAACAATTCCCCCCTCATAGTATTGTAAGGTGCAAAGAAATTCGAGGGTGAGAAGACGAGAACCCAGCTCAGTTATATTCCAAAAATTTGTCCAACCTATCATGTGAAAAATTAAGTCGAATTCAATGTCCATACCTGTTTCTTGTAGTAAGATTGGATCAAGAGTAGGGGTGTGAATAAAATCTTTGTTCTTCAGTTGATGATAGACTTCCTTCTCTCTTTGGGTCTTCAGTCCAAGGTCTCCTATCTTGAGAAGGACCTTAACTTGCTGACCTGATGAAGATGACGGAGCTTGTGTGGGTGTCGGGTCGACGCTCATCTCTGACGGGTGTGAGGAGTGTCGGGATGAACTCCTTGTACCAATGTTCTTGAGAGCCTTCTCTGCATTCTTCACCTTCTTAAACATCCTGCAAACAAAAGTTGGCAAAAACACAACTAGTGAAAAATGTGAGAGAAAATGTTAGTGGTCAGCTGTCCGGAATGTCAGTAGTCCAGGGGTTAGTCGTTCAAGTGAAGTTTCTATTTTGGTAGAGCCTCCTCCTAAACAACTTTTACTTCTGCTTAGACAACTACTTACTAGGTGATACTCACTCTCTCACTCAAAAGAACTACAACCTTCTCACACTCAGAGCTATTCTCTGGAAACCGAGAACTACGAGCTTGCAAGGTTTTCTGAAGTGTGTGTGTGAAGAGAAGGGGAGCTGGAGGTGGCCTTTTATAAGCTGAGCAGGGGACAGGGCGGGCGCCCTGGGTAGGTGGGCGGGCGCCCACTTGTGATGCCCATCCTGGGTGTGCCTCCTCCACTTGCTTCCTTGCTTTGATCTCACGCAGAATGATATTGTGTTGGTGGTGGTTGGACGGTGGAAAGATGTCAGGTAAGTGGAAACATATTGGTGGATGAAATAATGTGATGGGATGTATGTGAGGTGTGGTGTATGACATGTGGGACCCAAGGAGTGTGGGTCATGCTTCTAGAAGATTGCTATAATTAAATATAATGCAGGAAAATTTATGAGAATTGAAACTTAATTAAAATGATTATGGAAAATATTTTTGTGCCTCCACAATAATTATACCATGAATATTATTTATATGGGGCTTTTGATTATTATAATAATGCTACGAATATATATGACTAATGCAAGAATTAATTATGCAAAAATTTAAAAATAAGAAAATTAATAATGCGGATAATTACCGATTTACCTCCCGGTGAGGGTTTGGGATTTTTAGGTCCCCCAAGCTGGACCTCCAAATCTTTTAATCTTCTGAGTTACCTTCCTCCGGAGATGGTGTCTCAAGTGGTTCTTCATGAACTTCCTTCACTGTAGAGTCTCTCTCTGGTCTGGGTTTGAATGTGAAGTGTTCTTCTTTTCCATTTATGTTGAACTTGATTTCTCCTTTTCCGACATCAATGTGGGCATTGGCAGTGCTCAGAAATGGCCTTCCAAGGATGATGGACACTTTTGAGTCAGGACTCATGTCCAGTACTACGAAATCTACTGGCACCAGGAAATCTCTGATCTTGACTGGAATGTTCTCGGCGATACCCAACGGATGTCGAACCGATTGATCCGCTAGTTGTAGGCACATTGATGTTGGTTCTAGGGTCGCATGCTCAAGCTTTTTGTAGACTGATGCTGGCATCACACTAACACTTGCTCCGAGATCACAAAGTGCATTGTTGAAGTGTTGGTTTTCGATCGAGCAGTCAATAGTGGGGCATCCTGGATCTTCCTTCTTCCTTGGCGGCTTGTTGAGGATGGCCGCACTACATTCTTCTGTCAGCTTGATAACCTTAGTGGTGGGCAGTGGTCTCTTCTTGTTAAGAATATCTCTGCTGTACTTTGCATATGTAGGTACCTGTATGACATCGAGCAGAGGTATGTTGATGTATAATTTCTGAATTACCTCTACAAACTTACCAAACTGCTCATCCGACTACAGTCCTCTGTTTCTCCTGGAAAATGGCAAATAGTTGGTGTCGTAAAAATCTTTCCTCATTTCTCCAGTTCTTTGTTGTAGCATATCTTCTGCTTCAACTGGGCTTTCTTCTTCTATCACTGCTGGTTGCACTGGTGCTGAGGTTCTTTGTTTCTCTTTTGGGTATGGGGGATCTCTGGTAGCTTTGGCTCCTCTAGTAGTTATATTCTTTACCTGCTCAAGGTTAGTAGCAACGGGCAGTGCAGCAGCTATCTTTATTAATTTAAGCTCTACCCTTTTATTAAGAGTGTTTTGCTCATCAAAGGCAGTTAGTAGAAAATCCATTTTATTGTGTATATCTTTTAGAGATGATTCATTTGTATCTAGCCTTTATTTAACTTCATCATTAATTTTGGTTTGTTGAGCAATTATCTCTTTTAATGAAAGTTGCTTGAAAGTATTACCTGAGTTCATACCTTTGCTATTGGGTTGACTCAAAGTTGGTTGATATTTGTATGCTGTCTCAATGGCCCTTTGATCTTCTTTAAACTTGGCCCTCTGGTCAATCCAATGGAGCAGATTTTCCATCTTAGTTGATAATGCATTTACTTCTTATGGTATTTCTTCAGTTTGATAACATTGTTGAGCTTTATCTTGGAACCAACTTTGGTTTTCTGCTATCTTATCCAAAAGTATCTCTGCTTTTCTAGTTGTAAGCTCCAAGAATGATCCTTTAGCAGATGCATCTAGACACTCCCGAGCCTTTTGGGTTAATCCATGGTAGAAGGTCTGCATAAGTAACCATGTGGCCATTCCATGGTGAGGACAATTTGATATGTATCCTTGAAAACGCTCCCATGCTTCTGAAATGGTTTCTGTCTTCTGTTGTTGGAAACTGACAATATTTCCTCTTAAGGCAGTTGTTTTGCCTATAGGGAAAAACTTTGATAGAAAGGCATCTGACAAGTTCGTCCAGTTGTTGATGTTATTTTGATGAGTGTAGAACCACTTCCTCGCTTTCCCTTCTAGTGAGAATGGAAAAAGGTGAAGCAGTATGACGTCTTTGTCAACTCCGTTGATGTGGATTGTGCTTCCAATCTCTAAGAAATTCTACAAGTGTGCACTAGCATCTTCATGTGCCTTTCCACTGAATTGTGTAGCTTGTACCAAATTGATGAGGCTTGACTTGAGCTCAAACTCGGGTATTCCTTCTTCTACTGCAAATCTTGGACCAGTTGGAATGTTCTCAAGACTTGGAGCAGAGAATTCTTGTAGGGTCTTCTGTGCCATAGCTTCAGCAATTGGTAGCTAGCTTCTTCTTCTCTTGATTGCTTTGGTTCTGATGATGAAGAGTTGAATGTACACAAAGTCAATCCTGATATACCCTATATAAAAATATAAACATAGAAAAACAACAGGGTGAACCTACCAAAGCAGAGGTGCCTTGTTATGATTTCTCACTTAGTAGCTGTTTTTATGCAATTATTTCTCTATAGTCTAGTCTAATATTTTATATGAATAACCTTGACTGATTTTTTGGCTTTTCCTTACCTTTCCTATGTGTTACCCTTTTGTTCCCTTTATGACTTTCTTATGAGATCCCCGGCAACGGCGCCAGAAATGCTTGTTGACACTAGCTAACACCACTTAGATACTAGGTTGTCATCCCCGGCAACGGCGCCAGAAATGCTTGTTGACACTAGCTAACACCACTTAGATACTAGGTTGTCATCCCCAGTGTTGGCTATTTTAAACGCAAACAGAAAAATCCGCAAGCGCACGGATACCGATGTAGCCTTCACCCGGGAGTATTCCAGAGTATCGATTTTCCATAGGGAACGTGAGTGTACTAATTAAGAATCAAGATCGCCCAAGGATAACTATATAATTGTTTTTGGTGGGAAGAGAGGAAGTTTCCTAAGAGTTCTCTAGTTGATCTAAGAATCAAGAATTACTTCAAGATTATCTATATCGGGACATCAGAGCACTAACCATAGAAATAGATGAGAAGGGGGCTAGGAAGGTCTGACTACGGTCCTACAAACACCGATCTGAACGAGGTGGAATACGTCGATAGTTAGGGCTGTCACTACCCTAAGACTACCACAACAATCCGCAAGATTGGGTGCAATTCCAGGTAATTGCAAGACTAAACACCACGTCTAATCTATTAATTACTACTCTAGCGTTATAAAGACTAGAGCACTTGATGCAAGCGGGAATCCAATAAATAACTTGAATGTAAATAAAAGTAATTAAAGAACTCAGGAATTATGAATTGAAGAACCTGGAGAACGATGAAGAACGAACCAGTTGCTGCAAAAGTACAATGTTGAGGAAGATCCGACAGATCCGGCTCCTCCTCCGCTCTCCTCTTCTCTCTCCCTATTTTCTTGATTACAACTAGAACTAACTAGAACTAGAACTAGAGGAACTAGAACTAGAACTAGATGAACTAGAACTAGATCTAGATGAACTAGAGGGATCCTCTCTACTTGGATGAAGAATTGAAACCCTAGCTTTGATTCTGTAGAAGAGGTATGATCTCTAGGGGCCAGGGGGCCTTGCTTATATAGTCTTTTCAGATGAATCTGGGTCGTCGGATCAAACCGACATTAATCACATGGTTTTCCTTGGTCCCTTAAGTCGGTGGAGCACAATCCGCGAAGTTGAAGCTGATTGGTTACTGTAGCTGTTGGGCACCCAAGGGGGGAGGGCGGGCGCCCTGCCCCCGGGCCCGATCGGCCTCCCGTTCGTTCCCGTGGCTTCTGGAGTCTTCTAGATGGTAGCAAATTGCGCGGCACATTAATATCTCTATGTAAACCCGACGTGTGGGCCTTTCTTTCATATTTCCTGATAACCCCCTGCAGAAATAGACAAACACCAAAACTCGTGGAATTCTGTCAGATAAAACCCTAAGTCTAGGTGTTGGCTGCATATAAGTCCTTTTCCATGATTAGTTGACGGTTAAATGTGAGCATTAAGGACCGTCAACAAGCTCCCCCAAGCTTAACCTTTGCTCGTCCCTGAGCAAAGATGAACTCAAGAGTTTCTGCAGTGGTTTCATGCTTTAAAGATACACATGCGTTCAAACAAGATCTCATCTCTAGGTTAGGGTAAACTGTTAAGATTTAAACTTACTCATTTTACCTTCCACCATGGGGCTTGTAACCGTCACTTGTGTCTTGAGCAGTTAAAAGATAGAACGGTCTAGTGAAGCACCATGTCTCTTGTTCTTTGATTAACTATAGCTTTGGTGTTTTTTGCAGATTTTCAAATAAAACTCAGAGATTCCTTGTATGACTCTCTCTAGTCTCTCTTTTGTGGTATTTTTGGATCCTTACCAAGGCAGTAAAGGTGTATGCCTTCTCTCAAAGTATGTGGTATTTTTGGTATGAGGCATAGTGGCATTGCCTTCTCTCTCACCCTACTCTAATAAGGTTTTGATATCTGGAGCTCATAGGTGGGAGACAGCTAATACATACTTACAAGACATTTATTGCATAGTCAAACCATGGATCCAGAAGAACATGTCAATAAGTCAAATCAAGATGTGCATGTGTGGCGAATGAATGGTGTATGGTGATGATGGTGATAACAATGGTGAACGTCTAATTCTACTTTTGCTCTTTTGAGGGGATACATACCTGTCGAGGGTATCGGAAAGGGGTACCCTCAGCGATGCGCATTATGAGATTGCCCATACGAAGGTTGGGACCCCCAATTCGACGCCTTAATCTTAATTACGCGCCGCCAACGACGGTCGCAGCCTCGAATACGGAAATAGCGTCGAGCGAATCGGTCAGGGCTCGAGCAACGACTACCGTCGAAGACGGAAGCGGGCTCGAGCGAACCGAGAGACGTCGAGCGTTAGGACACTGTCCGCCGCCTGACGCGCGCACGCGGGCGGGAGCATTAAATGCATCTGACGTTTCCCACCTAACACCCGGGTCACGGAAGGCGTGATAGGGAACAAGCTTCTGTCCCATCGTTCTTTTTGCAGCCTTCCCACCGAACGACCCAGGGTGCGTCAGGACGCAGGAAACGAGGATGGAACGTCTAATCGGGACCCCCTCGAGACACCCAAGGTCAGCGCTCCGGATGTCAGCCTATTACGCGGCGCCCGACCCTCGACCGAACGAGGTCCCTTCCCGGGGACAAGTCGGGCATCGACTGACAACACCACAGCTGCTCCGCCGGATCCGCCACCATACCATACGAGCATGCGATCTCAGAACCAGCACAAGGCGGCTGGCAGGGCAGCACGCAGGAGCACGCGTAATCATCACCAAGCTATCAAGATGGGACGGCTCGAGGCCATGACGTACGGAAGCCTCGAGTAGGTCAGCGCTCCATGCGGCTATCGATCCCTACTCTAATATCTATGCATGTACCCTTTGTCTCTCCTTGGAGCTATAAAAGGAGGGACTCAGGAATAGAACAGAGGGACGTAGTAGAGCGACACATTTCATTCCACGCTTGTATTCGCCCCTGTACAAGCACTTAGGTGCAAGATAATACAAACTCTCTCCCCCCGCTGGACGTAGGGCCTTCTCTTGCCCGAACGAGGATAAATCTCTGTGTCTTCTTGCATCACCATCCGGAAAGGGGAGCACGCATACAAATTTACTCGTTGGTGTGACCCCCCCCCCGGGGAAAAAACACCGACAGTTGGCGCGCCAGGTAGGGGTCCTGCGTGTTTTTCACCGATTTCCCACCACTTTCCGGATGGCTACTCCTGCCTCGCCGCTTCCGCACTCCACGGTGATTTGGTTTGGGAGTCTCGAGTTCATGTCTACGGGCTTCAGCTACGACATGATCTTGCTCTCGGTCAAAGGACCAGGAGGAGTCCGCGTTACGCCAGCACGGTTGAAAGCTCCAAGACGCCCTCACCACCACGCCTCCCCGCCTAAGAAGAGGCGCGGGCAGCACCACCGCGGCCCCCTCGCTTCGGCACGACCAACAACTCGTGCAAGGCAGGATGCGGGCCACGGGTCGGCAACACCGTTTGACCGAGCAACAAGCGCGACGACTCAGCACCACGCGACGACGGGGGGAGACGCGTCCCGCGCACCCTCCCCCACCGCAGCTAGGCTACCTCCACGCGGGTTGTTCTCTCCAAGGACGGCACTGCCGTTCGGATTGGACAACGCCGCGGCATCGCTCGCCAAGACGATATGCCCAAACGCTCAGACATACGTGGAAAGACCAATGGTCATCCCACGTAGTTCCGAAGAGCGGCGGCCGACGTCCGAACTGCCGGACCTTTCCCAAGTACGGGGCCTCCGCCGTCTAGGCCCCGGACGATACTCGATCACCTCCCTCAGGCAATGATGGCTGGAGGAAGGACGTGAATGTCTCCACGCTGCCGAGCCGGACTCCGACTCCGAGACAGACAGTTATGACCCTACGAGGGAATGCTATCACCTCGACGGAGCGGCAGAAACCACCGACGAGACACGGGATGCTGTTGCGGGTGGACGAGCCCCCGCGGCGCAAGAAGACCCCAGGACGCCTGGGAACGACGGACGGTTCGACCCTCTTCCTCAGGAAGATAGAACTGCGCAGCTCGCGCAGCTGCGGGAGCTCAAGATGAAGCTCGACGAAGATCGCGAGCGCCTCGTCCTGCTCGAGCAAATCCTCGAACAAGACCTGCCCTACCCGCCAGGCGGAAGTGTCCGCAGACGCGCTCGAGAGGTACATCGACAGATCGTCGGTGACACGGAGGTGGAGCAACCTGTCGGCCGTTTCCCTCGAGCAGGCCAGAATGTAGTGGCAGCGACGATGCTGCTGCGTAACATGCCAGAACCATCGAATTCCCAGGCCCGACGAATTCGAGATGAAGTTCAGACGTTGCTCCAGGTGGCAGCAGTTCAACAGGCCGAAAGTTCGGCATCTCGACGACGAGGAGCTGCCACAGAGAAGCGCGACGAACAGCCTCTAATCGAAGAGGAGGTGTCTGTCCAGCAACAACCTCCCCCTCGAGGCAGAAAGACCGCTCTCATCCTCCCTGCCGACAATCAACGTCGACACGACGCGCGACACGACGTCAAAGAAAATAGACGCCGACGGCACGGAGACGCGGAAGAACGTGGTTATAGCGCGCATCGCGGTGGGAGGTACGACAGCGACGAGGACCGGGTGGCCCCCGAGCCACCGGGCCCGCGGGTGTTCAGCAGAGCAATTCGCAGCACGCCCCTGCCTAGTCCATTCCGACCCCCAACCAGCATCGCGAGGTACAATGGAGAAACCAAGCCAGAGCTATGGCTGGCCGATTTCAGGCTGGCTTGTCAGCTAGGCGGCGCTCGGGGGGATGATCGAGCCATCATCAGACAACTACCCCTTTTCCTCTCCGACACCGCCCGTCGATGGCTCGAGGAACTCCCAGCCAATCAGATTCACAACTGGGTTGACCTGGTCAGAGTCTTCGAGGGTAACTTCAAAGGGACCTATATACGGCCAGGGAACTCGTGGGACCTCAGCAAATGCAAGCAGAAGACAGGAGAGACTCTTCGGGAGTACGCTCGACGCTTCTCGAAGCAACGCACTGAGTTGCCACACATCCCCGACCACGACGTCATCTTGGCGTTTGTCTCGGGCACCACCAGTCGAGACTTGGTGCGGGAATTAGGCCGCAATCGACCTCAGACCGTCGACGAGCTGATGGATGTAGTAGCTAACTACGCGGCAGGGGAGGAGGCAGTCGGCGCTTTCTTCAGCTCAGAAGGAAGAAAAGGCAAGCAGCCCGTCGATGAAGAAGGGACTTCCAGTCGAGGCCTCAAGAAAAATAAAAAGAAGCAGAAAGTACGGCAGTTCCACCAGGGAGATTCAGGTGATGACCTCGTCGCCACGATGGATCGAAAGAAGCCACGAGGCCCTCCGGAGGGAGGCATCTTCGACAAGATGTTGGAGGAGCCGTGCCCTTACCATAAGGGAGGCGCTAACCACAAACTCAAGGATTGTCGCATGCTGAGAAAGCATTTCGACGTTCAGGGGCTCAAAAAAGATGCGCGTGATGACTCCAAGAAGGAGAAGGCTGGCGGCAAGGAGGACAACAAAGATGACGACGGCTTCCCCGCCGTCCACGACTGCTACATGATCTATGGCGGGCCTTCGACTCAGTTGACCACGAGGCAACGCAAGAGGGAGCGTCGCGAAGTCTTTGCAGCAAGGATGGCGGTGCCCCAGTATCTTAGCTGGTCAAGCACTCCCATCACCTTCGACCGAGAAGATCACCCCGACAAGGTGGTCGCCCCAGGCGTCTACCCGCTCGTCGTCGACCCCATCATCGTCAACACCCGACTCTCGAAAGTGCTGATGGACGGCGGCAGCAGCCTCAACATCATCTACCTCGAGACCCTCGATCTCCTCGGCATCGATAGAGAACGCCTCCAGCCAAGCGCCGGCGGCTTCCATGGCGTCGTACCAGGGAAAAAAGCACTGCCAGTAGGTCGAATCGACCTACCGATCTGCTTCGGAACGGCGGCCAACTTCAGGAAGGAGACCCTCACCTTTGAGGTGGTTGGGTTCCGAGGCACGTACCACGCCATCATCGGACGCCCGGGCTACGCGAAGTTCATGGCTATACCCAACTACACATACTTGAAGCTGAAGATGCCTGGACCCAAAGGCGTCATCACCATCAGTTCTTCCTTCGAGCACGCGTACGAGTGCGACGTCGAGTGCGTCGAGTACGGGGAGGCGGTCGAGAGCTCCACCAAGCTCGTTGCGAAGCTCGAAGCCATGGCCGCTGAGGCTCCAGAACCTAAACGTCATGCGGGCAGCTTCGAGGCGGTGGAAGGTACTAAGAAGATCCCGCTCGACCCCAACAACTCCGACGGCAAGGTGCTGACAATCAGCACCGACCTCGACCCCAAATAGGAAGCCGTGCTCGTCGACTTTCTCCGTGCGAATGCTGATATGTTTGCATGGAGTCCCTCGGATATGCCAGGCATACCGAGGGAAGTCGCCGAGCACTCCTTGGAGATTCGAGCCGGTTCCAAGCCAGTGAAGCAGCGGTTGCGCCGATTCGACGAGGAAAAGCGCAAGATCATTGGCGAGGAAGTCCAAAAGCTTTTGACGGCCGGATTCATCAAGGAGGTTCATCATCCTGACTGGTTAGCGAACCCTGTATTAGTTAAGAAAAAGAATGGGAAAATGAGGATGTGTGTTGATTATACTAGTTTGAATAAAGCATGTCCAAAAGTTCCCTTTCCATTGCCACGCATTGATCAGATTGTCGATTCTACCGCGGGATGTGAAACCCTTTCTTTCCTTGATGCATATTCTGGTTATCACCAAATAAAAATGAAAGAGTCCGACCAGCTCGCGACCTCTTTCATCACGCCTTTCGGGATGTATTGCTACGTGACCATGCCATTTGGGCTTCGAAACGCGGGAGCCACGTATCAACGTTGCATGCTCCACGTATTTGGCGAACATATAGGTTCAACGGTCGAGGCCTACGTCGACGACATTGTCGTCAAGTCAAAGCAACGAGGAGACCTGATCCAGGACCTCGAGGTTGCTTTCAGCTGCTTACGCACCAGCCGGATCAAGCTTAATCCCGAGAAGTGCGTTTTTGGCGTGCCTCGAGGCATGCTCTTAGGATACATTGTTTCACAGCGCGGTATCGAGGCCAACCCCGAGAAAGTCTCGGCCATCACGAAAATGGGGCCAATCCGAGACATCAAGGGTGTCCAGAGAGTCACGGGGTGCCTAGCGGCTCTGAGCCGTTTCATCTCGAGACTAGGAGAAAAGGCATTACCATTATATCGACTCCTGAAGAAGGTCGAGCGTTTTTCTTGGACCCCCGAGGCCGAGGAAGCACTTGAAAAGCTGAAAAAGACGCTGACTTCGGCACCAGTCCTGGTTCCACCTCAACCTGCGGAGCCGCTGCTCCTCTACGTCGCGTCGACGACCCAGGTCGTCAGCGCGGTGGTGGTGGTCGAAAGACAAGAAGAGGGTCACGCGCTGCCAGTCCAAAGGCCGGTCTATTTCGTCAGCGAGGTGCTTTCGGAGACCAAGGCGCGTTACCCCCAAATCCAGAAGCTGATCTACGCCGTAATCCTTGCCCGCCGTAAATTACAGCATTATTTCCTTGGTCATCCTATCACGGTGGTCTCTTCTTTCCCTTTGGGCGAAATAATCCAGAGCAAGGAGGCCATGGGAAGGATAGCGAAGTGGTCGGTCGAGCTCATGAGCGAGACTCTCACTTATGCGCCTCGAAAGGCCATCAAATCGCAAGCCCTGGTAGACTTCGTCGCAGAATGGACGGACTCCCAGCTTCCCCCGACTCAGGTCCAGGCGGAGCTGTGGACAATGTATTTCGACGGGTCACTCATGAAAACTGGGGCCGGGGCCGGCCTACTGTTCATCTCACCCTTGGGCGTCCACATGAGGTACATAATCAGGATTCATTTCGCCGCATCTAACAATGTCGCAGAATATGAGGCCCTCGTCAACGGTCTCAAGATCGCTATTGAGTTAGGAGTCCGACGCCTCGACGTCCGAGGCGACTCCCAACTCGTCATCGACCAGGTAATGAAAGCCTCGAGTTGCCATGACCCAAAAATGGAAGCATATTGCAAGGAGGTGCGTCGACTCGAAGACAAATTCCACGGCCTCGAGCTCGTCCATGTCGCTCGACGCTACAACGAGGCAGCCGACGAACTCGCCAAGATTGCATCTACCAGAGGCACAGTGCCGCCTGATGTATTCTCAAAGGATCTACACGAGCCATCCGTCGACTTAGGCACGGGGGCTGGCGCCGATACCATCATCGCCCAACCAACCAATGCTGTCGATGCGCTCTTGATGGAGGAAGAGGTGATGGAAATAGAACGACGACCGGGTCGACCATTCGATTGGCGCACACCGTTCCTCGACTGCCTTATCCGCGGTGAGTTGCCAGAAGACAGGACAGAAGCTCGCCGTATCGCTCGACGGGCCAAATCATATGTGATCTATGGTGAAGACAACGAGCTATATCGACGGAGCCCGACGGGAATCTTACAGCGTTGCATCACCTTAGAGGAAGGCCGAAAACTCCTCGACGACCTGCACTCGGGGGCTTGTGGCCACCACGCCGCCCCACGGACCCTTGTAGGAAACGCTTTTCGGCAAGGCTTTTACTGGCCAACGGCCGTGGCGGATGCCGTCGAGCTCATACGCTCGTGTCACGGGTGCCAATTCTACGCCAAACAGACGCACCTGCCTGCCCATGCTCTTCAGATGATCCCCATCACCTGGCCGTTTGCGGTGTGGGGGCTCGACTTAGTAGGACCTCTACAAAAGGCGAAAGGAGGGTATACACATTTGCTGGTGGCTATTGACAAGTTCTCTAAATGGATCGAGGCTCGACCCATCACTAACATCCGCTCCGAGCAGGCCGTCCTCTTCTTCTCCGACATCATCCATCGATTTGGGATCCCCAATGTCATCATCACCGACAACGGCACCCAGTTTACTGGCAGAAAGTTCTTGGATTTCTGTGATCAGCATCACATCCGTGTGAATTGGTCCGCAGTAGCCCACCCTCGAACTAACGGCCAGGTCGAGCGTGCCAACGGCATGATTTTACAAGGACTCAAGCCAAGGATCTACAATCGATTGAAGAAATTCGGCAAGAGATGGGTCGAGGAGCTTTCCTCGGTCCTATGGAGCCTAAGGACAACGCCGAGCAGAGCCACCAAATACACCCCGTTCTTTATGGTCTACGGCTCTGAGGCTATCCTCCTCACAGACCTCGAGTATGGGTCACCTCGACTCAAGGCTTACAATGAGCAATCGAACAAAGAAGCTCAAGAAAACGCGGTCGACCAACTCGAGGAAGCTCGAGACATGGCCCTCCTCAACTCTGCTAGATATCAGCAGAGACTCCGACGCTACCACGACAAGCACGTGCGCAAGAGGGACCTCAACATAGGCGACCTTGTCCTACGACGCCGGCAAAGCAACCAAGGACGCCACAAGCTAACCCCACCTTGGGAAGGCCCGTATGTGGTGGCCGAGGTCCTTAAGCCAGGAACGTACAAATTGGCGGACGAAAAGGGGGCAGTCTTCACCAACGCATGGAACATCGAACAGCTACGTCGATTCTACCCCTAGAAGTCCTAGATTTACGATCCTACTTTTTGTACGAAGACTTTGTAAATGAACGCATGAATAAATAAAGTCTTTCCCTCGAGCAGTTTCTTTCTGTACCAAAAATAGTTACGAATTATAGTCTCGACGTTAAAAGGGGATGCCGACCATGACCCATCATAGTCCGCACCCCCTCGGGGGCTACCAGAGGGACGACCCCTCCCCAAGCGTCGAAAAAGCCAAAAAGTTTCTCTATTTCCTACTTAGTAAACCTCGAACGATCGAGTAGTCGAGGCGCCTCGAGCCCCTCGAGGACCGAAGGATAGCGAGCCTGAGAACACCTACGCCCCCGGGCTATGGAAACTCTACTCACTCCCTCACCCTCGAGGCGATCGAGGCTGCGTTTTACGAAAAATCGAACAAGGAACACATGTGTAGGCACAAAGGAAATAAAAGAACCTCGAGTGGAAAGACAAACAAACATTTAACAACCACAAAAGTACTGTATCGCTCAGAAACAGGATTAACTAAGTTTTATACAAGGGGCCCCAGGCACCCCGAGCAGGCTCGCAGGCCTCAGTCCATGGTACCATCCTCGCCACCCTCACCTCCGCCCGAGCCAGTCTCAGGAGGAAGCACCTCAGGTTCAAATAGCTTGGCCAGCCTCTCTCCAGGGGCCTCCACGTCATCGATCAAAGTGTGAAGCCTTTCTTCGTTCTCCGCGTCGGTCTTAGAGATGTCGGTGACGAAGCCGTGGGATACTACCTCCATGTCGTAGGAGAAGCCCGAGCAGACAACCGCCATCGCCCGCTTCACCCCGATGTGGAGAGCATCCCGCACCCGATCTCGCAGCGTCGCACCTAAGTAGCACAGCTGATCGACCAGTGCGTCACCTCGAGAGTCCTCCCTCGACTCATCCATAGGCTCGACCTCCCAAGAGGTCGAGAGATCGCTTATCGCCGTCCGCACTCGACGGTTCAAAGCAACCTCAGCCTCGAGTTGAGCCTTGGCGTTGCGAGCCTCGGCTTGGGCGGCCAGGAGTTCGTCCTTGAGCCCTACAAATACCAATACAAAGGAGCTTTAGAAAAAACTCAAGCACACCTCGAAAAGGAAATTCGACAAAGGGAACATACCTTTGATGCTCTCCTCTAGAGCCGTGTTCTCGCCAACCAATCTGGTATTGGCACGCTCGATCTCTCTGTTGGAGCGCGTCAGCTCAGTATTGGCAACGCGGAGATCTTCGATCACCCTGCCAGCCTGAGCGACGGCTCCACTCTTCTCTAGCAGTTCTCCCTTCAGACGCTCGACGTCGTCAGAGAGACTGCGGGATCGAGCTCGCTCCATCTCGAGGTCTTCGAGGGCTTTCTTTTTTGCGTCCTCGGCGGCACCCCTGGCGACCTCACTGTCCACGAACGCCACCTTCATCTTCTGGAAGGTATCGCGGAGGGAGTCCAGGTCGGTCTGGAGAAGGCCCTTCTCCTTATCCAGGTCCGCAATGATGCCCTGGTGGGACAGGACCTCCTCCCGGGCTCTGGACGCGGCCTCCTCGACCGTAAGAGCCCGCTCCCGTAGCCGCACCGCCTCCTCCTCCGCCTTCTTCGAGACCTCTCGGGCCTCGGCCAAAGCAGCCTCCCTCACCTTCTTCTCCTCCTCGAGTGCTATAAGATCTTTATAAGCTTTAAGCAGTTTTTCCTGTGACTCGAGGAGTTGATCCTTGAGGAGGGGAAGCTGCTCCCATCCGCCCCTCGTGGCATGTATGAAGCTAGATTTGATGCGAGAGGTCTCTTTCATATCCTGCGAATCAGGGGTCAGGGGGATTAGAACACAGAAACCCAAAAGCACCAGCAAGATTGGAGCTCAAGAAACACTTACAAAATAAGCTGGCCCAAGCCCGTTGTTGATGACGTCCGATAGGAGCCCCACCACGTGTTTCATCCAAAGGCGGAGCTCCTCGACGTGCTCCCACTTCTCGACCTCCTTCTTGTCGTCAAGGAAGATATTGGGCTCGGACGGGTCGCTGGAAGCTCGGATACGAATCCGATCGGGACACCAGTTCTCCATCTCCCGATCGGCCCGCACCTTGACGCCGCGGAGAAAGTTCTCGACGGTCTCGAGGGAACCCCCGTGGCGCAAGAACAGGTCGGCGAGGCAAGGGAACCGCCCGTCGTCATCCACCGTCTTCCATGTACCGTCCTTACTCCCAGACGACCCGATCTCGTCCTCCTCAGAGGGGAAGCGGTCCTCCCACGCTCGACGCTCCCGGAGGAACCCTGGGGCGATCCCGTCCATGCCGTAGAGTGTCCTCTTGATCTCGGACTCGGGGTCGGTGGGGGTGCGCATCATGCAGGCGAGCGCCACCACTCCGTCCGCTCGCCCTGACTCTGCCCGGATCGCGGCAGGCGCCCCCGGGAGAAGCCACGCTGGGGTGGGAGGCCCGTACACCGGCAAATCTCCCTCTTGATCGCCGGGCTCTTGCGACGCCTGCGGCGCCGGTCCGGCCAAAATTTGAGGCGGGGGCTCGAGTGGCTCGTTCTCTTGGCCCCCCAGCTGCTGTTGCCGCCCCAGCTGCTGCTGCTGGTCGTCATGCTGATGCTGCAGTTGCTCCTCCGGCTGGGGTTGCTGCTGCTGCTGCTCCAGTGACGGCTGCGCCGCCTCGCGCTCCCGCGCCTCCTCCTCCTCCATCTTCCTTTGCGTCTCGAGGGCTCGAAGGCCTGCGGGCCAGGGAGTCCGTCCTGCGACGTTGGGAGTCGACGCCTCTTCCTCCATGGGTCGAACGCCCCCAGACGCTTCGTTACCATCAGACATATCGCTGATGGTGATGGGCTCCCCCTCGACCCCCAATCGAGGGGGCTCGGGGGCTCCCTCTGACGCTCGTGTCTGGGGGGTCGCATCATGAGTTGGTGGCGGCGGAGTAGGCGCGGGACGAGGCGAAGCCATCTCGACGCCGGCTGAAGGTTGGGTGCTTGACGGGCCTGCAAAACAAAGGGTAAGGGTCAGACGTTATGATAACCGACATAATAATATCGCGACACCCAGGAATTAACTACAAACCTGGTTCTGTGGAGGCGGCACCCGTTCTGAGCCTCTTGGCCATCGATGGTTGGGCCTGCTCGAGGGTCCGTTTCAGCCTGAGAAAAAGTCAGCATGTGAGGAAAGGCGAGAGAATGAGGGGACAAAGACCGCAATAACAAAAGGGCTTACCCCACGGGCAGAACGGCTCGCCTTCCGCCACCCCGACCAGCGGGCCTCGAGCCACCCCGCGTCGGGGCGCTAGGCCCCTCGAGGGCAGAAATTGGCCTAGGTACGTCGGATCCCGCTTGGCGGGCGCCGGGACTCGCGCTCCTACGACCGGCGTCTCCTTTCTCAGAGGCCGCAGCGCGACCGCGGGTCAGCGGCCCCGACGCCTGGGACCTAGCCGGACCGCTCTCCTTGGGCGCCAGGGGAGGGCGCGGCGCGTCCTGGCCCGCCTTGAGCGCGGAAGGAGCGTCGGGCCGGGGACGACGAGACCCGCTCGGACCCTCCTCCGGCGCCTCCGTCCGGGGGGCGTCGACGTCATCTCGAGGCGGGCCCTCGAGGATCCGATCGAGACGCGACGCCATCCCCTCGGAGTCGTCGCTACTCTCGTCGTCATCATCGTCGTCGTTGGGGGATTCTTCCTCAGGCTCCCCCCTCTGCCTGGATTTGGCTCGACGCACCTCTAATGCTTGGCGGTCGAGATTCTTCTTCTTCTCCCCCTTTTTTGCGGAGTCCTTGGCAGACTTCAACTTCTCGGCGGATTGGCGCCGTTTGTCGCGATCGACCTCGTCCTCCTTTACTGGAGGCCTCGAGGACCGGACATCAATCCGACCCTGCCAAAACTAAGGTAGACTTAGAAAAAAAAGAGAGGGGAGAGGGGAAACCTAGAATCGAGGATGCGCGCAAGAAGAAAGCGTACCAGATCGATCGAGCCTGCGTCGGGTCGCATGGGGAAGCCGTTGACGTGCTCCGGCTTAAAATCACCGGCAATTGCGGCCCTGACTCGGGCCGCGACTTCATCGTCCGTCGGAGGCTCGCTGGACATCCGACATGCCTCGAGGTCCCGAGACGAGACGCCAGGGCCCATCTCGTCCATCCTCAGCGGTCGTGACATCAGAGGGAGAACTCTCCGATGATGGACGGCCGAGAGGACGAGGGCGGCGGTCAAACCTTCCTGGCGAAGCTTCTTCAGGGCGTCGAGGAGAGGGTCGAGCCGAGGCTGATGAGCTTGGACGACGCCGTATGTCCAGTCCGCTCGGCGCTCCAAGATCAGACGGCCCGAGTAGGGAGGTAGGAGGTTGTCGTCGTTCCGCAGGTAGAACCATTGAGAGTCCCAACCGGCATGGTTGGTCGACAACCCTACCGGGATGTACTCCCGCGGCCGGTCCGTCTTCCCCGTCTTCTGCACTAGATTGAGGCAACCCGCTCGCACGGGTTTCCTCACGCCCGTGGTTCCGGTGGAGGCGTGAAACAGCTCGCCCCTGTAGAGGTGGAGCCACAGCTCCCAGTGCGGCATCATCCCTAGGAAGCCTTCACACACGGCGGCGAAGACCGCCGCCACGGTGATGGCGTTCGGGGAGAAGTGCTGCAGCTCCACCCCATAATGGAAGCAGAGGGCCCGCATGAAGCGGCTTGGAGGCGTGCCCAGACCGTGGCGGTGGAACTTGGCGAACGACACCACGTAGCCCTCGGGTGGCTGAGGCGCCCTGTGGCTCGCTGGCGGCGCGATCCACTCTAGCGACGACAGCGAGGTGCGGCGGCACAGCAGTCCCTCCCTCTCGAGCTCTAACAGCCGGTGCTCCGTCATCGACGACGGGCGCCAGTCATCGGCGGCGACGAGTCTTACAGGCATCTCGGCTGATGGGGCGGTGGGTTCGCTACGGCTCGAGGGGGCGTGTGCGCGTGAGATGACGAGAAAGCAAAGGCAGCAGAGGAACGAGGGCGAGAAGGCGGAAGGGAGAGGAATGTTGGTGACGCGACGACATATTTATAGGCAGCTGTCCGCCAACGGACAGATCCGAGAAGTAAGGTAACTCCCCCCATAAATGCGCCGCCTGACAGCTCTCTCTCTCTCTCTCCTCACAGGCCGGACTCTCCGAATTCCTCGCCGATACGTTATCGTAGCGTCATCCGACTAAAAAGATGCGCCCAACGGGCAGAAAGGCGAACCGCCACGAGCATTTCCTTCCCACGTAAGCCAAGGGACATAACCGCAAAAGTCTCGGGAGGTCGATGGCTGGCCCGCTGAAAGGGTTCGACAGCCGATCTCGAGCGCCAGAGTCAGGGATCCCCAGCGAGCGGTCGAAGATCGAGGCCCGCCTCGAGGACTCGCTGGTGATGTTCAAGGTAGGGTCGAGACAGTCGAGAGGAATCCCCCCGAAGGGAGGCATCGAGCCGCTGGACTCTATCGAATGAGACCAGTATCCCCGACCACGTCGACCCTGCTTTATGAGGACGCCTCCGGGCTACAGCTGACCCCCCTCGAAAGGGGCACAGGTTCTCACTTGGACTACCCGCTAGGAACTCAATTTGGGATGAAAGACGCTCGCTCTATCGAGAGTACGTCGAAACCCACGGGCAAAAACGAGCCGGTCAGAATCTTCCACCACTGGTGTCGAAAGCGTTTCTGCGAATTAGACAACATAACCCTCGAAGGAGTCAAAAACTCCTCCGAGGTCTCGGGGGCTACCCCGCGGGGTCGCTCGCGCGCCCCCACGAAAATTCGACCGTAAATCAAAACCTCCATTCGAGCGCTAGCGCTCGAATGAAGTCTCGGGGGCTACCCCGCGGGGTCGCTCGCGCGCCCCCACGAAAATTCGACCGTAAATCAAAACCTCCATTCGAGCGCTAGCGCTCGAATGAAGGCTCGGGGGCTACTGTCGAGGGTATCGGAAAGGGGTACCCTCAGCGATGCGCATTATGAGATTGCCCATACGAAGGTTGGGACCCCCAATTCGACGCCTTAATCTTAATTACGCGCCGCCAACGACGGTCGCAGCCTCGAATTTACGGAAATAGCGTCGAGCGAATCGGTCAGGGCTCGAGCAACGACTACCGTCGAAGACGGAAGCGGGCTCGAGCGAACCGAGAGACGTCGAGCGTTAGGACACTGTCCGCCGCCTGACGCGCGCACGCGGGCGGGAGCATTAAATGCATCTGACGTTTCCCACCTAACACCCGGGTCACGGAAGGCGTGATAGGGAACAAGCTTCTGTCCCATCGTTCTTTTTGCAGCCTTCCCACCGAACGACCCAGGGTGCGTCAGGACGCAGGAAACGAGGATGGAACGTCTAATCGGGACCCCCTCGAGACACCCAAGGTCAGCGCTCCGGATGTCAGCCTATTACGCGGCGCCCGACCCTCGACCGAACGAGGTCCCTTCCTGGGGACAAGTCGGGCATCGACTGACAACACCACAGCTGCTCCGCCGGATCCGCCACCATACCATACGAGCATGCGATCTCAGAACCAGCACAAGGCGGCTGGCAGGGCAGCACGCAGGAGCACGCGTAATCATCACCAAGCTATCAAGATGGGACGGCTCGAGGCCATGACGTACGGAAGCCTCGAGTAGGTCAGCGCTCCATGCGGCTATCGATCCCTACTCTAATATCTATGCATGTACCCTTTGTCTCTCCTTGGAGCTATAAAAGGAGGGACTCAGGAATAGAACAGAGGGACGTAGTAGAGCGACACATTTCATTCCACGCTTGTATTCGCCCCTGTACAAGCACTTAGGTGCAAGATAATACAAACTCTCTCCCCCCGCTGGACGTAGGGCCTTCTCTTGCCCGAACGAGGATAAATCTCTGTGTCTTCTTGCATCACCATCCGGAAAGGGGAGCACGCATACAAATTTACTCGTTGGTGTGACCCCCCCCCCGGGGAAAAAACACCGACAATACCTTTTTTGCTCTTTTGAAACTTTTGGGGAGAATGAGATGCTCTATATTTTCTTTTTCTTTTCTCTCAGGTGGGTATCTTGTACCCCTAATTCTACTGTCGGACACTTGTCCATTTTTTACCTCTCGTCTCACTTTTTCTTTTCTTTCGAGGTTCCGGGCACTTGCCCCTTTTTATTTCCTCGTATCTTTTTTTTCTTTCTTCTTTTTTTAGAGCACTCATCTCCTGAAATAATATAGCAAGTGGTAGTAACAAGATGACTTGAGCATTTATTTCACAGGGGAAAAACAGAAATATTTTTGGCTATTCTCTTCCGGATTAGGAGTAGAATATTTTTTTGGGTGGTTCTGGAGATGGAAATGGGTGGATATATGTGGATGCGTACTTCCGGAGTAGAAGCAGCATGTATGAGTGAACGTGCAAGTGAATCTTGATTTAACCACATGACAAGCTCCTAAGGGTCTACACAGCTTGACCACACTCAATGCTCATAAGCAGTAAAAAGTAAATGTGTGGCTCAAAGTCTAGCAAGCATGTATATATGGCTGTGGTAGGAATTTAAACTCTCATCATACAAGAACTCATCATGTGATATTTTAAAGATTTTTTTCAAAGATAAAATTCTCTAGAATTCTAGCCTCTCTAGGAACAGATAAACAACAGCTCAACCTTCCCATATCGTATCTGTTAACGACCTAGACTTTAGATCAAGTACTCTTCCCACAAGTTCAGATTTAGAGCAAATCTTAATTAATAACAGTCAAGCCTAAACTTGAGAGAAAGCTTAAACTTGAAAACTAGGTACATGGCAGAGCAACTATTCATCATTTCCATGTGAGAGCTTATCATGAGGGTTCATAGCAAACTTTACTTATTTATTTATTTAGCAAACTAAGCAAAGATATATATAAGCACAAAATCTTTATTTGGGTTTTTATGATTATGCATCTTTTTATTATTCGAGTAAAGTATAAACGTGAGTAGAATACTTAGCTGGATAAATAGAGGTGCTCTCCCCCAAGCTGGATTTTGACGTAATTTCTTCTGATGTAGCTAGCAGGTGGCGGAGTTGTATTTGAATGTCGGCAGCACCCTGACAGTGATTAGGATGTTCTCTGTCTGCTAGTCTTCTTTGATCGTTGAATTCTGTGGAGCTCAAATAGACAACAAAACTTTGTGGAACTAGTTAAGTGTTAGCATAAATATTTAGCCTTTATCATGTTGAGCCTCCTCAATAAATGTTACTCTCTTTAGTAGGATCATAAATTTATTTTTATAATTTTATTTTCATAAGACAGGAATATATTTATTTCATTTTTTTTACGCCACCACAGTGAATGTACTTATGGGTTTTATGCCATGAGCATACTCACATGGGGCTTACTATTTTTAACATTTTTATTTTCTTTTCAAGATAGTATGAATATGATTAACTAAGCAAACTGTTTTAAATAATTGAAAGGGAAAGGATAACTACCAAGTTTACCTCTTGGCAAGGCGTTCGGTGTTTTTAAGTCCTCCGAACGGGACTCTCCGTCTTCTCAGTTGTCCTGGGATTCGCTGGATGGCGTAGTCGGTGATTTCGGCGGCGCCTGGTCTTCATGTATAACTATCTTCTCTCTCCACACCTGACTCGGTGCTACGGTCTCCTCAGGACAGTTCTGTTCAAGTTGTATGTCTTCAGACCTTATCACTTCTCCTTCATAGTTTGCCCATCCGACCTTGATGATTTTCCTCCTCTGGTTGCGGTTGCGTCATCTTCTTCTTGTCCTGACCTGCTTAGAATCTTCAACTATATAGTTAGGGTCAGTAAAATAGCGGCGTACCTTCTCAGAGGGGAAGTTCATGTGGACTTCTCCGGTTCCAACGTAGATGATTATTTTAACAGTGCTGAGGAACTGTCTCCCAAGGATGATGGGTGGATCGTACTCGTCTTCTCCCATGTCAATAACCTTAAAATCATCTGGAGCTGAATGTATGTTGGTTGTGGGGGCATGGTTCCATATAGGAGCTGATAACTGACTGCAGCCATTATGTTGACGTCAGATCCGGTGTCGTAGAGTGTCTTCTGAAAAGAATATCCGTTGATTGTGCACTCGATGCTTGGAACACCAGGGTCGTCCTTCTTTATCAAGAAAGGCGACTTGAGTTGACGATCTTGACCTCCTTGAGCTGCAGTGACCATCTTAGCTGACTCAGTCCACATTTGCTTGTTCTTGTTCCCCCTGTTGATCCTCTTCCTTGGTTCATGTCGGGATTGCTTTGAGATTTGTGTAGTCTTGTTCTTGAAGGAAAACGTCACCTTCCTCCCCTTGATGTAGAAACTAATCTTGGCAGCACTAGTGTAGATGATAGCTCCCGAAGTGTTTAGGAATGGCCTCCCTAGAATGATGGGTGCCCTCTCATCTGTACCAGTCTCTATCACCAGGAAGTCTGCTGGGGCTTACAAGGTACCAACTCGGACGCAGAGGTTCTTCAATATTCCCTTTGGGAAACTTAGCGTACGATCTGCAAGCTGCAAACACATGGATGTTTCTAATAAAGGACGTGTAAAGAATTTTTCATAGAGTACCCTGGGCATAATGTTGACGCTGGAGCCAAAGTCGCAGAGTGCTTCTGGGAAGTTCACCATGCCGATGGAGATCAGGATGACGGGGCGTCCTGGATTGTCTCTCTTGACCGGCAGAAGATCAGTAATTACTTCCACAACGGGGTTACTCCAGTAGTTACGTCCTCAAGCATCCTAGGGCAGTGATTGCCTGAGTGTCCAGTATCTCCAGTGTGTTTGTGCTCGTAGAACTAGGTTCTTCACTTGGTGGAGTCTGGGAGTTGTAAAAGTCCTTCATAGTTTGCTTGAAGTGTACCTGCTCATAGAGACAAGGCAGAGATCAAGTGCATGGGCCCTGTTGGTGGAAAACACCAACAGAACCAATAGTGTTTTTATTCTTCTCTATCCTTAAGCATAGTGAGCAAGACAAAGTTGATGGATAATAAGATCATGAGTGTAGCATTTAAAACATTTGTCAGATCAGATTGCTCAACCTAATGGAAAGATAATCTATCTATACTTATCTTTTTATATATATATCTTCCAAAGATTGCATGTGCAACATTTTAGTTCATATGATTAGGAGTGTGGGATCACAAAGGTGGAATGACTAAACATATTGAATCGACTGGGTTGGTTAATCAAGATTTGTAAATCATACATGTTTGTCTCTTTTATTCATGTGAACGCCAGAACCAAGGAGAAGCTTATAAAAGTGATAGTCAAGTACCTTAAGATGTTACATTACTTGAAGAGTGATGGTACGGTATCTCCTTGTGGAAGCTTTCCTTTCGTAGCGGTTCTGCATCGTGTTTGTGGCACCCTCCATGGATCATCTCTTGTGAGCTATGCCTTCCTTGTGTAAATTGTTAACCTTCATGCATCTCTCTCTTTGTCTCCAATGTGAGTTTATCTCAGAACTTCCCAGGTCGATATTGAAAGTTTTCCTGCAGGGGTTAGTCCAACAAAATATCCAATACATACTATAGCATACTATCGGCTCAAAAATCAACCTAGACACCATGTCTAATTTGATTTAGGAGGACATTTTAACCTAAGCACCATGCTTAATTTAAAATCCATTGGAAGTAAGATCATCATTCCTAAACTAAGCACCATGCTTAATTAAGAGATAAATGAAACTACTCTAAACCTAAACATATACTAAAGCAAATAAAGGTAGCATGAGAGCATTTATAGAGATCTACTCAAGTGGAGATGAAGTAGTGTGATTAGTATTTAACAAATTGAGCATGTCTCAAAGGTAGGGACAACCAACATAGCAACATGGCAAAGGATGATTTTATGTAAAGTACTCCCCCAAGCTTGAATTTTGCAAAATTCAAGTTTGGATGAAATTAATTCAATGTTGTATGATGATTGGTTGGACATACCTTGTGCTTGTCATTCATCCGATCTTCTTGCTCCAATCCTGGAAAAGTTAGTGACAAGAATACCCGAAGGAATATTTTTACAATTATCCTTATATGCTCAACACACAAGGTAATGTTGCAAATAATTAAAAGCTCATGTTACAATCTGATCAGTGCTTGTTTTAGGACACTAAGCTTGTCCTTGGGAAACCATTAATTTATGTCAGCGAAGTGGTTTCCCCTCCAACGCTGACCTATATCAAGATCAACTCAACGAGATCTGCAAAATTTATTATAGACATATGCATCGACAACCGCCCTTTTAAAGTTTTTATAATTAGGAAGGAAGTGGGGGTTGGAGATCTCGAATGTGGTGATGTTGGAGAGACCAATGGATTGTGAAGATGTTGCATATGAGCATGGAGTGAATGAAGTGGCTATGAAATAAATTCCATGCTCATTAATGCTTAGAGTGAAATCCATGTGGTGTGGTGAAAATGGTGAGTGTGGTAAAAAAAGAAAAGAAAAAGGATACACGGACGACTTGGTTCGAAACTAGCACAGCTACCGCTCCCCGGCAACGGCGCCAGAAAGCTTGTTGGGTATTTTAAACGCAAACAGAAAAATCTGCAAGCGCACGGATACCGATGTAGCTTTCACTCGGGAGTATTCCAGAGTGTCGATTTTCCACAGGGAACGTGAGTGTACTAATTTAGAATCAAGATCGCCTAAGGATAACTATATAATTGTTTTTGGTGGGAAGAGAGGAAGTTTCCTAAGAGTTCTCTAGTTGATCTAAGAATCAAGAATTACTTCAAGATTATCTATATGGGGACATCAGAGCGCTAACCACAGAAAGAGATGAGAAGGGGGCTAGGAAGGTCTGACTACGGTCCTACAAACACCGATCTGAACGAGGTGGAATACGTCGACCGTTAGGGCTGTCACTACCCTAAGGCTACCACAACAATCCGCAAGATTGGGTGCAATTCCAGGTAATTGCAAGACTAAACACCACGTCTAATCTATTAATTACTACTCTAGCGTTATAAAGACTAGAGCACTTGATGCAAGCGGGAATCCAATAAATAACTTGAATGTAAATAAAAGTAATTAAAGACTCAGGAATTATGAATTGAAGAACCTGGAGAACGATGAAGAACGAACCAGTTGCTGCAAAAGTACAATGTTGAGGAAGATCCGACAGATCCGGCTCCTCCTCCGCTCTCCTCTTCTCTCTCCCTATTTTCTTGATTACAACTAGAACTAACTAGAACTAGAACTAGAGGAACTAGAACTAGAACTAGATGAACTAGAACTAGATCTAGATGAACTAGAGGTAGAACTAGAAGAACTAGAGGGATCCCCTCTACTTGGATGAACAATTGAAACCCTAGCTTTGATTCTGTAGAAGAGGTATGATCTCTAGGGGCCAGGGGGCCTTGCTTATATAGTCTTTTCAGATGAATCTGGGTCGTCGGATCAAACCGACATTAATCGCACAGTTTTCCTTGGTCCCTTAAGTCGGTGGAGCACAATCCACGAAGTTGAAGCTAATTGGTTACTCTAGCTGGGCGGGCACCCAAGGGGGGAGGGCGGGCGCCCTGCCCCCGGGCCCGATCAGCCTCCCGTTCGTTTCCGTGGCTTCTGGAGTCTTCTAGATGGTAGAAAATTGCGCGGCACGTTAATATCTCTATGTAAACCCGACGTGTGGGCCTTTCTTTCATATTTCTTGATAACCCCCTGCAGAAATAGACAAACACCAAAACTCGTGGAATTCTGTCAGATAAAACCCTAAGTCTAGGTGTTGGCTGCATATAAGTCCTTTTCCATGATTAGTTGACGGTTAAATGTGAGCATTAAGGACCGTCAACACCCAGCATGGTGCCAGAGTGTACAAAGGTATTTATAAATGTAAAGGTTCTCTAGTAAATAATCTATTCTATCCGCGAGCGCACAGATAAAACACCTCATTGTAGCATTTCACCAGGATAAGTATTCCAAGTATCGTTATTTATAATTTTGCTCAAGGGATCTAAGGAGATTAAATTAAGGGCAAAATCTATCAAGGCATAGACTAGAGATAAACTTGCAAGAACATGATTACTAATGAGAAACTCGTCACACAGTCACTTACTTTAGCAGGGGGTAAACCATAAAGATAATGATAATGAATTATAAGTTCAAGGGATAAATAACACAGCGATTAGAAAATAGACTACTCCTCATATATGTAGGTGATGTCGGATTAGCTAGAGAATGGATTCTAAGTTATCTACTAACTACTAAGTCATAATGTACTCTAGTTATCTACAAGATCATATATAGCATAAAAGACTCTTCATTCATGTATAAGGAACATTGATAAAGTAAATCAGAGCATCGCATGACTTACTCCACAATACCGGTTCTGCCTGTCCTATCAACGGAGGGTGGACTATATAAGAATCAACGAAGCTGTCACTATCGCGAACTACCACATGACCTGGCCAATAGGATACATTTGCAGATAAATAACATCTAAGCACCACGCTCACATGTGATCTATCACCTAACTCCCTCGCGTCAAGAGCTAAGCGCTTTGCAAACTTATACATAAACTCATTATCAATTAGAACTATATCAAATATAGAACTAGAGCAAACTAAGAACATAATAATTAGAGACATAATGCAATTAGAACAAAGAATTAGAGAAAGATATGAATAATACCAATCTTTATTACCGAAGATCCGAATCCAGAGCGTAGTGCTCTACTTCTCTAATTGCTATCTAATCAAACCTCTAAACTTGAAGGATTAGGGAGTAGCTAATTCTAATTCTCTGTGGGAGAGAAGCTCTAAACCCTAACTTTGATGGCTACCTCTGCATAATGATTTCTTCTCTTCTCCTCTCTCCTCCAGGGGCCAGGGGGTCTGGTTTTATAGTCCCCTCAAGTGAACATGGACCATCAGATCAAACCGACATAGATTGTATGGTTTAGATTGATCCTTTAGGTCGGTGGAGTTTAGCCCGGAAGCAGAGTCCCGATTGGACTCCAACCCTGGGCGGGCGCCCAAGGGGGGTGGGCGGCCGCCCTGCCCCCGAGCCCGTTCGTGCTCTCGTTCGTTCCCGTGGCTTCTGGATTCTTCTAGGTTGAGGAAAATTGCACGGCACGTAATTATCTCGTTGTAAACATGACATGTGGGCCTTCTCTCCATATTCTCTGATAACCCCCTGCAGAAATAGATAAACACCAAAGCTCGTGGAATTCTGTCAGATAAAACCCTAATTCTAGATGTTTGTTTCATATTGATCCTTTTCCATATTTATTTGATTATTAATTTTAGTACTTAAGGACTGTCAACACTGACCCTGGCAGATTGGCGGTCCCTGGGGGTGCGGCGCCGTACGGACCTGCGAATTGGTCCGGAGTTGTGCTAAAGGTGATCCAAGCTACTCTAGCTATGTACGCCTGGGTGAGTGCTAGGAATACCCCTCCAGCTGGATAGGAATCGATTCGAATCGCCGTCTCTCCCGGATAGTGAGAACTTGACTCGAGCAGCGGCAACGTAGATACACTAAATGAAACTTAATGGTTATGATGATGATGATGGCTATATGATAAACAGGATATGGTTATTAATGTGATGCTTATTAATCAAGTGATTGCTATAGAATAGGTGCAAATCTAGCCATGGTAGCCTTATTGAACTTGATGCTAAAATATTGACTAAAAGGTTGAAAGTAAGAACTCATGATAGTAATGCTCTTTTTGCAAAGTTATGCTATCCAACCAACTCCACCAAATAAGCCTTGCATATCCTTGAGAGTCTTTTATTTCTCTCCTGTCGGGTAGTCTAGCTGAGTACATTTGAGTACTCAGGGTTTATCCCACCTTGTTGCAGGTGAAGTTTTTAGTCTGCTAAAGATGGTGGCTAACCGCCGGTGGGCTTGGTGATTCTATATAGTGTTCTCATCTACATGCTTTTGTCGGAGGATGTCACTTATGCTAGCAATGTATTGGAACTTATGTAATTGTAATCATTTGAAAGCTATGTTGTTTTCTAATCAAATTGGAAAATCCAAACTTGTATTATTATTGGTGAACTCTTTTATAATATTATTTCCGCTGCAAATCTCCGTGTACGTGATGTGTATTTGCTTAATCATGCGATCTTGGTGTAAGGTTGATTTACCGAGGTCCTTCGTGACACTCGGCAGACTACCGGGTTTATATAAGTGAGAGTATGCGCATGTCAACGTGTTAAACGGGGACAGTCGTACTTAAACTTGTATAAATTGGGCGGTTCTGTCACAGCTGGCATCGGAGCAAGATTAAGTATAATACTATTAGGTACATTTTTAAAAAAAACAAAGTTTTGGTTTTAAAAGGCATATTTGGACTATAATTTTAGCTACAGGCAAAACTCGTCAAAACTAATTTACAAAAACTATGCTAGCGACAACCTCCAGTTATGCCCAATTAAGGACTACTAGGTGGCTTTATGTAAACTCATACTAACTATGGGGGTTTACTTTATTGCAACTTTTACTTTCGTCGTCCATACGGCGTGCAATAGTATGGATGCCACTTACTTAAGTGGTAATGAATGGATCATATACCTCTACGCCATGGTAAGCAATATTTTCCTTTCGTTGTCCATACGACGTGAAATTGTATGGATGCCACTTGCTTGAGTGGTAATGTATGGATCTACATACCTCGACGCTAAGGTAAGAATGTGAGTTGTGAGAGCATGACTGTCCAACCGTCGGTCTAGGGGAGAGTTAGATGTGGTTACTGGAATATTTACATGTTACACACATGTCTATATGAAGGTACTTAATTGTGGGTTAGTTGGTACGACCATGTATACATGTCTCTGTGTATATATGGACGTGCTTCACATGGGTAGTATGCTGCAATATATGTTCGGGAATATATATTGGAGCATTTAGCTTTCAACATAGAGACCAGCCTTTCATTTCTGCACATATGTTATTGTTGGGTTGGGCTGAAATGAAATTCTTCTGCAGGTACACTAACCACGAATGCATAGATTGAACGTAGTTGACGACTAGCTATATGTCGAGAGAGTACGTGTTATGCCACCGACATAGAACGTGATTGCCACCTTAGGCTAGCAATTTTGTGAGGACGAATAAGACGAAGCATGCATCATCATGATTGTTGCCTTATGCATAATTATTCTTCTCTCATTCTTGTTCTAATGATAAGTAACTTGTGAGTGATATGATGTTACTCCTTTCCTTGTGTGAAGCTATATAAAAATTTGTCTTAGTCCATGCTACTTGAATAGTTTTGCTTGAAAGTAGTGTGTGATGTGTCTAGCCTTGAAATGTTTGCTTCTATAGGAATGCTAAGTTAGTAGTAGTAGAAACTACAATCCTTTGAAAACTAAAGCTTGTCGGTGAACATGTATGTTGATGTTTTCTGTGATGCCTCTAATTTTAATTAACTAAGTAAAAATTTGGCCTACCTATAATAGAAATAGTTGAGGCGATATGCTTGAACTTGTAGGTGTCTGTTTGTTTAGCCAAGTGGTGAATATGTTGCTCATGCAAGTGTTTGCAATTGCTTTAACCTCACTTAAGCAATTGTGATTCTTATGTAATCCTTCATTGTCACCAAACTAAATTATTTTTTATCTAGGTAATAATGTTTGTAGCTACTGGAGTTATACATGTGTGTGCTCTCTTGTTAATAGAGCAAGGGAAAACATTGCTCAATATGTGTGTTGAATTTTGGCTGCTAGAGCAGTTTGTATTCTAGTGGTGTTTTTATAACAATAATGGTGTTTTCGGTAAGTATAGTGAATACCAAAGTTGTAGCCAACCTCAATATCTAATCTATCCTAAAATTTCATGACCATAGGCCTGATGGTTTAGGAGTTATGAACTTTTGAAGTTTGTTGTCAGATCCTGATTATGTTCTGAACAGATCTGAATGTTTAGTTTGTTTGACTAGTATGCATATAGAATCATGTTTTGGAGTTAATAGAAGAACTGTAGTACTTTTGTTAAGGTTTCCAAAATGTCTTATATCACTACTTTTGGTGGTTTAAATCTTATGTTATGAGCCCGTGAAGTAGAATGACATAATCTGTCAAAAATCTGGATAGATATGCCTTCTTTGTATTGATTGTGCTTGTTAGCTGTAGAAGCACCTTAAGATGATAATAAGAAAATTATAGGTAACTTGATAAGTTTTCCATAATATTGAGGATCATGTTTGTTCGATCAATAGAACTCTAGTTATCACTTTCTAAAGTTCATGTCAAGTTCTCTATCCTAGTTTAGGCAGAGCTGACTGATATTCTTTTTTTCAACCTTGTTAAGTTTTGAATTAGCTCTATAGGTTTGATAACCTTTTCCCACTGAGTTTTCCTAAATGCTAAACTCTTGTTTGTGGTATGTCCATTTGCATGATAGTGCAGCCATGCCAAAAATCTTTCAGAGCCCTTTTACTATCTATCTCAAAATCATCTTCTCCCTAAAAGACTGAGCCATGTCCACTTGCTTTGTAGCACGTCTTGTATCATAATCCTTGTATGTGGGATAAATGCGTTGTATTGCTGTAGATAAATGCTTGTTATATGTAAGCCTTGTGCTTAGTAATGATTGTTTAAGTGTGATTATTTGAGTTTTCTCAAGTACTTGCTTAAAACTGTTATGTTGCGTGGATGTTGGTTATCTAGATCGTGCCTTGGTTGTTTCTTGTTTTGTCCTCGGCAAGCATGAGTGTTAAATAGCTTTATCTTAGAATGACTCTCAAGTTATGTTGTGTGTTGGTTGTATCAAATTAGGTTCCATCTCTTAGGAGCCGAGCTTATAGACTTGACTGTTAATTTTTGAATGTTGGAGCATCCGTGCCTACGCTTGATACGTAAACCAATGTCCAGACCCTCAAATGCTTGCATATACCATGGTTGTCCTGCACCTGTTTGCAAATATCCTTGTCTAGCCAACTAGCTAGGATAAGTTATCGCTGTAGAAAGCTTTTGACTATAGTTGTTCTTTGCTAGTTACGGAGACCATACCAAATCCATGTTGGACCTCCCAATTGCATCTCCCAAAGCTTAGCTTGTGTAATGCAATCTCTTACTGTCTAATCTTGGAATCTTTTGCTTTACAAATCATGTAACTCCCTATCATCTAAATCTCTGATCGGTGTAGTGGTTTTACCTTTTGAGTTTGCTTTAGTCATCTCCAGCCTCCCCAAGTCTTGGGATGCTTATTGCATTTGATCTCATGTTCCTACCCAACATCACCACATCTCATGAATTAATTGTTAGGTAATAACCTTGATGGGCATAAGGCATATCCATTTATGTCTTTTGTCATGTTCTCATACTTTAACCTTCTAGTTGTTACCTCCAAATCTTGCTATCATCTTTGTTTGCTTAATTTTGTCTTGCACATGATCCTTGTACATGCAAGACCTACCTATGTCATGTGAGATTTCACGTTGGTTGTAAGATCGGTAATAGCGTCGTGATTGATGACTAATGGTGCCGTGACGAAACCGAGAGCCTCTTGTGGGTGCACACACAAGACTGTGCTGCTCGGCACGCGTTGGTATCGTGGTTGCTAGTCATGATCTATTATGAAACTACACTGATGTGTCATCTCATTATGAGTTTTTCCTTGGTAATCATTCCTTATGTCCAATCAGAAGATCTATATCGAACTTATGTAATAGGACCACCTTCTGAAGTTGCTAAGAAGATAACCTTTGAAGAATAGGTTATCGACATAAACCTTAACAAACTGCAAGGGGTGGTAGACAAGAGACTCTATTTGTTACCCATGTAACGATATCAGTCGTTTAGTGCGTAACTTGTGTCCTCCCTATTGAATCCAAAGGGCACACAACATTTAAAGTTGGACAAGTTATCAATTAGACAAGAATTGATCCAAATCTTGATCATGGTGATCACACATTCCTAATCAACCATCTCTATTGTGATCTCTTTTTGGCTAACTTTGAACTTGACTGTCTACATATGTATCAACTACAATTGTTGCCACCGAAGAAGAAAGTTTTGTAACTTTTTAGTGTTGAGAGACAACTCGTTAGTTACCAATAAGAAAGTTAACTTCCAACTAGATAATGACTCTTTAGTAGCTATAACAGCTATGTCTCATAGACCGCTGTTCAGCAAAGGAGATAACGAGTCGATCAATGAAGCAAATATGGCGTCCTTCTCCAAACCCGATGTTGTCAAGTAAATTAATCTTGGACAATCACATAGATAGTACCAAATGCTATATCTGGGTCACAAGCTAGAGAAAGTATGTCCTTCGGTCAGCATCATTATGCGTGTTGCGCTATCAAAGGTTTTCTTTCATGCTTGATTGGATGAAATGCTAAAAGATAATCAAGAACCATCTCTCATCTTTTGTAACACAGTCCTTCCACGAGGAGTATACCTTGAGCTCCACCAAAAATGGCCCACAAGTCCAATGCTTGTGCATCCTTGAGTTGGTGACGAATCCACGATTGAAGTTGTTTTCTAAGGCAGATGTAAAGAAAAACCCTATCCTCGATCCTCCATGAAAAAGCTGCTGCTACATGAAGAGCTTGAGAGAGGTGTTAAACAACAAATCTTAGAATTATTATCTTAAAGCTGTTGTTTGATCCTAGGGAGGAATCCTCAATCTCAAAAGTAGTCTCACCAAGCTATTCTGCTACAATGCAAGTGAAGTCGACCCAGAATCTACTAAGCCGTTGCTTAATGATGGAAAATTTTAGTTGACTTGCTTGATAGTAGCTTGTTTCCCTAGTTCAGTGAATACTTGCAACTTTTGTTGTCCTCTAGACCTTGCTATCTCCCATCTTTAACAATGCCTATCTAGTACTAACGTGCCTTGGGTATCTTCTATGTTCCTTTTACCCAAGAGGTTGTATTTGATACGACCCAGGTAATTGTTAACACTTGGAGCCATGAAATTCCTTGAATGGTCAGCATTGACTTGTTAAACTCAGATAATATAGTGTTGTTATCAAAGAAAGAGAACTGCACACATGGAACCTTATGTAGCTTCCCATCAATTGGCATCTAAGTGATTAGACTTTGTGGCTGGATTGGACATTGTTTGTTGGTTAGTTGGTTTCTCCTAACCTGAAAGGATGTTTATCTACTTCATGATCTCATTGTTGACGGTCCTTAAGTACCAAATATAATCATCAAATAAATAAATAAAAGGATCCAAATCCAACCAACACCTAGACTTAGGGTTTTATCTGACAGAATTCCACGAGTTTTAGTGTTAGTCTATTTCTACAGGGGGTTATCAGGAAATATGGAATAAAGACACACACGTCGGGTTTACATAGAGATATTAACGCGCCGCACAATTTTCTGTCATCTAGAAGACTCCAGAAGCCACGGCATCGAACGCGAAGGCGAACGGGCCCGGGGGCAGGGCGCCCGCCCTCCCCCCTTGGGCGCCCACCCTAGTACAAGAACCAATCACACAATGGAGTACACCATTGCAAAGATCTCGTCGAGCTGATCGAAATGCATATATTATTTGCTATATTTGGAGTTCGGAATCAAGAGATATTAATAAAAGGACTCCACATAAAAGAGCTGCGGGATTAACTGGGCCCAAATCAGATTTTGGTCCATTAAGGCCTATGTGCATTTTAATGAGATATGGTGGAAAGTTTAGTACCACATCGCATGCTGAACCAAAAACGCACAAAGGAGGAGGACTATATAAGCAAGGCCTTGGCCCCTGGAGGAGAATAAGTTCATCATAGAGTTGAGAGGAGCCCTCGAAGGAATACCTCTCCTCTAAATAAATATTTATTTTAGGTTTAGCATCCAATGTGAGTAGAATTAGATCTTCTAATTTCTACTAGATTGAGAGATATAGAGTGGAGGTGTAGATCGGAGGAAGCCCGGCCTGTCGGTGTCTACTCCGAGGTTGTACCTTCGGGATCAAGTTCTCTTAACCCGAAGCTTGCTCCTAGGATTCCTCACTAATTTGACTTCTAATTCTAGTAAGTTCTTGTTTTATTGTTCTTTGGTTTATGAGTTTACTTTAATCTCTTCTGGTTGAGTATTAGAGTAATCATTGCTAGCGTAAACGTGGTGTTTAGGCTAGGATACTCATAGATATCCCCTGACTAGCTGGACCGTGGTAGTAGCGAGGAACGTGACATTTCCGAGTTACCTTTGCATCCCACATCTCGTTAGCAGGACAGGTAGGTTTATAGGTGTGGGTCGAACATCCTTTGTGGTGGCTAGATTCCGTATGCTTCCCCAAATAGAACAGTAGATCATCCTTACCAAGGTTAGAACGAGACTACAGTTGCAGTCTTCTCTATACATCGCTCACATCGAGAAACATTCTTTGTAGCCTAAAGGGATAGTAGCAATAGATTTGGTTAGTCAGATGCACCCTTTCTCCCAGTGGTAAAAATATAAATACGATACTTTGGAAAACCTCCCGGGTGAAATGCTCACCGATATCCGTGCGCTTGCGGATCATTTCCTTATTGCGTTACCAAATATCAACAAGCATTGCTAGCACCATTGCTGGGGAGAAAGACGGTTTGCTGAGATAACTTTAAGTCTTGCTATTATCTTGTATTATACTTTTATACTTTTATTCTTTTATCTTTTTATTTTTTCCATCTTTATGGATAACTCAAATTCCATACTTATTATTGAATTCGTTGCACCTTCGGAGACCAGCCATAGACCATGGGAGTCAACAAGTCCTGTCCCTAATTATGATCTGTGTCCGGAGTTGATCGCAATAGGTCAAAACCAACCCTTTTCTATAGCCGAGGTCCTATCTTTTAATCAAGAAGATAATGCACTTTTAGCTACACCTAGGGAATCTGTTAATCTTTCTATAAATTCTGGTTTAAACCTAGCCCTACAAGACCATGTTTTTTCTCGATATTTTCACATTGGTCTTAATCATATAACCTTTGGTAGAGTCTTTCTTTCTTTATCTATTAGTAAAGGAAGGTATGTCTTCATTTGTGGACATCCTTCTTGTACTAGTCTTCATATAAAAATCTTAAAGATAGAGAAGGAATCATCTTCCAGACAAGAAAAGGAAGTTTCAGTAGCCGATTACCATACATTTTAATCTCATAATTCGGCTATGCAACCCATCCTTGTGCCTAATAATTTCTACTATGCTCTTTCTCTTGAACCTCCCGATGATCCTATGAATCTCTTTAGACATCCCATGCATAAGAGTCACCAAGACCACAAGGAGGATCGAGAAGAGCAACATAAATGGCTAGAGGGCATTAAAAATCCATGTGCTATCACCATTGAATGGATGGATAAAACAAATTTGAGAGACAATCCTAGAGGAATTTTAAGCATTCATGAAGAATCATCCTTGGAGTTTGAGAATGAGAGAAACAACAGTGAGCATGGAAGTTATTTCATAAATACCTCACCAAGTCCTTGCTCATATAAAACATCTCTTCAATCAATTGGTCTCTCCAACCTTACCACATTTGAGATCTCCAACCCCCTATTCCTCTTCATTTATAACAACTTTAAAAGAGCGGTTGTCGATGCATATGTCTATAATAAATATTGCAGATCTCGTTGAGTTGATTGATGGTTTCCCAAAGAGAAGCTGAGTGTCCTAAAACAAGCACTGATCAGATCGTAACATGAACTTCTAATTATTTGCAACGTTGCCTTGTGTATGGAGCATATAAAGATAATTGTAGAAATATTCCTTCGGGTATTCTTGTCACTAACCTTTCTAGGATTGGAGCAAGAAGATCCGAGGAATGACAAGCACAAGGTATGTCCATCCAATCATCATGCAACATTGAATTAAATTCATCCAATCTTGAATTTTGCAAAATTCAAGCTTGGGCGAGTACTTTACATAAAAACATTCTTTGCCATGTTGCTATGTTGGTTGTCCTTACCTTTGAAACATGCTTGATTTTTTTTAAATACTAGTCACACTACTTCATCTCCATTTGAGTAGATCTTTATAAATGCCATCATGCAACCTATGTTTGTCTTAAGTAAGTGTTGGTTTGGAAGTACTGGACATACTTCCATTGGCATTTAAATTAAGCGTGGTGCTTAGGTTAAATAGCCTTCCTTAATCTGATTAGACATGGAGTCTAGTTTGGTTACTGAACTAAAAACAGCTTGAGTAGGCATTGGTATATTTTGTCGGACTAACCCCTGTAGGAAAACTTTCAATATCAATCTGGGGAGTCCTGAGATACAAACTCACATTGGAGATAAAGGAGACACATGAAATTTAACGACTTGTACAAGAAGGACATAACTCATTCATCATAAAGAGATGATCCATGGAGGGTGCCACAAACACGATGCACAACCGCTACGAATGGGAAGCTTCCACAAGGTGAGATGATACCATCACTCTTCAATTAAGGTAACATCTTAAGGTACTTGACTATCACTTTTATAAGCTTCTCCTTGGTTCTGACATACACATGAATAAAAAAGACAAAAATGTATGATTTGTAGCTCCAAATTAACCAACCCAATTAATTCAACATGTTTAGTCCTTTAATCTTTGTTCTTAGTACTACCTTCATGATCCCACACTCCCAATCATATAAGCTAAAATGTTGCATATTCAATCTTTGGGAAGATATAAAGAAAAAAAACATAAATATAGATAGATTATCTTTCCATTAGGTTGAGCCATCTGATCTAACAAATGCTACACTTATGATCCATCAACTTTGTCTTGCTCACTATGCTTAAGGTTAAATACACTTTTGGTTCTGTTGGTGTTTTCCACCAACAAGGCCCATGCACTTGATCTCTGCCTTGTCTCTATGAGCAGGTACACTTCAAGCAAAACATGGAGGAGTTTTACAACTCCCAGACTCCACCAAGTGAAGGACCTGGATCTACGAGCACAAACACACTAAGCAGGATATTGCCAACACCACACTTCGAACTGCTGGGCAAACGAAGAACATGGGTGACACTGTATCAAGAGGTGCAGGTGTCAAGACCCACACCTAATTAAATGATGCACCTAAAGAATGAACATGGTGAGAATGTCTTGTCCACAAGACTTAGAACATTGGATCCTTGTTAGAGGAGGTCAAGATTGTCGACTCAAGTCACCTTTCCTAATCAAGAAGGACGACCCTGGTGTTCCAAGCATTGAATGCACAATCAATGGTTAATCTTTACAGAAGACACTCTACGACACCGGATCTGACGACAACATAATGGCCGCAGTCACTTATTAGCTCCTACATGGAACCATGCCCCTACAACCAATATACATTCAGCTCCAGATGATTTTCAGGTCATTGACATGGGAGAAGACGAGTACGATCCACCCATCATCCTTGGAAGACCGTTCCTCAACACTATCAAAGCCATCATCTATATTGGAACCGAAGAAGTCCACATAAGAAGGTACGCCGCTATTTTACTGACCCTAACTATATAGTTGAAGACTCCAAGCAGGTTAGGACAAGAAGAAGATGACGCAACCGCAACCAGAGGAGGCAAATCATCAAGGATGGATGGGCAGAGTACGAAGGAGAAGTAGTAAGGTCTGAAGACATACAACTTGAACAGAACTGTCCTGAGGAGACCGTAGCACTGAGTCAGGTGTGGAGAGAGAAGATAGTTACACACGAAGAGGAGGCGCCGCCGGAACCACCGACTACGCCACCCAGCGAATCCCAGGACGACTGAGAAAACGGAGAGTCCCATTCGGAGGACTTAAAAACACCGAACGCCTTGCCCAGAGGTAATCTTGGTAGTTATCCTTTTCCCTTCAATTATTTAAAATAGTTTGCTTACTTAATCAGATTTATACTATCTTGAAAAGAAAATAAAAATGTTAAAAATAGTAAGCCCCATGTGTGTAGACTTGTGGTTTAAAAACCCATAGGTATATTGACTGTGGTGGCATAAAATAAATATGTTTTCATCTTACAATAAAAATATAAATATTAAGTGCATGATCCTGCTAAATAAAATTTATTAGGAGGAAGCTCAGTATGATAAAGGCAAAGAGATTTTATGCTAACACTTAACCAGTTCCACAAAGCTTTATTGTCTATTTGAGCTCCACAGAATTCAAGGATCAAAGAAGACTAGCAGACGGAGGACATCCTAATCGCTATCAGGGTTCTGCCGACATTCAAATACACCTTCGCCACCTGCTAGCTACATCAGAAGAAATTACGTCAAAATCCAGCTTGGCGGAGAGCACCCCCATTTATCCAGCTAAGTGTTTCTACTCGTGTTTATACTTTACTGAAATAATAAAAAGATGCATAATCATAAAAACCCAAATAAAGATTTTGTGCTTTTATATATATCTTTGCTTAGTTTGCTAAATAAATAAATAAAGTTTGCTATGAACCCTCATGATAAACTCTCACATGGAAATGATGAATAGTTGCTCTGCCATGACTAGTTCTTAAAATTGAAATCTCTGTCAAGTTTAGGCATAACTGTTATAATTTAAACCTGCTCTAAACCTGAACTTGTGGGAAGAGTACTTGATCTAAAGTCTAAGTTGTTAACGGATATGATATGGGAAGGTTGAGCTGCTGTTTATTTGTTCCTAAAGATGCTAGAATTCTGGAGAATTTTATCTTTGAAAAATCTTTAAATAACACATGATGAGTTCCTATATGATGAGAGTTTAAATTCTTACCACAACCATATATACATGCTTGCTAGACTTTGAGCCACACATTTACTTTTTACTGCTTATGAGCATTGAGTGTGGTCAAGCTGTGTAGACCCTTAGGAGCTTGTCATGCGGTTAAAATCAAGATTCACTTGCACGTTCACTCATATATGCTACTTCTACTCAGGAAGTACGCATCCACATACATCCACTCAATTCCATCTCCAGATTCACCCAAAAGTATTCTACTCCTAATACGGGAGAGAATAGCCAAAAACATTATCCTATCCCTGTTATTCCCTGTGGAATAAATGCTCGAGTTATCTTGGTTACTACCACTTGCTATATTATTTCAGGAGATGAGTGCTCTAAAAAAAGAAGAAAAAGGAAAAAAATACGAGGAAATAAAAAGGGGCAAGTGCCCGGAACCTCAAAAGAAAAGAAAAAGTGAGGCGAGAGGTAAAAATGGATAAGTGTCCGACAGTAGAATTAGGGGTACAAGATACCCACCTGAGAGAGAAAGAAAAAGAAAATATAGAGCATCTCAATCCCTTAAAAAAGCTTCAAAGTGCAAGAAAGGTATGTATCCCCTAAAAAGAGCAAAAGCAGAATTAGATTTTCACCATTGTTATCACCATCTTCACCATACACCATTCACTCACCACACATGCACATCTTGATTTGACTTATTGACTTGTTTCTCTAGATCCATGGTTTGACTATGCAATAAATGTCTTGTAAGTATGTATTATCTGTCTCCCACCTATGAGCTCCAGATATCAAAACATTATTCGAGTAGGGTGAGAGAGAAGGCAATATCACTATGCCTCATACCAAAAATACCAGATACTTTGAGAGAAGGCATATACCATTACTGCCTTGGAAAGGATCCGGAAACACCACAAAAGAGTGATTTGAGAGAGTCATACAAGGAATCTCTGAGTTTTATTTCAAAATCTGCAAAAACTCCAGAGCTATAGCTGATCAAGAATAAGAGACATGACGCTTGACTTGACCGTTCTATCTTTTAACTGCTAAAGACACAAGTGACGGTTGCAAGCCCATTGGTAAAAGGTAAAATGAGTAAGTTTTAAGTCTTAACAGTTTACTCTAACTCAGAGATGATATCTTACTTTTAAGGCATGAAACCACTGTAGAAACTCTTGAGTTCATCCTTGCTCAGGGATGAGCAAGAGGTAAGCTTGGGGGAGTTGTTGACGGTCCTTAAGTACCAAATATAATCATCAAATAAATAAAGAAAATGATCCAAATGCAACCAACACCTAGACTTAGGGTTTTATCTGACAGAATTCCACGAGTTTTGGTGTTTGTCTATTTCTGCAGGGGGTTATCAGGAAATACGGAAGAAAGACACACATGTCGGGTTTACATAGAGATATTAACGCGCCGCACAATTTTCTGTCATCTAGAAGACTCCAGAAGCCACGGGATCGAACGCGAAGGCGAACGGGCCCGGGGGCAGGGCGCCCGCCCTCCCCCCTTGGGCGCCCGCCCTAGTACAAGAACCAATCACAGAATGGAGCACACCATTGCAAATATCTCGTCGAGCTGATCGAAATGCATATATTATTTGCTATATTTGGAGTTCGGAATCAAGAGATATTAATAAAAGGACACCACATAAAAGAGCTGTGGGATTAATTGGGCCCAAATCAGATTTTGGTCCATTAAGGCCTATGTGCATTTTAATGAGATATGGTGGAAAGTTTAGTATCATATCGCATGCTGAACTAAAAACGCACAAAGGAGGAGGACTATATAAGCAAGGCCCTGGCCCCTGGAGGAGAATAAGTTCATCATAGAGTTGAGAGGAGCCCTCGAAGGAATACCTGTCCTCTAAATAAATATTTATTTTAGGCTTAGCATCCAATGTGAGTAGAATTAGATCTTCTAGTTTCTACTAGATTGAGAGATATAGAGTGGAGGTGTAGATCGGAGGAAGCCCGGCCTGTCGGTGTCTACTCCGAGGTTGTACCTTCGGGATCAAGTTCTCCTAACCCGAAGCTTGCTCCTAGGATTCTTCACTAATTCGACTTCTAATTCTAGTAAGTTTTTGTTTTATTTTTCTTTGGTTTATGAGTTTACTTTAATCTCTTCCGGTTGAGTATTAGAGTAATCATTGCTAGCGTAAACGTGGTGTTTAGGCTAGGATACTCATAGATATCCCCTAACTAGCTGGACCGTGGTAGTAGCGAGGAACGTGACATTTCCGAGTTACCTTTGCATCCCACATCTTGTTAGCAGGACGTGTAGGTTTATAGGTGCGGGTCGAACATCTTTTGTGGTGTCTAGATTCCGTAAGCTTCCCCAAATAGAACAGTTGATCATCCTTACCAAGGTTAGAACGAGACTACAGTTGCAGTCTTCTCTATACATCGCTCACATCGAGAAACATTCTTTGTAGCCTAAAGGGATAGTAGCAATAGATTTGGTTAGTCAGATGCACCCTTTCTCCCAGTGGTAAAAATATAAATACGATACTCTGGAAAACCTCCTGGGTGAAATGCTCACCGATATCCGTGCGCTTGCGGATCATTTCCTTATTGCGTTACCAAATATCAACACTCATCTCCTACGGAAGGTTGTACTCAAGCCATTCTGTTAGAGGACTGCGTTTTGAGCCTTGTGAACATAGATGAAAACATTGTAGTGAGTAGTTTACTATGCTCCGAACCATCCATCATACATTGGGAATGAAGTACATGTGATAGTGTTGTCTTGAATTCCTCCCAAAGTAATAATACATCGTGGAAGTCAATGAAGGAAATTCTTTAGACAAAAAAATTCACTATGGAGAATCAGTATCAGAAAGTGTCCTGACCAAACTAGCCTCTCTAATGCTCGGGGATATGTAGTTGACTGCTATCGCCAATGTTGGAAGTTAATAACATGCTTCTCTACCCTTGGAAGTCTTTAGCCCTGAATCTCGGGACGATATTCTTTTAAGGGGGGAGGGTTGTAACACCCTAGGTGTTTGTCACTAGTTAGACTTTAGGTTTTGAGCTCAAACATGCCAATATAAGTGGTGATGATCATGTTAAGGTCAATCCATGAAAGTGAGCCTCAAGTTAAACTTAGAGAATGCACCCTTGCTTACATATAGGCCTTTTTCCAAGTGCATGCTTGGGTGACATTAAT
Source organism: Sorghum bicolor (assembly GCF_000003195.3). NCBI lineage: Eukaryota > Viridiplantae > Streptophyta > Magnoliopsida > Poales > Poaceae > Sorghum > Sorghum bicolor. Next base: position 32,973,908 of record NC_012870.2, on the reverse strand, counting down.
GGAACCTCTTTTCATGTGTCCCGCATCCATCACTGCCTATAGTGATCACTCAAAAAGTATCATGAAGTTTAGAATCACTACAAGAAGTGTGTGGCTTTTTGACATTCTATTATGTCATAATATATGCAATTTATATCACAAATTGAGTTTTATGACATCAAGGTGACATAAACTGTAATGTCAAAAAGCCACTGTCACAAAATGATTTTATGACATCTATTTTGCTAAATGTCATAAGTTTATGACGTGTGATTTCAGTGTCATATAATCTTATGACACTAGTTTACTGTCATAAATCCTAGCCTTGCCATTTAGGCAATGCCACGTAGGATGAATTGCTGACATGGCAGGATGGAGAAAAACGTCACAAATTAAATTTGGCTTGCTAGAGCCAGCAATTGTTTTTAAGCCCACTCACTCAACAATTACACAATCTTGACAAAATTCCAGGTTGCAAAAAATTATATTGTCAAACTCATACATCCAGGTAGCAATATACATCACGCTACATCTAAGTCACATGTCCAAAATGACAAAGAACATAGCCATTTCAACATCTTGAATATTCATCAAGCTAACAAAAAGAGCTGTAGCTAACCCTAAACATTACTGAGGCTTTTCACTTTATTGAGACATCCTCCATACCACACTATTAACCAATCTGAAAGAAGCAAATGGTAGGCAAATTAGTCAAAGATACAAAGATTAGAGTTAGCTCTAGGTTCATGCATATCTATTGGCAGAACCAAGCTCCCTGGTCAACATATAACAGTTAATGAAACAAATCTATCCACAAAAATAATACTATTACTAGGATGCACCCTGAAACAAGCTCCCTGGTTATAATTTTAAAATATTGTCCATTTATCTGACATTGAGACTGTACAGCATTATAGAACCATAGTATCCTAACTATATAGAAAAGCCAATAAACAATAGAAATAGTTGGTCAATGAAGGGTTACTTGAGGCTTGCAGATGGAGTGAGTAAAAAACGTGCTCTTAACATAAACCTGCAACCATGGCACCAGGATAGCTGATCAAAACAATGAAAACTTGTACCCTCATCAGGTGCCTTATTCAAAAATTGTAACTAAATTGTAACTACGTTGATCTAACTTCATTCTTCTACAGTTGGCTGTCTAGCTGAACAATATGCCAGGCAACACATTAATAATTTCTCCCTACTGTTCCAGAAGCAAGCAAAAAGCCAGCAGCAAGGAATATTCAGCTATAGCTTAAGAAAAGGTCTTAATTCTTTACTAAGAAAAATTCTCTAAACAGGATCAAAGAAATGCAGAGTCTGGTAACACACTTGCTCACTTAATGTGCAAAGTATTTGAATATCACAATACACAAAGGCTGTTGTAAGGGTATGTACAACCCATAGACAGCTGCTGCCTATATATTCTTGGAATTTACAATAGAGACAGTTAAATAGACAACTCATACAACCCATAGACAGAGGCTGTCTATTTGGTTGTCTATAAATTATTTAATGCTCATATATAATCTATGATCAGCTATGAATACCATTTCTGTATATACCATTGTGTTGCTAGTGCAGAAACATAAATGATGAGACATATATGCACACTAGGAACAGATTCACACTACTGAATAACAATCAACATATTCACAAACTAGTTGAATGCCCGTGCGTTGCTACGGGAAAAAAATATTTAGAAACAAAATCATGCCCATGCCCACTCATTTTAGTTTCAGCTTGGACATATGCACTTCCCTATTGTCAAATAGCTTGGAAAGTAAACTTTTGCTTACATTCAACTGCCCTGAATTAATTTGCTTAGGAAATCCGAAGTTTAGGTGCCACTATTGCCTTTTCCAATGGTTGTTTACCCAACAACATTTGCAGGTAAGCAAAATATAGAAATATAAGTGTTTTGTGGCTTCACACCGGCGGAAATAAACTTCACGGGTGCAGGGGGCTTCAAAAAAATGTTATCTGAACACACATTGAAATTATAGAAATGTATTGCACATATGACACAGATATTGCGAATAGCAAAGGCAAATGCTTCCATATGCTTGTACTCACCATATGCTTGTACCATGGTTTCCCGGTGAGTCCTCGGTTGGTGAATGTTAGTTCGGCTATCATCAACCTGTTGTTGATCTCCCTTCCTTTCACTGTGTACTACCTTGTCTTTAGGCTCCAGTTTTTTGCTTGCAGCAACTACATACGAGAAATGTGGTGTTGAAGTTTTAATTTCAAAGTTACACATCTGCACATTGCACTTATGCAGAACAGCAAGCACTGAGTAACAATAATAAATTAAGACTAAAATCAGAATGAAAAATGAAGCTTTAATATACATGATTTTGTATCCAATGTAATTAGATTTCTATACCAGTAGTAGGGAGAAGAGAGATTCTTCACATGTAAGGATTCATCCTCTACTCTGACACTTCACATTTATCATGGTCATGTATGCTTGACAGCCACAAATACATATAGGATAATACTATGATAGTACTATTCTTCAGCAGATGTTGAGATAAAATCACAAAGAGCATCTAAATTCTAAACAGGCCTTGAAATGTTTTCCTCAGTTGGACAGCACTCTAGTTGCCTTGACATAGTATTAAGTCATCTACTCTTTGTGCTCTACCTATTTATTATCTTGAATTAATCTTAAAACTATTGCCTCAGGAATCATTTAAAAAACAAAAAAGGGAACTTATCTTCGATGAGAAAATTTCAGCACATTGTCTGAACATTTTGCATCAATGCAGGCCATCACTATTACCAGATTCTATTAAAAAATCAATAATCTATTTAGTCATTGCGGATGGAATTTTTGTAGCATTTTTCAGTGCTATATTAGGGAAAGCTTAACACGGTAAGAACAGCGCCAAGCAAGATGGAATGGGGCCGGCGCACGGCACCACAAGCAACTTACTTGGACGCGGCGGAGGCCGTGTCCTCCTCGAGCCACAGCCGGAGCTGGCGCGCGTTGCGGCGAAAGAGGGCGCCAGACCTGTGGATGTCGGTGGTGAAGAGGAGCACCCCCATGCCGCTGCCGGAGGAACCCTAGGACCCACACCGCTGCCGGAGGAACCCTATGCAAGCGCGCCGCCATTGGAGGGGCCGAACATCGCTGCGCTGCTGCCGGAGAGATCCGGCTCGAAGCGCCGCCGCCTAAGGTGCCGCGCCCCGCGTCCATCCGGGTTCTAGGCTCTGCTTCACCGTTGGATCCCCCGCACCATCACAGGCGCCATGCCCCTACGCTCGATTCGCGCATGCGAGAGAGAGAGAGAGAGAGAGGGAGAGAGAGAGAGAGAGTTGTGCGGTTGAGGGAGGGTCAGGGAGAGGGAAGATAGGGAGAGAGAGAAATGGGTTATATAGTCTAGGGTTTTTAGATGGGCCGATTTGGGCCATGGTCTGGATAGTAATATTGGTCATTTCTCCATCCAACTTTATTTGAACAATTGATAATTATAGATTTTTTTTGACAAAACTTAGAATTATGACAATTTTTTTGTGGTAATTTGGAAACAAAAGATGAACTATTCAAAAAAATTCCCACCAACTCTAGGATATGGATAGAGTGACATGTATGAGGATAAATATAATTCGAATATAAGTTTTGATGGTTTTATTCCTGTGCGCTAATAGAAAGTTTCTTGTATACCGGTGGAAAGGAAAGTTTCCTGTGCGCTAGTAGAAAGTTTTCTGTAGACCGGTGGAAAACCTCTTGTGCGCTAATAGAAAGTTTCTTGTATACCGGTGGAAAGTTTCTTATTTACCAGTGAAAAGTTTCCTGTGCGCCAGTGGAAAGTTTCTTGTATATCTTGGTGTGGCAGTTTTTACATCCTAGGTTCAAAACTCTTTTGTAGTCATAGAATTCGCATTACTTACGTGGCAATGTTCTTTGCAAATTATCTAAAAATAATTCAATAAATATTTTGTGACATATAAATATACCTTATAACATATCAAATATCGTCACTAGATGTTGTGACATATAAATAGACCTTATGACATATCAAATATCGTCACTAGAAGAAATTGGATTAGTTATAGGACATTTGTTGTGACGCACAATTTTTTTTGTCATTAAGTTAAGGTGTCTAAAATATAATGTCATAAAACAGATAATATAATGACATTATGGACTTTGTCATGCTAAATACGTCAAAAATCCACCCACCTCTTGTAGTGAATTAAAAGGTCACATGAAATGATAAGTTACATGCTTGTTGGAATGACCTTCTTAAGTGAATAGAACAATGGGTCATCAACCAATCCTTGCAACCTTTCCCAAATGACTCTAGATGAAATCTACAACAAAAGTCATGAAGGGTTCATATTGAGCTTCTGCCCAGAAAATGCTTCAAGTGGCCTAAAACCTTAATTCATGCTTTATCAAGTTGCTGCATTGACCAAAATTAAAGTTTGACTTCTACACTAGTTGTGAGGTTTGACCTTAAATGAAAGTTGTAGTTTAGCTTCTATAGAACAAACTTTGTTTAATGGTCAAGAGCTAGTTTTGCCCCTAACCTAATCATATTGAGCTTACAAAATTCAATACAATGCTGTTTTGGAACTCCAGAAATTGGCTAAGTCAAAACTGTGTTTCAGTTTTGGGTATCCACGTTGGGAGCCCTGTATCTTACTAACCAGGACAAAACAGTATAAGGTCCTTTAATAAAAGTTGTACAGTTTCTATGCTACAAACTTTGTTAAAATTCCTAAGTCCGAATCATCTCCTAAGCATGTCAATTAATGGTCACAAGATTGAATCTGCTATAGTTTCCAGCACTTTGAGTTTTTAAGTCTAGGTTTGAAGTTCAACACGTTGGCATCCCGCGTTCTTCCAATTCTACTAAACAACTTGCTTGGGTCCCAAAATAAAAGTTGGAGTACATATTGTGGACAAGAGCATACCAAAAGATAACACTAGTTTGACTTCGTTTTGGTCATCAATTTTTAATTTTGCTAATCATTATCAAGTCATTGACACTCATAGGTTGGCATCAAATTATCTACTAATCTACAACCCTAATGACCATGACCCTTAAACGACAAATGTAGAGGAGCATGATTACAACAAACTTCATATTCGGCCCATGTCCAAATTCGACACAGAAGCGGCCCAAATTTGTCTCCCACGCTGACCACATCGTTGCCCGACACGTGCTCGGTGGAATGCCTCAACGGGCGGACACGTCGCTGGTGCGTGGCGACCATGCACAGACACCACGCGCCCACCTCCCTGCACCCTGCCTCTCCTCACCTAATGCCACGAAGTGGAGGCGCTGAGCTCTCCCTCCCTCTTGCTGCTCTTCCTGGCCTCGCTCCATAGCTCTTCCACTCTCGGCCATTGCTCCAGAGCGCGACGCCATGGCCACCGAGCTCAAGCTGCTGCTGTGTTGCTGCTTGTGTCGCTGCTGCTGCACTGCTACTGCTCTTGGCCATGAGTTTGCAGCGGGCTTGGCATAGCCAAGCCCTAGGGCGTTCTCCCTTGACCAGGCCAGAGCACGACCTCCCTTTCTGTTCGTCTGTTCAGTAAGGAGAAGGAAGGAGGGACCTCGGGTTAGAATATGAAACAACTCAGGGTTTCAGATGCGAAGCCAAGACTAGTATCTCTGGGTTGTGGCGTGATTTATGGAAAATCCAGGGTCTCGGTGCAAGATCTGTTTTCCTTTGCTTTTGTTTTTTCAGATTTCATGGATGAAATTTGGAAATGCATAGTAATTCATAGAAAAGTCGTAAAATAGCAAATGTTGACTTTTTGGAATCCTTTTGAAATTCTCTATGCAGTAGATCTATATTATTGCATGTATTGGTTTGAAGTTTTAACGGTAAAAATAGATTTGTGCAGTTCGGTTTTAATTGCTTGTTATATCTGTCTTTTTCATAACCACTGTATTATTGCTCCAATAAATGTGACAGTATTGTGACATGATTTGCATCTAATATTTGATTCCTGGTAAAAGTTTCATGAATTTAGGCATGATAGATTAAGAGTTATAAAAATAATAAATGCCCTGTGTTGCTTTGCTCCTATTCTGAGTAGATCTGCATGTTTGTATTGTTTGGCTCAGTTAAGTTGTGAATCATGCCATCATGAAAATATATGAGTTGTAGTAATTTTCATAATATTTCCAGAAAGATAAATAGCACAATTTTTGGTTAAACATATGTTTATTTATAGTATTTTAAACTACTGTTCCTGTTTCTGTCTAAACCCAGACAGGTTTGCATTGTTTGTTATGTAAGTCCTTGTTAGTGGTAGATTTAGCTGTAGATGTTTATAAAAAAGTTGTTCACAATTTAGTAAACTTTCTAGGAAGTATATAACCATAATTTATGGGCATACGAAACTCAAGTTATGGCTGTTTAATGTGGCATAATAGATTCTGTCCATGTTTTGAACAGAGATGTCTTCATAGGGCTTGATAAATGGGTTTTAATTGTAAATAAAAATCTAAAAATGGAAAATGTTGTTCCAGTACAATTCTATGATATTTTTGTATCATGTTCATATATAATATGGCCATGTGTTTGAAGAAAATATGATTTGTACATTTATCTTGCTCTCACATGGTTAACTGCAATAGCAATTTGTCTTTTTCATAGATGTTGCTATGTTTATTCAAACGTAGTGAAATTTATACAGTAGACTATGCGTAGCCTGTAGAATCTACTGTAATTTTTGTAGAATTTACAGTGCATGTTTATTATATGTTCTTTAATTCACCTTATTATCCAAATAAATTAAGAAAAGCATTAAATAAATTTATTTGGTAATGACCACTATGTTTTCTGGTGTTCTTTAGATAAGTGCAAACGCTTGGTAATAATAGTTTTGCTCAAATGCATGTTTGAAACATAAGTTAATAATTAATTGTTTGCAATTGTTGTTTCTGGACAGTTTCTGGAACTGATTGGATTACAATATGTAAATGATGTTTTCTAGGAATCTTGTTATTATCAAAGTTGTAGATGATTCATTTATCTATCTGCGGTTAAAATTCGGTAGCATTTGGCCTTGTGGTTTGTGAGTTTGTGAGTTATGTCTGTTCAAAGTTTGATTCCAGAAATGGCTGCTCTCTGTTTGTCAGGGATAGATTCTGGAACTTTATAATTTCGACTAGCTTAAGTTGAGAATCATGCTTTGATATCTAAATATCAAATGTAGATAATTTCTTAATCTTTCCAGAATGTCTTCTTGCATGTCTTTTGGAGTTGTGTAACTCCAGTTATGATTTATTTACTCAGCTTCTGTTAACAGTCCTAACAATGGCAGATTCCTTTTATTGTTGTTGCTTGGTATATTGCTATGTATGACTCATGTCTTTGGTAATGGCCAAGTTAATATACCTGAGACCCTGTGAAACATGTATGCCATGTCTAATATGTTTAGTGTTGCATTCCTTGTTGACTTAGCATGTGGTTGTGTAATCATTAAGTTGAGCAATGATATGTGCTTAAGTATGTTTAGTGTAACCATGCTCTTGCCATGCTTTTTGTGTGTGATGCTTTGTCTATTGCACTTCTATGTGTTCATACACTTGCATATCATTTAGGTATGCTAGATAAACCACGTGAAGGACATGATGGTGGACCTATTGGGATGATGGAAGGACTACACAAGTGTTGCGAACTTGGATGTCGTCAAGATGGTGCAAGCTAACTTAATTGACTTATGTCGGATTCCAGGCAAGCCCCGGAGCATCCTAAGTCTCCTACCCTCTATTTTTATAAAAGCACAAGAGTATAACTTTATATGATGCATTAGGTGATAGGAGTTGAATGAAACCGTTGGTGCATATATTCCTACCTTGTCCACTCTACCTGAACCCTTACTAGTATAAGGAAGACGTTCTATGCTTAGCTCGATAGAAACCAGGTGATTTCCTGTTACCTGTGAGAGATAGGTGGATACCTGATCACGGTTGGCTATATTTGTTATCGTGGAAATAACCATGTGCTAATAATGAATTTGAGACCGGGCGGGATGACGATAGTGAAGCAACAAGGCATGGAGGTCTTGGGTGTGAATCTATCCCCGTCTGTGTCGTTTAAGGACCAATACACTGTACGTCCTCGTGTCATGTTGAACGCATGCCTACCACTTAGCTGGCCGGATAAGTCGTTCCGACTGCGGAGCCTACGAGTGCATCTCCGGCCTGATACCCCGATCTGGTTAAAGTGCGCACCCCGGTTGGTAGCAAGGATTGCGAGGAGTCAATGGTGTAAGACCGAGGAGTCAGGTTAGAGTCCTGACCCTAGCAGATTGGCGGTCCCTGGGGGTGCGGCGCCGTACGGACCCGCGAATTGGTCCGGAGTTGTGCTAACGGTGATCCAAGCTACTCTAGCTAAGTACGCCTGGGTGAGTGCTAGGAATACCCCTCCAGCTGGATAGGAATCGATTTGAATCGCCGTCTCTCCCGGATAGTGAGAACTTGACTCGAGTAGCGGCAACGTAGATACACTAAATGAAACTTAATGGTTCTGATGATGATGATGGCTACATGATAAACCGGATATGGTTATTAATGTGATGCTTATTAATCAAGTGATTGCTATAGAATAGGTGCAAATCTAGCCATGGTAGCCTTATTGAATTTGAAGCTAAAATATTGACTAAAAGGTTGAAAGTAAGAACTCATGATAGTAATGCTCTTTTTGGCAAACTTATGCTATCCAACCAACTCCACCAAATAAGCCTTGCATATCCTTGAGAGTCTTTTATTTCTCTCCTATCGGGTAAGTCTAGCTGAGTACATTCGAGTACTCAGGGTTTATCCCACCTTGTTGCAGGTGAAGTTTTCAATCTGCTAAAGATGGTGGCTAACCGTGTTGATGCAAAAGCTAGATCTGCAAACACAAAGGGCTAATACCTGATTTCAAACGTTAAGGCGTGCCAACCGATTTGACCTTACTATCGGCAAAGGTGATAACTCGAATACTTTGGTCCCGACAACAGCGATGCGCCCGGATGCCATGGCCAAGAGGTATTCACATGGAACTTGAGAATACGACGAGCTTAGGTCGACAAACTCCGAAGAACTCGTAACGAAAAAGGAAAATATGACAAAGTCGTCGAAAAAGTAGATGCTAGAATATGAGTAAAAACTTGTGTTTGATTGATTGATAGATGTCTTGATTACAAGGCCCTAGGGTCTACATTTATACCCTGCTCAAAGAGCTACAACCAGACACGACTAGGACTCGAATTCCAAATTAAACAGAATCCGTATACAAAACGATCTAGACAGCTAAGAAAAACATAAAACTATTCTCCCATGACAAACAGGGACGCCACCATAGACCAATCGGCAACCTTCAAGACTTCCTTCCTTATCATCGGCAGGCTTTCCATCGTAGTCATCGGCAAAGGTTAATGCTGGTCATCGACATAAACACATCACCATCCAGGGACTTAGCCACAATCGGCTGCCTCCTCATCGGTAACCATCCTCATCGGCAATTCTCCTGCAGACCAGTTACTGTTACCCTATCTTGCCGATTTACACTCTTCCGATCCTGGGTACGTGTCCAAAAACGGTGTCAACACATGCCCCCAATTTTGGAGTATGAAATCATTAATGCTCCAAAATTCTCTGCAGTAATGATGCCTTTCCGCAATTAATTCTCCCAATTTGGCAACCGACAGCCCAAATCTGAACAACCTCAGTCCGACTCTTCCACAGATTCCTCAAATTTCTCAACTTCCCAAACGGACATCTCCACTTTAATCGCCTATCGGCAATATTACCATTACAAGGCGCTGCCGGACCGATCAGGAAATCCCGCACAGTGAAATATCTCAACCTCCCAAACGGTCATCTCCACTTTATCCGCCCATCGGCAATATTACCGTTACAAGGCTCTGCCGATGGACCGACCAGGAGATCCCGCACAGTGAGATATCTCTGGATTATGACCGCTTCCTGTCAAATCACCTGTACAATCCTTCGATTACCATGCGAACAATTACCATATCTACCTGAGCACCCTCGGATTTCACGGATACGGCGAAGAGATAAGTCAGATTTGCCCCTGCCCATTTTGTCCTATAAATAGTTCCTTCTCGGGTACTCCTTCCCCATCACATCATTCTACAGCCCCAACTCCACTTTCTCGGCGGCGGCACTGTTTGAGAGCTCCGAGAACTCCAACAAAGCCCTTTCTTCATCAACCGCAAAGTCTTCGATCATCCTTTTCACGAGGAGATGGCCATCAACTTCGCTGTCCCCGAGGTCAGTTCATCACCCTACTTCCTGTACTTTTTGCCATATCTCTATTCATCCGCAATCTATTTTATTGAACATTCTTCTTCCCCTTTTTTTTTCTTCTATTCTTCTTTTTACCCTCAAAACCATTGTGATCTGTCCAACAAAATTGCCATCCCTACCGATCAACCACATCTTCAATGTCTTGGTCCATTAGGGGATCCAGATCCCACTGATCTTATTAACGCAGAAACAAACAGAATCCCCTTTAGAGCCAAGAATTTCTCTCTGGATCTGTGGAAGGATACCTTCTGTTCCTGGCCCAGTCCTACCGTGGGATGGAAGGATTGGTTTTTAAGAGTCAGCCACTCAAATGAAGTCCAGTGGGGCGAGAGAAAACTGGACCAATGCATCAGGTTGTCCATTGCCGATATGCATAGGAATGAGTCTCTGTTGATAGCTGCATCATATTTCTGATCAGACACACTCAATGCCTTTGTCTTTGGCCATGGCCCTACTTCCCCTACACTTGCCGATGTGGTTATGCTCACCGGCCGAGATGTGTCTTCTGCCGATAGCACCCACTTTTTTGATACCAAACCCAGTGCTAAGGTAGAAACTCACTCCATCGGCGGTTGGTCAGGATACATTCAAAAATACAAACGAACAGGCCCTGTTAACATAAAGGAACAGACCAGCTTCCTGAACATGTGGTTGGACAAATTTGTATTTTGTGGTCGATCGGCAGGACCAACCTCCGTCTACCTAGCAGCAGGAGAAAGATTAGCCAATGGTGGCTGATTTCCCCTTGGCCGATACCTGCTTGGCGTAGCTTACCACCTCCTTCATCAAGTAACCAGGAAACTCCTGCTCGGCCAGTCCATCGGCAACTTGGGGGGTCCCTGGTGGTTTATCAACATGTGGCTCAGCCTCCACATGCACAAGCGTCTTGAGTTTGACCTCTTCGCACAGCGCTTCCCTAGAGATATAGCTGAGGACTATGAACTGGATGAAGCAGAATCGGCAACTCGCCCTCCTCTAAACTTTGGCGAGGCTGCCATAGTTCTGCCCGGTACAGGGGGCAATGCAGACCAGGTCAGCCGATTCTTCCAAACCCTGTATGAAGGCCTGACCAGAGAACAGCGTGCATGGATGCCTTACGAAGATCCAGACACCATGTTTCCTTTGGTCTTCCATTCGTTCAACAATGCTCTCAACAAGGATCATGAAGTGATGATGGCACTGATCACTCCCAGAGCTATACCAGTAAACTTCTTTGGCAGTGGGAAAACCTCCAACCAAACCTATGAGTTTTACAACCCATCGGCACTAGCCCGTCAATTAGCTTTTGGCCAGCTGCCAATTGCACTCTGTTATGCCGATGTGATAAAACCCAGGGAAGCCATCACTAACCTTCTCGAGTGGATTCGAGTAGCCCCGACTGCCATCGAGTGCCGATACAGATGCAGATTTATCAGAGTGGATCCCGGCCCTCTTCATTACTCAGACGTACAAACAATGGTGGAAGAATGGAAGGATCATCTATTCTGCAAATCGGCTCTCACATACCGCGGCATGATCGACCCCAGTACAAAGTCCCTGATAACACTGTAAGTATTTTCAAACCAATGTCTTAAATCCTTTTACTTTTATTTCCATCGGTAACTCACTTTCTGTGTTATATTACAGGTTGATAATGTCCCCCCATCGATCAGCAGGAGTGGCAAGCCGATTGATCTTTTCCCATCAGGCCCAATCTCTTCAATCGGCAACAACACTCCCACTTTGGCTGCTATAATGCATCAAGGCGTGCGTCTGAAGAAAGTCACCACCAAGCGTCCAAAGACATCTCCATCGGTAGCAACCTCTCCTTTGGCGCAAGCTTTTAAGGTAAATCTTCAAATTTCTTTACCGATTTCATTCTCCCATCTAATACGCCTGTACTCACGAATTCTTCATCCTTGGTAAAGAAACGGTGCATCGGCAAGGACCAGAAGTACAAGTGCCGATGCTCCCCAGTCCAGCCAGGCGAAGAGGAAAGGCTCCTAGAGCACCAGATCACAAGCAAAGCGCCAGAATACAGCAACACCTCCTCCTCCCCCAGTGTCTCCAATTCTAGTAGAATCTTCTCCCTCCTCTCCAGAAGTCCAGATGCAACAGGTACCATCTCCTCCTCAGCCGCAGGAAGAAGCTCACGCAGAAGAATTCCAACCAGAGGGACCTCAGCCAGAAGATATATCGGCTGACATACACGAGCAAACTGCCGATCCAGCAGGTTCAATCATAGCATCGGTGGTTTCCTCCATCCAAACAAGTGCTACTCCCTCTCAAGGTAACATACCTTTTATAAAATCATTGCCGATGAACTTATTTTGCCTGTCTTACAATCACTTCTATTATTCTTTCGGCTGACATAGTCCCATCGGCAACCCCAGCCGATCGGCCTGTAGTTCCATCGGCATCTTCCAGTCAGAGGCGAGAGATTGCCATGAAACAAGTAAGTTATACCATCTCTGTCTATATCATTCATCAATACCTGACCATAGAATAACTCGTTTCATCTCCTTTTCAGGAGCAGGACTCTCCCGACAGCTTATTCTTCTTCGCCATCGACATCTCTAAAGAGGAAGGTGAGGAGGCAAGATCTTCTCGGGCAGTTGGAATCACATCGGCAGAAATCAGGGCGAAGTTGGATGACTCTGACCCGGCCAAGGCTTTGTTCAAAACCCTCAGAGGCCAAATTCCTGCCGATGCTAAAGAAATCCTCTTTCAAGCTGCACATCTAGAAAGCCGTCAGCTGCAATACCAGAGGGCTGCCCAGCGTCTTGCCGACAGAGCTGCTCAAACTCAGCTTTCTGAGGAGATGATGAAAGTGAAGCTCCTTGCCGATGAGAAGCATAAGAACATCGGCACCTTGATGTCCTCAGGAGATGCACTGAAGCACAAGATCTCTGATCTGTCAGCAAAAAGAGAAGCCCTGTTGGCAGAGCTCAAGCAAGTAGAAGATGCCTTGTCCCAAGCCCGACAAGAAGAAAGCCAACTGCCAGAGACAATCAAGCTTCTTGAGCAAGAGCGAAATATCCAAGCCCGCACGGCGTTGCAGATGAAGAAGAAGCTGAAGCCAGTGGAAGGCTCTGCCGATGATGACACGAAGGTAATAGAAGAAGCAAACCAGATCCGTCTGCGTGCTATATCAGCGATCCAGACACTGTTGAACATGTGAACCATCCATCGGCGGCATACTTGCCCTTTCTTTCTGAACGCTCTTAGTACTTTGGTCTAGCCGATAGGACTATTATCGGCACCTTTTTTAAAACATTAAGTCCAACCCTAGGTACATTTTGATCTAGCCGATAGGAATGCTATCGGCACTCAAACTTTCAAGCATCGACCCATATGCTGGGGTAGTACTTCTTTAGATATTTGCCATTTAATGCTCTGGGAAATTCAACTCCTTCGAGAGTTTCTAAAATATATGCATTACTAGGAGCCAATCGATTTATCCGGTAGGGACCCTCCCAATTGGGAGACCACTTCCCAAACTTCAAACTTTTAGTCCCGATCGGTAAGATTAATTTCCATACCATGTCTCCATCGGCAAACTCCTTAGCTCTTAGCTTCTTATCATACCATCTGGCAACTCTCTTCTTATTCTCTTCTATACTCATCAGGGCCCTTAGCCGATGTCTTGCTAGATCATCCAACTCATCAGTCATCAAAGTAGTATAATCATCGGCAGCCAATTGATCTTGAAAAGATAATTGTTGACGGTTCTTAAGTATCAATTTTAATTATCAAATAAACAAGAGAAAGGATCAATATACAACCAACACCTAGAATTAGGGTTTGATCTGACAGAATTCCACGAGTTTTGTTGTTTATCTGTGTGGCAGAACCCCCTAAGTGTTTGGGCCCACCGACACCTGTCATTGTCCTAAGGACCTCTGACGGTGATGCCGGGGATCCTCCCACTTTAGAAGTCCGATGAGCATCGCTGGACGCTCATTCCACTGCCACCTGTGGCGTACTAAGCAGACTCGTCCTGACCACTGGTGATGGTCAATTAACGAGAACTTCTTCTTCTCGCCCTTACAAGATAGCAAGTGGCCACCTTAACACCAGGATCATTCGTTGCGAAGACATTGCAGTATCACAAACGACATGTGACCAAAATAATATTTCAGAGTGAAACAGCGGAAGTATTACATAACTTATTTTACAAAAGGAGTTCTTCTAAATAGCAGAGTGTTATTACAAACCAGGTCCAGCGGAGCAGCTTAAACTTTAGTACATCGATTACAAATTTACAGACCCTGCCCATGGGTCACGCTCACTCTTCCTCGTCGTCAACCTCGATGACGGTCACACAACAGGGTCCGAAACATGTCGGCTCCTAAGCTTCACCTGCAATAGGGGTTGTAAAACCCTGAGTACGGGAGTACTCAACAAGACTTACCCGGTAGAAAAAGAGGAGAAGTTAGGGATGCAGGCTTAGGGTAGACAAGGAGTGGCTGAGCAAGGAGCCAAAGTGTTTTGCCAAAAAGCTTACTAATAGTGCATCCTTACTTTCAAGTTCTACCCGCGAATTCCTCTCCCGAAGAGGCCGAGGAGTTCGAGGACAGTCTATCTAGTTGCTTCTCACAAACAAGTCTGCAAGTTTCTAGTCCTTAATCAAAGTATTATCTATCCAACGGCCATAGCTTCATGTCACTCTGAGTCCGGGAATTGGGATCCGAATCTCATGAGACATTTCCCCCTTTCTCATTTTACCACTTAGTTGCATATTTAACTATGATGAGGGTCAGTGGATTGAGTCTCCCAATCGGGGAGCAACGACGATTCGAACCGCTTAGCAATCCAGCTGGAGTTCCTAACCACCCGACATATGTAGAACCAGATCTTGCATATGTCAACCCAAATCAAGCTCTCCCCAAATTTGACCAGGTTCGCGGCACCCAAGAGCACAGTACTCCACCATCCTACAGCCGATCTAGATGTTTCCCGGTCATCTCAGATCCGTAAGGTGGGTACACACTACTCTCGCCATCGCTCCACGCCCAGTGCGTGAGTAGCTGTTCGCGTCGAGGGATCACAAGACCGGGCTTACCGAGGGCAAGTGGCCAGTACTATAAATTCTCAACCCATCGGGCCATCAACGGACCGGTCCTTAACCGACACAGTTGGAGACACTACTTTAAGACTCCATTCTTAAAGCAAGTCCACCGACCGGTCTCAAGTTGAAACATCATTGACCACAAGTGTATTCCACAACAACCCTTCAAACTTTTGTGTTTGAAAACCTGTCTAGTAGCAGGGCTAAGCATCACTACGCAGTTTTAAAACAAAACAGGTGCCAAGGACAAGATAACAAATATCAAGGTAGTAAATGCAGCAAATAGGTTAACCCAATTCCTGACAACCTAATGCAGCATTTTCAATCCATAAGTGATAAAAGGTTCAAAACATTCAAGGAGTGGTTAATGCATCCGGGGCTTGCCTTGGTTGCAGGGCAGAGAGGGTCCCTCGGAGACTTCCCAAGTCTCGGATCCGACTTCCTCGAACGGAGCACCGACCTCGGGGTTCGGTTCAACGGTCGCTCCTTCGGTCACGGGCACTATACGCAAAATGATGGATGCTCATGACATGCGTATGACAACTATGCAAAAAGGGACTAAGTTAAATACAACTGGCCTCCTTGGTGCAACACAGACTACTCAATAATTAAAGTTGTTTACCATCTTAGAGTCTTTACCCAAGTGGTTGCATCTGTAAATTATGGTTCCTCTTAATTCATAATTACCCTAAATTAACTAATTACTAATCCTTTTATCTTAATTAATTCTTAATTGATTATTAATGACAGTAATTAAGCATTAAGACCAAACAATAATTAAATGCCAAAGGCCATTAAGGTTAATGACCTTAGGTTATCACACAATCCCAAAATCACTCAACCCTAATCATGAGGATTTAACTAATTATTATTTAATTATTCTAGAAATATTATTTAATTACTAATTAAGGGTTTAATAATATTTTATTCAAACATTATCCAAATGCCACCAAATTTTGTGTGAAACCTGGAAATAATATTCAGAGACTCCCTACAAAGTTTGGTGATTTTTGGACATACTAACAAAATTATTAAAATTCATAGAAGTTTTATTTATTAAATAAAAGACAAAATTTTTATATATATTCATAGCAGCAGAAAATGAACTTTAGCATTTTTCCTAAGTTCCCCTCATTCTAAGAAACTTATACAAAAATTTTCATAATTTTTTTGGATCAGCACATAAATTTTTACACAAAATCAAACATATAACACAAATTTGTATAAAAGAGAAAAGGAAAAGCTCACTGTTCCCACGGCCGGCCCGCTTGGCCACGGCCCAATCCGGCCCGAGCGCTTCCCGCGCCCAGCGCCCTCTCCCTCTCTCTCTCACGCGGTCGCTGACGGGCGGGTCCCGCCCGTCAGCTCCGTCTCCTTCCTTGCGCCGCGGCTCCGGCGAGCTCAAGCAGGCCGTCGGCGAGCTCTCGGCCTCCGCGGTGATACACGTTAGCTTCCCCAGTCTCCCACGCACCCATAGACACCCTTTGCACCCACTCTCCCCTATCCTAGCCCCCGCGGCCACGGGCACGGCGGACGGCCGCCTCGGCCGGACAAACCCCGACCACTACGAGTGAGTAGAGCGCAAACCAAATGACGTATGAGCACCAGGGGCTCACCACGACTTCAACCGAGCAAGAAGCGGCAGCGGAGAGGCTCGGAGCGACGCTGGCCACGGTGATGTGCTCGCGGCGGCGCTTCGGCCGGAGTTGGGGAGGAAAACGGCTCGGGTTGGAGCTACGGTTGGGTAGAGCTTGTGCTCGGGGGCGCAATTGATGGACAAGAGCTTGGCGAAACTACTGGGGGTTTGTTGTTGGCTTGGAAGTGAGCGAGGAGGATGAATTCGAGGAGCGCAGGGAGCTCGTCGGCGTCGGAGTTCAAAGAGAAAGAAGGTTTTCCACCGCGGCTCGGGGCTTTATCCTCGCAGCGACGAGCCCGCAGTGGATGACGACGTCCGAGCGACGCCAGCCAGCAAGCAGCTGTGTGGCCAGGCGCGTGGCAGCGCCGGGCGCGGTGGCTCTGCCCCGACGGCAGAGCACCCCCCTGCTCGAGCACTGTAGGAGGCCTTATCCAACCAGTTTTGGAGTTTTGCAAAATTCAGTCAAAATTTGAACTGAAGACAAATTTTCACCAAAACAAAAGTTGCTCAGAATTTTATAAGCTACAAATCATATTTTGGTGCCCAAGGCTAAATCTGAGTGGAAATTAGTGAATTTGCCAAAACAGTTTGCAAATCAAAATTCAATTTGGGAAGATTCAAATTTTTGAATTTGGCAGACCAGAATTTCCAAAATTACTTTTGATTTTTCCAAACAACATGAAAAACTTCCAACATGAAAGTTGTTCAACTTTTTGAGCTCTACAACTTTCATGTTGGCCACTTTTCAAAATTCCAAATGGATTTTGAATTGGAGGTTCAAATTAGAAAAGGGGACACTTTCTGGAAATCTGTATTTTCAAAATTACTTTGAATTTTATATTGAAACTTCAAAAACTCAAAACACCAAAGTTGTACATCTTGACAAGATCTACAACTTTGCTTTTGAACTTATCCTCAAATTTGGCTTGGTTTTTGAATTGCACAAAAAGGGGCAAATCTAGTGTTCAAAAACCAGGGTTTTTCCCTCTAATCTTTCGGAAACCTTTCACCCTAGGGTTTTAGCAACCAACTCAAGCATCAATACACAACATAAACACACTTTAATTCCCTAAGCACAACCATTCAAAATAAACTTGTTTTAGGTTGATGCATAATAGTGTGTTTAACAAGGATGCAATGCAATGCTCATGATGACATGATCCAGATTTTAGTAACCGTAACATTGGGGATGTTACAGCCCTTTCCCCTTAAAGAAATCTCGTCCCCGAGATTTAAAGCCTTAGGGTATGTAATGGAAAAGGAAATTTGTCAAACTCTTTCAACTCCAGCTTTTTCATAAGACAAGAGGCTAGGGAAGGCTACTTCATTATAAACACACATGTACATCAACTACATGGTTTTGGCTACTCTTTTCCTTCACTAGAGTACACTTCTTATTTATCAGAGGTTGTCTTGAAGAGAAGCGTAGAATTCGGGAAAATTCTCCATTAGATAATCTTCAGATTCCCATGTGGCTTCCTCTTCAGAGTGCTGGCTCCATTGCACTTTGTACCACTTGGTAGTTGTTCTCCGAGTAACTCTATTTCTTTGGTCCAGTACTCGGATAGGATACTCCGAATAAGTTAGGTCCGGTTCAAGTTCCACATCTTCAATATCTTGAACTTGGTCTGGTACTCGAAGACACTTTTTCAATTGAGACACATGGAACACATTATGTATCCCGGATAATCGTTCGGGCAGTTTAAGGCGGTAAGCTACCTGTCCACATCGGTCAATGATTGGAAATGGACCAATGTAACGGGGCGCTAACTTGCCTTTAACACCAAAACGATTTACTCCTTTCATTGGGGATACCTTCAAATACACATGATCACCTTTGGCGAATCTTAATGGTCAACGTCTTTTATCGGCATAACTTTTCTGTCGGGACTGAGCAACTTTCAAGTTATTTTGGATTTGTCTAACTTTGTTCTCAGTCCCTTTCACTAAGTCAACCCCGAAGAACCATCTTTCTCCGGGTTCCGACCAGTGTAACGGAGTTCGACATCGACGGCCATATAGTGCCTCAAAAGGAGCCATCTTGATACTCTCTTGGTAACTATTGTTGTAAGAAAACTCTACTAGAGGCAAGCAGTCATCCCACTTATCTGAAAAATTCGGGGCACAAGATTTTAATAGGTCTTCTAGGGTCTGATTCACCCTCTCTGTTTGCCCACCTGTTTGGGGGTGGTAGGCTGTACTGTATAAAAGCTTGGTGCCCAAAGATTCATGCAAGCATTTCCAGAACTGGGAGACAAATTGTGTGCCTCTATCCGACACTATTGTCTTTGGCACCCCATGCAGACTTAATATACGATCAAAATAGATCTGAGCATAGGTGGAAGTATGATATGATGTCTTTACAGGTAAGAAGTGTGCTGTTTTGGTGAGACGATCCACTATGACCCAAACTGAATCAAAGCCTTTGGCTGTCTTGGGCAATCCTACTATGAAATCCATACTTATGTCATCCCATTTCCATGCTGGGATAGGCAAAGGCTGCAACTCCCCAGCAGATTTGAGGTGGATAGCTTTGACCTTTCGGCAGGTGTCACATTGGGCCACATAGCGAGCTATTTCTATCTTCATTTTCGTCCACCAAAATTTTTGTTTTAGATCCTGATACATCTTATTGCTTCCCAGATGAATAGAATATCTTGTGGTATGAGCTTCATCCAGGATTTGCTGACGTAGCTCAGGTACCTTTGGAACCACTAACCGGTTCTTGAACCAGATTACTCCTGCATCATCCACCTTAAAGTTTGTGGGTGCTCTATTAGAAATTTTCTCTTTAAGATATTTCACGCCTTTGTCTTCCTTTTGTGCCTCTATGATTTGAGCTTCGAGATTGAAATCAATCTTTAGATTGGCAAGGCTTTCTTGGGAAATCATTTCTATCCCCAAGTTCTCTAGCTCTTGGCACAAAGTTATATCTCTAGGCGTCACTGTTAAGCAATTGCAGTGAGCCTTACGACTGAGGGCATCAGCTACTACATTCACCTTGCCAGGGTGATAATGCACCTCAAGGTCGTAATATTTGATTAGTTCTAGCCACCTTCGTTGGCGCATATTAAGCTCAGCTTGAGTAAAGATGTACTTCAAGCTTTTGTGATCTGTGTATAGATGACATGTGTTCCCCAACAGATAATGGCGCCAGATCTTTAAGGCATGTACTACGACGGCTAGTTCAAGATCATGGGTAGGGTAATTCTCTTCATGTGGTTCAAGTTGCCTGGAAGCATATGCAATTACTCGACCCTCCTGCAATAGCACAGAACCTATCCCTATCCCTGATGCATCACAATATACATCAAAGGGTTTTTCAATATCTGGCTGGGCTAAGACAGGTGCAGTTGTCAATAATCTTTTCATAGTCTGAAAGCCTTGCTCACATTGAGGTGACCAAACAAATTTCGTTTGATTCTTGAGCAGGGTCGTGATTGGTTTGGCGACTCTTGAAAAGTCTGGGATAAAACGACGGTAATATCCCGCCATACCCAGAAAACTACGGACCTCATGTACCGTAGTCGGGGGTTTCCAATTCAACACATCTTCTACCTTGCCTGGGTCTACAGCGACTCCCTCCGCTGATAATACATGACCCAGGAAGTGGACTTTGTCCAGCTAGAACTCACATTTGCTGAACTTGGCATATAGTTGATGCTCCCTAAGATGGGTCAGCACAATTCTCAGATGTTCAGCATGTTCTTTCTTAGTCTTGGAGTAGATTAAGATGTCATCAATAAAGACGACCACAAATTTGTCTAGTTCTGGCATGAAGACAGAGTTCATCAAGTACATGAACATGTGGCTGGACAAGTTTGTATTCTGTGGTCGATCGGCAGGACCGACTTCTGTCTACCTATCGGCAGCAGAAAGACTGGCTAACGGTGGCCGATTCCCTCTCGGCCGATACTTGCTTGGCGCTGCTTACCACCTTCTCCATCAAGTAGCCCAGAAACTTCTGCTCGGCCAATCCACTGGCAACTTGGGAGGCCCCTGGTGGTTTGTCAACATGTGGCTCAATCTGCATCTGCACAAGCGTCTCAACTTCAACCTGTTCACACAGCGTTTCCCAAGAGATATAGCTGAAAACCATGTATTGGGTGAAGAGGAATCGGCAACACGCGCCCCCTTGAACTTTGGCGAAGCTGTCATAGTTCTGCCTGGTTCAGGGGGTAATCCAGATCAGATCGGCCGATTCTTCCAGACTCTGTATGAGGGTTTGACCAGAGACGAACGACCATGGTTGGCTTATGATGACCCAGATAGCATGCTCCCTCTGACCTTCAATCCATTTGATGAAGCTCTCGACAGGGACAATGAGGCGATGATGGCAATTGTGACTCCCAGAATCATTCCAGTGAATTTCTTTGGTAGCACAAAAACCTCCCCTCAAACTTACGAATTTTACAATCCATCGGCATTAGCTCGCCAGTTAGCTTTCGGCCAGTTGCCGATTGCACTTCCTTATGCCGATGTGATAAAACCCAGAGAAACTATCAACAACCTTCTTGAGTGGACTCGAGCAGCCCAACTACCACCAAACGCCGATATAGATGTAGATCGCGGCATGATTGACTCCGAATACGAAGTTCCCGATGACACTGTAAGTAACTCAAACCAACGTTTCATTTTCTCAATATTACCTCCATCGGCAGCTTACCCTTGTATTCTTTTTGCAGGTTGACAATATTCCTCCATTGGTTAGCAGGAGTGGCAGGCCGATCGACTTGTTTCCATCAGGCCCGATTTCCTCAATCGGCCACAATGCTCCCACTCTAGCTTCCATCGTGCATCAGGGTGTACGCCTCAGGAAAGTCACCACTAGAAGAACCCAGACATCACCAACGGTAGCTGCTCCCACTCTTGCGCGGGCTTTCAAGGCAATTTGTCAAATCTTTTCCTTTATGCTGACTATCTTTATATCGGCTATATTTATGCTTATAAACTCTTGTTCATTATTGCAGCAAACCGGCGCATCGGCGAAAGCCAGGTGTGAGAGTACCGATGCCCCCCAGTCTAGCCAACCCAAGAGAAAGGGCACCACGGGTGCTAAGACTGGAACAAAGCGCCAGAAGGTAGCAACTCACCCTCCTCCTCCGGTATCTCCAATTCCGGTGGAGTCTTCTCCTTCTTCTCCAGAAGCCCAGCCACAGCAAGCACCATCTCCCCCACCTATGCAGGAAGCACCACAGATAGAAGAACCCCAACAGGAAGGATCTCAAACAGAAGATACATCAGCTGACATGGGTGAACAAACAACTGGCCCGGTGGGTCCAGTTATACCATCGGCAGTTCTCCCGGTTCAGACAACCGTTGTCCCTCCTCCAGGTAACATACTTTAACAATATCGCTACCGATGAACTTATTCTTATTTAGTCTCATAACTCCTTTTGTCTTCTTTCAGTTGATATCGTTCCATCGGCAATCTCAGCCGATCAACCTGTAGCTTCATCGGCATCTTTGGCCGATCAGCCTGCAGCTCCGTCAGCACTTCTCATTCAAAGACAAGAGATCGCTTTGAAGCAAGTAAGTCACCGTTTACCGTTAGCACTATTTGCCAATTCTCTGAGTATGAGCTAATTTTGCTTTCCCTCCCAGGAACAAGATTCTCCCGATAGCCTGTTCTCCTTCGCCATCGATCTCTCTGAAGAAGAAGGTGAAGAAGCAAGCTCTTCTCAGACGGTCGGCATCACATCGGCAGAGATCAGGGTCAGGCTGGAAGAATTGTCAGCTCTCCTTCACCAGGACACAGCGCAATTGGTTGATGATTCCGACCCTACCAAGACCCTGTTCAGAACTCTCAGAGGCCAAATCCCAGCCGATGTTGAAGAAATCCTGTTCCAAGCCGCTCATCTGGAGAGTTGCCAGCTGCAGTACCAGAGAGCTTCTCGGTGTCTTGCCGATAGAGCCGCTCAGACTCAACTCTCCGATGAAATGAGGAAAGAGAAGCTTTTGACCGATGAGAAGCACAAGAACATCGGTATCCTGAGATCTTCTGGAGACGCGCTGAAGCAGAAGATATCCGATCTATCGGCAAGAAAAGAATCCCTGTTGGTGGAGCTCAAGGAAGTAGAGAACGCTCTGTCCCAAGCCCAACAGGAAGAGAGCCAATTGCCAGAGACCATCAGGCTTCTTGAGCACGAGCGAAATGCTCATGGTCGCAAGGCACTTCAACTGAAGAAGAAGCTGAAGCCGATAGAAGGTTCTGCCGGTGATGACATCAAGGAGATAGAAGCAGCCAACCAAATTCGGCTACGCGCTATATCGGCAATCCAGACGCTGCTTAACACATAGAGTTTCCATCGGCATTATATCTGCGCTTTCCTGCTTCCTCAGCTTTTAGTCTAGCCGATAGGACTGTTATCGGCACCTAAACTTTTGAAACACCAAGTCTTGTCCCCAAGCATTTGGATCCAGCCGATAGGAGTGTTATCGGCACCTAAACTTCTATGCATCGACCCATATACTGGGGTAGTACTTCTTTAAATATTTGCCGTTTAATGCTCTGGGAAATTCAATTCCTTCGAGGGTTTCTAGAATGTAGGCATTACCAGGAGCCGATCGACTTATCCGATAAGGACCCTCCCAACTAGGAGACCACTTTCCAAACTTCGAACTTTTGGTTCCAATTGATAAAATTAATTTCCATACCAAATCCCCATCGGCAAACTCTTTAGCCTTCACTTTCTTATCATACCATCTAGCAACTCTCTTCTTATTTTCTTCTATACTCATTAAAGCTTTTAACCGATGCCCTACTAGATCGTCCAATTCATCGGTCATCAAAGTGGCATAACCATCGGAAGTTAATTGATGTTGAAACGGTAATCGCCTAGATCCAGCCTTAATTTCCCAAGGCAACACTGCATCATGTCCATACACCAATTGATAGGGTGATACTTTGGTCGATCCATGACAAGCCATCCGATAAGACCACAATGCTTCATTTAATAATGTATGCCACCGCTTAGGATTTTCTTCAATCTTTCGTTTAATAAGCTTGATAATTCCTTTGTTAGACGCTTCGGCCTGCCCATTGGCTTGAGCATAATAAGGAGAAGAATTCAACACTTTAATTCCCATACCGATTGCGAATTCATCGAACTCCCCCGATGTGAACATGGTGCCCTGATCGGTAGTAATCGTTTGGGGAATCCCAAATCGGTAAATAATATGCTCCTTCACAAAATCAATCATATTGGCCGATGTGACTTTCTTCAAAGGAATAGCTTCAACCCACTTAGTGAAATAGTCAGTGGCAACTAGAATGAACTTATGCCCTTTGCTAGATGGTGGATAAATCTGGCCGATCAGATCGATGGCCCATCCCCGGAACGGCCAAGGCTTTATTATAGGATTCATAGCCGATGCGGGTGCTCTCTGGATATTACCAAACTTTTGACAACCTTGACATCCCTTGAAATATTTAAAACAATCTTCAAGTATGGTTGGCCAAAAATATCCATTCCTTCGAATCATCCACTTCATCTTAAAAGCTGACTGATGCGCTCCACACACTCCTTCATGGATTTCCCCCATCAAACTTCTAGCTTCATCATCACCCAAGCATCGGAGAAGAATTCCGTCGATAGTTCGATAATACAATTCATTTTCAAGGAGCACATACTTGGTTGCTTGAAATCGAACCCGTCTTTCAACTTTTTTGGATGGATCTTTTAGATAATCAATAATTTCTTTCCTCCAATCACCGGCACCGACTGCCGATGTCACATTAATCATTGGCTGACATCCCGAGGCATGCTGAGCTAACCGATTAGCGTCTTCATTATGCAATCGGGGAACATGCTCCAATTGGAAATCCTTGAATTCCTTTAACAGTTGCATACTTCTCTCGAAATAAGTTATGAGAACTTCACTTCGGCATTCATAGCTTCCGGCCAATTGATTTATAACCAACATAGAATCCCCGAATATTTCAACAGCATCAGCACGAACTTCTCTTAACAACTCCAATCCCTTGATCAGAGCCTGATACTCAGCCTGATTATTTGTTGATGTGGCAACAATCGGCAAGGAAAACTCATACTTCCTCCCCTTAGGGGAAACTAATACAATGCCGATTCCTGGCCCCCGGTCACAGGTAGATCCATCAAAGAAGAGCGTCCAGGGTACAATTTCCAAGGTTTCCACTAGACCGCAATGCTGAGTCACAAAATTGGCCATAATCTGCCCTTTGACTGCCTTAGCCGATTCGTAACGCAAATCGAACTCCGACAGCGCTAAAATCCATTTACCGATCCTACCACTCATAATCGGCATAGATAGCATGTATCGGACCACGTCATCTTTGCAAACAACAGTGCATTCGGCCGATAACAGGTAATGTCTCAGCTTGATACATGAAAAATATAAGCATAAGCATAGTTTCTCAATGGCCGAATACCTGGTTTCAGCATCAATCAACCTCCTACTCAAATAATAAATTACCCTTTCTTTCCCTTCAAATTCCTGAACTAAAGCTGAACCGATAACCGATCCATCGGTAGATAAATACAATCTGAAGGGCTTCCCTTGTTGAGGTGGAACTAGAACTGGAGGATTTACTAGATACTTCTTGATTTCATCCAGAGCCAACTGCTGTTCTTCTCCCCAAATAAACTCTTGATCGGCTTTCAATTTAAGAAGAGGACTGAAAGCACGAATCCTACCAGACAAATTCGATATAAATCTCCTGATAAAATTTACCTTGCCGATCAAGGATTGGAGCTCGGTTTTGTTGGTAGGGGCCACTATTTTATTGATGACATCAATAGATCTTCGACTAATTTCAATACCCCTCTGATGTACCATGAAACCAAGAAACTGCCCTGCCGATACACCAAATGCACACTTGTTGGGATTCATCTTCAATCCATGCTTCCTTGTGCACTCTAACACTTTTTGTAAATCGGCAAGATGCTTTGAGAAATCTCCAGACTTAACCACCACATCATCAATATAAATCTCCACGAGCTTGCCGATGAACTCATGAAATATAAAATTCATAGCCCTTTGATAAGTAGCACCAGCATTCTTCAACCCAAAAGTCATGACTATCCATTCAAATAGCCCAACATGACCAGTACACCTGAATGCGGTTTTTGGAATATCCTCCTCCGCCATGAATATTTGATTGTAACCTGCATTACCATCCATGAAGCTGATGACCTGATGACCAGCCGCAGCATCAACCAGTAGATCGGCGACAGGCATTGGGTATCCATCCATCGGGGTAGCTTTATTGAGATTCCTAAAATCAATGCACACCCGAAGCTTCCCGTTCTTCTTGTAAACCGGAACAACATTGGAAATCCACTCGGCATACCGACACTGCCGAATAAACTTAGCTTCAATAAGTTTGGTGATTTCGGCCTTAATATCAGGTAGAATGTTAGGATTACATCAGCGGGCTGGTTGCTGATGTGGCCGAAACCCAGACTTGATGGGTAACCGATGTTCAACAATTGATCGGTCTAAACCAGGCATCTTGGTATAATCCCAAGCAAAGCAATCTTTATATTCCTTTAACAAAATAGTCAATTGTTGCTTACTCTCAGGATCTAATTTAGCACTAATAAAAGTAGGCCTAGGCTTATCACCACTACCTATATCTACTTCTACCAAATCATCGGCCGATGTGAATCCCTGGCCTAATTTTCCATCATCGGCGAATCTATCCATTAAAAACCGTCGTCAGAACCGACTGCTTGGATCGGTGGAATCTCATAATCGGCAACTTTGAGAAAATCTTTCTCCCAAACTTCTCCTGAAATGCACCTGGTCCTTTCGTAAGTATCCGCTTCTGCCGATGCGATAACATAAGAAGAATCTCCTGGGACAATCTCAATCTTGTCACCTACCCACTGAACCAAGCATTGATGCATTGTAGATGAGATACAACAATTGGCATGAATCCAATCTCTTCCCAATAATAAGTTGTAAGCACCTTTTCCGCTGATCACGAAAAAAGTTGTCGGCAAGGTTTTGCTGCCGATGGTCAACTCTGCACATATCGCCCCCTTGACTGGAGACACGTTTCCTTCAAAGTCTTTGAGCATCATATCGGTCTTGGTCAAATCTTGATCCCCTTTCCCGAGCTTCCGATATACTGCATACGGCATAATATTAATAGCAGCTCCACCATCAACTAGGATCTTGGTCATTGGCTGCCCATCAACCCTTCCTTTGAGGAACAGAGCTTTAAGATGCTGCCTCTCGTCATCGGCAGGTTTCTCAAAGATAGCCGTCATCGGATCCAGAGCCAACTGAGCTATCTGATCAGAAAATTCCAACTCATCATCACTGGCTAGTGCAAGAAACTCCATCGGCAACATGAAGACCATGTTGACGCCTGCCGATGGACCTTCCCTCTTAGTGTCTGACGGCTGCCGACTTCCAGAGTTCTCTCCCTTGTTTAGCTCTTCTTGCCTTTCACGTTGCAATCTCCTTTTCTGTGTCTTGGTTAATCCTCCAGGGCACCATGGAGGAAGTGGCCTTTGCCTTGCCGTCGGGCGTCGGTTCTCCCTTGACTCCATACGATGCGTGTTAGCATCCCTGCAAAATATGAATTCATCGGGAACCCGCGCATCAGCCATTTCCTCGAGCTCTTCTTGGTTCCTGGGAAAATACTGGACACGGTCACTAAGTCTGTCGTGCCCACTAAATCTGCCCCCCAGCCGGTCATGAACTGACACCCTTCCTCTGATCGGCCCATTAAGTCGCCGTTCATCATCATGATAATGCCGATCGATCCTATCGTACCGATCATAACCGTTGCACTCAGGGCAGTCTCTGACAGTAGGAAGCTTGATATTTTCCTCCCAACAATGGATGAAGAATGGACAATTCCAATGATCCCTGTGCCGATTCCACTCCTGTCGGCGTCTTTCTTCTTCCCGTCGACAATCTTCCTGCTGGCGCCGATACCGATCTTCCCGTTGTTGCCATTTTTCTCGAGGCCTTCTATGAGTTATGACGATACCAGATCGAGGAGGCCTTCCTGAGCTAGTTCCTTCCTGGACCAAGCCCTTACTTCTCGCATCGGCAGTAGTAACTTGATGCTGAGGATCTACCGATGCACTCTTCTCAGCTGTCTCCGATGTTAAGACCTTAGCCTTCCCCTTAGCATCCAACATGTTTGTCGGGAAAGGATGTTGGTCTATCTTCATCGGCTTCTGGGCTTTGGAACTGTCAAACTTGATTCTCCCTGACTCTATAGCCGATTGCAGCTGCTGTCTGAATACTTTGCACTCGTTGGTGTCATGGGAAGTTGCATTATGCCACTTGCAATATCTCATCCTCTTCAACTCTTCTGCCGATGGGATCACATGGTTAGGTGACAGTTTGATCTGACCTTCCTGAAGTAGAAAGTCAAATATCCTATCAGCCTTAGCGGTGTCAAAAGCAAACTTCTCTGGTTCCTTCTGCCCAAAAGGACAAGACATCGGCTTCTTGTTTTTTACCCACTCTGCCAAGCCGATTACTGGTTCTTCATCAGAATCTGAGCTTGTTGCTTCATCGACAAATGACACTTTCCTATTCCATGCTCTTTTAGGCTCGAAAGGCTTGATGTCTTGATCAGAAATCCTCTGCACCAAATGACTCAAACTTTCGAACTCCTGAGAGGCATACTTATCCCTGATATGTGGCAACAAACCCTGGAAAGCCAAATCGGCTAGCTGCCGATCATCCAGAACCAAGCTATAGCATTTATTCTTGACCTCTCGTATCCTCTGCACAAAACCCTCAACCGACTCATCATTACGTTGCCTCAACTTGACCAAGTCGGTGATCTTCTTCTCATGAACCCCCGAGAAGAAGTATTTGTGGAATTGCTTCTCTAGATCGGCCCAAGTAATTACTGAGTTGGGAGGTAATGATATGAACCAAGTAAAGGCCGATCCAGACAATGATGATGAAAATAGACGAACCCTCAATTCGTCCCTGTTACCAGCCTCTCCACATTGAATGATGAACCTGTTGACATGCTCCATGGTTGACGTGTCGTCCTGCCCGGAAAAATTTGTAAAATCCGGTACCTTGTACCGATGTGGAAGCGGGATCAAATCATACGCGGGAGGATACGGTGTCCGATAAGAGTAAGTGTTGACTTTGGGTTTTATCCCAAATTGTTCCCTCATTACTTCAGCAATCTTATCGGCCCAATATGCATCGGCATCTTGCCGATGAGGCGGCTGCGGATCTGGCACTTGGTGGCGAACCTCCACGTGTCTGTTCGGGACGTGATCTGCACGGAACATTGTATTGATCACCTGTCCTCCAATCTGCGGACCACCAAACTGCTGTCCACCGATTGGCTGTCCTCCGAGTTGCCTCCAAAATTCATTGGCTGGTTGGGAATCCCCTGACCTTGGAACCCGGGATAGACCTGCCCTTGCTGGAACCCTGTAGTCTGGTAACTCTGCTGGGGCGATTGTGGAAAGGCTTGTTGTCCAAGCCATCCATTATTAGCGTTCATCGGCATAGGTGCTGCCGATGATTGGTAATTGGGTACCGTCGTTGAATTGACATACCCCGACTGGGCCATAGACCTCTGTTGCATCAGCATTGACTCTGCCGATGCGTTGGGCATCTGGAACATTGAATCTTGAGGATTTCCAGTGTGAGGCCTTGCAGTAGTAGTTGTGGTATATCGAGGACTCTGGTTCACCGGCGCATTGGGAGGTGCCGATGTCATAGGAGTTTTGCCCCTCATGTCAGTTATTTGTGATGTTCCCGGTGTCAACTCTGGAGGCATACCGTAACCCCACCAGTTGGGAGGAAGAGTCAACCCTGACATTGCCGATGCCAACATATCTGTTGTCAGTTTATGCTGCCCAACTGAAATTTGTGGGTTGGTTGTCATCGGCATAGATAGTGCACCAGTAGTCCCCGATGTACTTGGAGGGACGGCAGATTGTGCACTTGCAGTCGTCAAGGCAGCCGATGGAGCCGTGACCTCTGGTGCCGTTGGCTGACGATGGGAGGGGCCCACATAATCTGGTGGGATTTGTCCTTCCTTGAGAGTTCTTGCCATGGCATTGAAAACCGTATTAGACAGTACACCAGATTGGTTAATCAACGCTCGATTGATGGCATTGTCAACCATATCTTGAAGCTTGCCAGGATTGGCGTCAAAGGTAACTTGCCGTGGTGCCGGCAGTGCATCTTTCTGGACCACTTCGCCGCTCCTGTTTATGCTGAAAGACCTCAGGCATTGCTGCTTGAACTCTTCCATGGCTTGGGCAATAGCTTGCTTCTGCTCATCCTTGAGGTTGGCCTCCGTCACGGGGATGACGTTCTCTTGATCGAGGTCAGAGATCGACATGTTGATCTTGATCTTGAATCCTGTCCCACCGGGCGTGCCAAAAGATGTGTTGATGCAAAACTGATCTGCAAACACAAAGGGCTAATACCCGATTCAAACGTTAAGGCGTGCCAGCCGATTTGACCTTGCTATCGGCAAAGGTGATAACTCGAATACTTTAGTCCTGACAACAGCGATGCGCCCGGATGTCACGGCTAAGAGGTACTCACGCGGAACTTGAGAACACGCCGAGCTTAAGTTGACGAATTCCTAAGAACTCGTAATAAAAGGAAAAAGTATGACGAAGTCGTCGAAAAGTAAATGCTGGAATATGAGTAAAAACGTGTGTTTGATTCATTGATTGATTTTTTATTACAAGGCCCTAGGGTCTATATTTATACCCTGCTCAAAGAGCTACAACCAGACACGATTAGAATTCGAATTCCAAATTACACGGAATCCGTATACAAAACAATGCAAATAATTAAGGAAATAACAAAACTATCCCTCGTGACAAACCGAAACTCCTCCACATAACGACCGGCAGCTTCCGGACTCCCTCTTTGCATCATCGGCAGACCCTTCGCCATAGTCATCGGCAGACTTTCTTATCTAGCCATCGGCACCATATTACTGCCTGTGGACTTAGTCACGTTCAACTTCTCCCTCATCGGCAACCATCCTCATCGGCAACCCACTTTGTAAACATCGTACTGCCACCTTATCCTGCCATCCTAGACACGTGCCCAAAAACGGTGTCAACACTTTTCTTGGACCCCCGAGGCCGAGGAAGCACTCGAAAGGCTGAAGAAGACACTGACCTCGGCACCAGTCCTGGTTGCACCTCAACCTGCAGAGCCGCTGCTCCTCTACATCGCGTCGACGACCCAGGTCGTCAGCGCGGCGGTGGTGGTCGAGAGGCAGGAGGAGGGACATGCGCTACCGGTTCAGAGGCCAGTATATTTCGTCAGCGAGGTGCTTTCGGAGACCAAAGCACGTTATCCCCAAATCCAGAAGCTGATTTATGCCGTAATCCTTGCCCGTCGCAAGCTGCAGCATTACTTCCTTGGCCACCCCATCACGGTGGTCTCGTCTTTTCCTTTAGGCGAAATAATCCAGAGCAAAGAAGCCACGGGAAGAATAGCAAAATGGTCGGTCGAGCTCATGAGTGAGACTCTCACTTATGCGCCTCGCAAGGCCATCAAATCGCAGGCCCTGGTAGACTTCATCGCAGAATGGACGGACACCCAGCTCCCCCCGACCCAGGTCCAGGCGGAACTATGGACGATGTATTTCGATGGGTCACTCATGAAAACTGGAGCCGGAGCCGGCCTGCTGTTCATCTCACCCTTGGGCGTCCACATGAGGTACGTAATCAGGATTCATTTTGCCGCATCTAACAATGTCGCAGAATATGAGGCCCTCGTCAATGGTCTCAAGATCGCTATCGAGTTAGGAGTCCGACGCCTCGACGTCCGGGGTGACTCCCAACTCGTCATCGACCAAGTAATGAAAACCTCGAGCTGCCACGACCCAAAAATGGAAGCGTACTGCAAAGAAGTCCGTCGACTCGAGGACAGGTTCCACGGTCTCGAGCTTGTCCATATCACTCGACGCTACAACGAGGCGGCCGACGAACTCGCCAAGATCGCATCGACCAGAGGCACGGTGCCGCCTGATGCATTCTCAAAAGATCTTCACGAGCCATCCGTCGACCTAGGCACGGGGGCTGGCGTCGACGCCACCACCGCCCAACCAACCAATGCTGTCGATACGCTCTTGATGGTGGAAGAGATGATGGAGATAGAACGACGACCAGGTCGACCATTCGATTGGCGCACACCGTTCCTCGACTGCCTTATCCGCGGCGAGTTACCAGAAGACAGGTCAGAAGCTCGTCGTATCGCTCGACGGGCCAAATCATATGTGATCTATGGCGAAGACAACGAGCTATATCGACAGAGCCCGACGGGGGTCTTACAACGTTGCATCACTGTGGAAGAAGGCCGGAAACTCCTCGATGACCTGCACTCGGGGGCTTGCGGTCACCACGCCGCTCCACGGACCCTTGTAGGGAACGCTTTTCGACAAGGCTTCTACTGGCCAACGGCCGTGGCGGACGCCATCGAGCTCGTACGATCATGTCACGGGTGTCAGTTCTACGCCAAGCAGACGCATCTGCCTGCCCACGCTCTTCAGATGATCCCCATTACCTAGCCGTTTGCGGTGTGGGGGCTCGATTTAGTAGGACCTCTACAAAAGGCGAAAGGAGGATTCACCCATTTGCTGGTGGCCATTGACAAGTTCTCCAAATGGATCGAGGCTCGACCCATCACCAACATCCGCTCCGAGCAGGCCGTCCTTTTCTTCACCGACATCATCCATCGATTTGGGATCCCCAATGTCATCATCACCGACAACGGCACCCAGTTCACCGGCAAAAAGTTCTTGGACTTCTGCGATCGGCATCACATCCGTGTGAACTGGTCTGCAGTAGCCCACCCTCGAACTAACGGCCAAGTCGAGCGTGCCAACGGCATGATTTTGCAAGGACTCAAGCCAAGGATCTACAATCGATTGAAGAAATTCGGCAAAAAATGGGTCGAGGAGCTTTCCTCAGTCCTATGGAGCCTTAGGACAACACCAAGCAGGGCCACAAAATACACCCCGTTCTTCATGATCTACGGCTCTGAGGCTATCCTCCCCACAGACCTCGAGTATGGGTCACCTCGACTCAAGGCCTACAACGAGCAATCGAACAAAGAGACTCAATAAAACGCGGTCGACCAACTTGAGGAGGCTAGAGACATGGCCCTCCTCAACTCTGCCAGATATCAGCAAAGGCTTCGACGCTACCACGACAAGCATGTGCGCAAGAGGGACCTCAACGTGGGCGACCTAGTCCTACGACGCTGGCAAAGCAATCAGGGACGCCACAAGCTGACTCCGCCTTGGGAAGGTCCGTACGTGGTGGCCGAGGTCCTGAAGCCGGGAACGTACAAGCTGGCGGACGAAAAGGGGGCAATTCTCACCAACGCATGGAACATCGAACAGCTACGTCGATTCTACCCCTAGAAGTTCTAAACTTATGTTCCTGCTTACGTTTTGTACCAAGACTTTGTAAACGAATGAATGAATAAATAAAGTCCTTCCCTCGAAACAATTCTTCTTTCTTTGTGCCGAGAAGATTAATAAGTCACGATCTCGACGTTAAAAGGGGGCGCCGACTATGACCCATCATAGTCCGCACCCCCTCGGGGGCTGCCAGGGGGACGACCCCCCCCCCCCCCGAGTATCGAAAAAACCAAGAAGTTTTCTTTTCTTACGTAGTAAACCTTGCGCGGTTCAAGTAGCTAAGGCGCCTCGAGCCCCTCAAAGGCCGAGGGACAACGAGCTGGAGAACTCCTACGCCCCCGGGCTACGGAAACTCTACTCACTTCCCCACCATTGAAGTGATCGAGGTGGTCTTTTACGAAAAATCGAGCAAGGGATACAAACGTAGGCGCAAAGAGAAACGAAGGCATCGAGTGGAAAGACAAAATAAGCATTTAACAATTATGAAAGTGATACAACATCAGTTACCCATAGAATTAACAAAGTATCGTACAAGGGGCCTCAGGCGCCCTGAGCAGGCTCGCAGGCCTCAGTCCGCGGCACGATCCTCACCGCCCTCGCCTCCGCCCGAGCTAGCCTCAGGAGGGAGCACCTCAGGCTCGAAAAGCTTGGCCAACCTTTCCCCAGGAGCCTCCACGTCGTCGATCAAGGCATGGAGCCTCTCCTCGTTCTCCGCGTCGGTCTTGGAGATGTCGGTGACGAAGCCATGGGACACCACCTCCATGTCGTAGGAGAAGCCCGAGCAGACAACCGCCATCGCCCGCTTCACCCCGATGTGGAGGGCGTCCCGCACCCGATCTCGCAGCGTCGCGCCTATGTAGCACAACTGGTCGACCAGGGCGTCGCCTCGAGCGCCCTCCCTCGACTCATCCATAGGCTCGACCTCCCAAGAGGTCGAGAGATCACATATCGCCGTCCGCACTCGACGGTTCAAAGCAACCTCCGCTTCGAGCTGAGCCTTGGCATTGCGAGCCTCGGCTTGGGCGGCCAGGAGTTCGTCCTTGAGCCCTGTAAAGGGCAACACGAGGCACTTTAGCAAAAACCAAACACGCCTTGAAGAAGAAATCTAGCGACAGGAACATACCACGAACGCTCTCCTCCAGGGCCGTGTTCTCGCCGACCAGTCTGGTGTTGGCACGCTCGATCTCCCTATTGGAGCGCGCCAGCTCAGTATTGGCGACGCGGAGATCTTCGATCACCTTGCCAGCCTGAACAATGGCCCCACTCTTCTCCAGCAATTCTCCCTTCAGACGCTCGACGTCGTTAGAGAGACTGCGGGATTGAGGCCGCTCCGCCTCGAGATCTTCGAGGGCCTTCTTCCTGGCTTCCTCTGCGGCGCCCCTGGCGACTTCGCCGTTCACATGCTCCACCTTCATCTTTCAGAAAGACTCTCGGAGAGAGTCCAGGTCGGATTTAAGGAGGCCCTTCTCCTTGTCCAAATCCGCGATGACGTTCTTGTAGGACAGGACCTCCTCCCTGGCCTTAGACGCGGCCTCCTCGACCGTAAGGGCGCACTCCCGCAGCAGCACTGTCTCCTCCTCCGACTTCTTCGAGGCCTCTCGAGCCTCGGCCAAAGCAGCCTCCCTTACCTTTTTCTCCTCCTCAAGCGCTATGAGATCTTTATAAGCTTTCAGGAGCTTTTCCTGCGACTCGAGGAGCTGGTCCTTGAGGAGGGGGAGCTGCTCCCAACCACCCCTCGTGGCGTGTATGAAGCTGGACTTGATGCGGGAGGTCTCTTTCATATCCTGCGAATCAAGGGGTGTGCGGATTAGAACACAGAAACCAGAAAGCACTGTGGGAATTGAAGTTCGAGAAACACTTACGAAATAAGTCGGGCCGAGCCCGTTGTAAACAACGTCTGAGAGGAGCCCCACCACATGCTTCATCCAAAGGCGGAGCTCCTCGACGTGTTCCCACTTCTCTGCCTCCTTCCGATCGTCGAGGAAGATATCGGGCTCAGACGGGTCGTGGGAGGCCCGGATACGGATGCGATCGGGGCACCAGTGCTCCATCTCCCGGTCGGCCCTCGCCTTAACGCCGCGGATGAGGCCCTCGACGGTCTCGAGAGAGCCCCCATGGCGCAAGAATAGGTCGACGAGGCATGGGAACCGCCCGTCGTCATCCACCGTCTTCCAGGTCCCGTCCTTGGTCCCCGATGTCCCGATTTCGTCCTCTTCGGAAGGAAAGCGGTCCTCCCACGCCCGACGTTCCCGGAGGAACCCTAGGGCGATCCCATCCATGCCGTAAATTGTCCTCTTGATCTCGGACTCAGGGTCGGGGGGGTTGCGCTTCAGGCTCGCAAGCGCCACCACTCCATCCGCTCGCCCCGGCTCCGCCCGGATCGCGGCAGGCGCCCCCGGGAGGAGCCACGCCAGAGTTGGGGGGCCGTATGCCGGCAGATTCTCCTCCTGCTCGCCGGGCTCTTGCGGCTCCGATGGTACTGGCTGGGCCGGACCTTGGGGCGGAGGCTCGAGCAGTCCCTCCTCTTGGCCCCCCTGCTGCTGCTGCTGTTGCTGCTGCGGTTGTTGCTGCTGTTGCTGTTGCTGCTGCGGTGTTTGCTGCTGCTGCTGCTGCTGTTGCTGTTGCTGCTGTTGTTGCTGCTGCTGTTGCTACTGCAGTTGTTGTTGCTGCTGCTGCTGCTGTGCCTCGTGCTCCTGCGGCTGCCGCGCCGCCTCGCACTCCCGCTGTTCATCCTCCTCCCTCTTCTTTTTCTGCTCCTCGAGGGTACGGAGGCCGGCGGGCCAGGGAGTTGACCCCGCGACACGAGGGTTCGACGTTTCCTCCTCCATAGGGCGGTCACCCCCAGACGCTCTGTCACCATCAGACGTGTCGCTGATGGTGATAGGTTCCCCCTCGACCCCCAATCGAGGGGGCTCGGGGGCTCCCTCTGACGCTTGCGTCTGGGACGCCTCGCCACAAGTCGGCGGCGACGAGGCAGGCACGGGATGAGGCGGACTCCTCTCGACACCGGCTGGAGGTTGGGAGTCGGAGGAGCCTACAAAACAAGGGATAAAGGTTAGACGCTGTAATAACCGACGCGAGAACATCACAGGGCCCATAAACAAGCTATAAACCTGGTTCCTTGGAGGCAGTTCCCGTTTTGAGCCTCTTTGCCATGGACGGCTGGGCCCGCTCGAGGGTCCGCTTTAGCCTGAGAAAAGATCAGCATATGAGCAAACGCAGAGGAGCAGGAAGACAAAGGCCACAACATCGAAAGGGCTTACCCTACAGGAAGAATAGCTCGCCTCCCGCCGCCCCGACCGGCGGGCCTCGAGCCTCCCCGCGTCAGGGTTCTAGGCCCCTCGAGGGCAGGCGTGGGCCTAGGCGCGTCAGCTCCCGCATGGCGGGCGCCGGGACTGGCACTCCTGCGGCCGGCCTCTCCTTTCTCGGAGGCCGCGGCACGACCGCGGGTCAGTGG
This sequence comes from Sorghum bicolor, assembly GCF_000003195.3. Lineage (NCBI taxonomy): Eukaryota > Viridiplantae > Streptophyta > Magnoliopsida > Poales > Poaceae > Sorghum > Sorghum bicolor. Next base: position 32,937,107 of record NC_012870.2, on the reverse strand, counting down.
CCCCGTCGCCTCGGGCCTAGCATGACCACTCTCCCTGGGCGCCGAGGGAGGGCGCGGGGCAACTTGACCAACCTTGGGCGCGGGAGGGGTATCGGCGCGAGGACGGAGGGATCCGCCTGGGCCCTCCGACGAAGCTTCCACCCTAGGAGCGTCGGCCTCGCCTTGAGATGGACCCCCGAGGATCCAGTCAAGGCGAGACGCCATCCCCTCGGAGTCCTCACTATCCTCATCATCGTCATCATCTTTCTCGCTGGGGGACTCTTCTTCAGGCTCTCCCCTCTGCCAGGATTTGGACCGGCGCGCCTCTAAAGCTTGCCGGTCAAGGTTTTTCTTCTTCTCCCCTTTCTTCTTAGAGTCCTTGACGGACTTCGATTTCTCGGCGGAACGGCGCCGCGCGTCGCTATCGACTTCGTCCTCCTTCACCGGGGGCCTCGAGGATCGAACGTCGATCCGCCCCTGCCATAGTAAAAATAGAATCAGAAAAAAGGGGTGGAAAAGGAACCCAGAGTCAAGGCTACCACGAGGAAGAAGACATACCAAATCGACCGAGCCTTCATCAGGCCTCATAGGGAAGCCGTTAACGTGCGACGGCTTGAAATCGCCGGCGATGGCCGCCCTGACCCGGGCGGCGACCTCATCGTCCGCCAGAGCCACGTTGGACATCCGGCAAGCCTCGAGATCCCGGGACGAGACGCCCGGCCCCATTTCGTCCATCCTCAACGGCCGAGACATCAGGGGAAGGACCCTCCGACGATGGACGGCCGAGAGGACGAGAGTGGCGGACAGGCCCTCCAAGCGCAGCCTCTTCATAACGTCGAGGAGGGGGTCGAGCCGTGACTGGTGCTCCTGGACGACGCCGTACGTCCAGTTGTCTGGACGCTCCGAGATCAGACGGCTTGTGTAGACGGGGAAGAGACCGTCGTCGTTTCTCAGATAGAACCAATGGGAGTCCCACCCAGCATGGTTCGACGACAGCCCCACCGGGATGTACTCGCGCGGCCTCTCCGTCTTCTTCGTCTTCAACACCAGGTTGAGGCATCCGGCCCGCACGGGTTTCCTCACGCCGGTGGTCCCGGTGGGGGCGTTGAAAAGTTCGCCCCTGTAGAGGTGAAGCCATAGATCCCAATGGGGCATCATCCCAGATAACCCTTGCACACCGCGGCGAAGACCGCCGCGACGGTGATGGTGTTCGGGGAAAAATGCTGGAGCTCCACCCCGTAGTGGAAGCAGAGAGCCCGCATAAAGCGGCTCGGGGGAGCGCCCAGGCCATGGCAGTGGAATTTGGCGAATGACACCACGTAGCCCTCGGGTGGCTGGGGCTCCCTATGACTCGCCGGCGGCGCGATCCACTCCGGCGAAGACTGCGAGGTGCGGCGGCGCAAGAGCCCTTCATTCTCGAGCTCTAGCAGGCGGCGGTCCGTCATCAACGATGGACGCCAGTCGTCGGCGGCAACAAGCCTCACAGGCATCTTGGTTGGAATACGGTGGATTCTGTCGAGGGTATCGGTTAGGGGTACCCTCAGTAAGGCACATTATGAGATTGCCCGTACGAAGGTCGAGACCTTTAATTCGACGCTCTAATCTTACGTATACGCCGCCATCGACAGTCGCAGCCTCGAAGACGGAAATAGTCTCGAGCGAATCGGTTCAGGACTCGAACGACGACTGCCCTCGATGACGGAAGCGGGCTCGAGCGAACTGAGAGGTGCCAGGCGTGAGGACACTGTCCGCCGCCCGACGCGCGCACGCGAGCCGAAGCATTAAATGCACCTGACGCTTCCCCACCTAACACACAGGTCACGGAAGGCGTGATAGGGAGCAAGCTTCTGTCCCATCGTTCTTTTTGCAGCCTTCCCACCGAACGACCCAGGGCGAGTCAGGACACAGGAAACAAGGATGGAACGTCTAATCGGGACCCCCTCGAGACACCCAAGGTCAGCGCTCCAGATATCGGCATATCACGCGGCGCCCGACCCTCGACCGAACAAGGTCCCTTCCCAGGGACAAGTCGGGCGTCGACTGACAACGCCACAGCTGCTCCGCCGGATCCGCCACCATACCATACGAGCGTGCGACCTCAGAACCAGCACAAGGCGGCTGGCAGGGCAGCACGCAGGAGCACGCGTAATCATCACCAAGCTATCAAGATGGGACGGCTCGAGGCCATGCCGTACGGAAGCCTCGAGTAGGTCAGCGCTCCATGCGGCTATCGATCCCTACTTTAACATCTATGCATGTACCCTGTGTCTCTCCTTGGAGCTATAAAAGGAGGGACTCAGGAATAGAAGAGAGACAGACCACAATACAAGAACACACACACGTAGTAGAGCTACACACTTCATATCACGCTTGTATTTGCCCCTGTACAAGCACTTAGGTGCAAGATAATACAAACTCTCTCCCCCCGCTGGACGTAGGGCCTTCTCTTGCCCGAACCAGGATAAATCTCTGTGTCTTCTTGCATCACCATCCGGAAAGGGGAGCACGCATACAAATTTACTCGTTGGTGTGACCCCCCGGGGGAAAAGCACCGACAGTTGGCGCGCCAGGTAGGGGTCCTGCGTGTTTTTCACCGATTTCCCACCACTTTCCGGATGGCTACTCCTGCCTCGCCGCTTCCGCGCTCCACGGTGATTTGGTTTGGGAGTCTCGAGTTCATGTCTACGGGCTCCGGCTACGACATGATCTTGCTCTCAGTCAAAGGACCAGGAGAAGTCCGCGTTACGCCAGCACGGTTGAAGGCCCCAAGACGCCCTCACCACCACGCCTCTCCGCCTAAGAAGAGGCGCGGGCTCAACCACCGCGGCCCCTCTGCTTCAGCGCAACCAGCAACTCGCGCAAGGCAGGATGTGGGCCACAAGGCAGCAACACCGCGTGACCGAGCGACAAGCACAACGACTCAGCACCACGCGACGACAGGGGGAGACGCGTCTCGCGCGCCCTCCCCCACCGCAGCTAGGCTACTTCCGCACGGGTTGTTCTCTCCAAGGGCGGCACTGCCGTTCGGGTTGGACAACGCCGCGGCGTCGCTCACCAAGACGATACGCCCAAATGCTCAGACGCACGTGGAAAGACCAATGGTCATCCCACGTAGCTCTGAAGAGCAGCGGCCGACGTCCGAACTGCCGGACCTTTCCCGAGTACGAGGCCTCCGCCGTCTAGGCCCCGGGCGATACTCGATCACCTCCCTCGGGCAACGATGGCCGGAGGAAGGACGTGAGTGTTCCCACACCGCCGAACCAGACTCTGACTCCGAGACAGACAGCTACGACCCTACGAGGGAATGCTATCACCTCGACGGGGCGGCGGAAACCACCGACGAAACGCAGGATGCTGCTGCGGGTGGTCGAGCCCCCGCGGCGCAAGAAGACCCCAGGACGCCTGGGAACGACGGACGGCTCGACCCTCTTCCTCAGGAAGATAGAACTGCGCAGCTCGCGCAGCTGCGGGAGCTCAAGGTGAAGCTCGACGAAGATCGCGAGCGCCTTGTCCTACTCGAGCAAATCCTCGAACAAGACCTGCCCTACCCGCCGGGCGGAAGTGTCCACAGACGCGCTCGAGAGGTACATCGACAGATCGTCGGCGACACAGAGGCGGAGCAACCTGTCAGCCGTTTCCCTCGAGCAGGACAGAATGTAGTAGCAGCGACGATGCTGCTACGTAACATGCCAGAGCCATCAAATTCCCAGGCCCGACGAATTCGAGATGAAGTTCAGACATTGCTCCAGGTGGCAGCAGTTCAACAAGCCGAAAGTTCGGCATCTCGACGACGAGGAGTTGCCACAGAGAAGCGCGGCGAACAGCCTCTAATCGAAGAGGAGGTGTCTGTCCAGCAACAACCTCCCCCTCGAGGTAAAAAGACCGCTCTCATCCTCCCTGCCGACAACCAACGTCGACACGACGCGCGACACGACGTTAAAGAAAATAGACGCCGCCGGCACGGAAACGCGGAAGAACGTGGTTATAGCGCGCATCGCGGCGGGAGGTACGACAGCGAAGAGGACCGGGTGGCCCCCGAGCCACCAGGCCCGCGGGTGTTCAGCAGGGCGATTCGCAGCACGCCCCTGCCTAGTCCATTCCGACCCCCAACCAGCATCGCGAAGTACAATGGAGAAACCAAGCCAGAACTATGGCTGGCAGATTTCAGGCTGGCTTGTCAGCTAGGTGGCGCTCGGGGGGATGATCGAGCCATCATCAGACAGCTACCCCTTTTCCTCTCCGACACCGCCCGTCGATGGCTCGAGGAACTCCCAGCCAATCAGATTCATAACTGGGTTGACCTGGTCAGAGTCTTCGAGGGTAATTTCAAGGGGACCTATATACGGCCAGGGAACTCGTGGGACCTCAGCAAATGCAAGCAGAAGTCAGGAGAGGCTCTTCGGGAGTACGCTCGACGCTTCTCGAAGCAGCGCACTGAGTTGCCACACATCCCCGACCACGACGTCATCTTGGCGTTTGTCTCGGGCACCACCAGCCGAGACTTGGTGCGGGAATTAGGCCGCAATCGACCTCAAACCGTCGACGAGCTGATGGACGTAGTGGCTAACTACGCGGCGGGGGAGGAGGCAGTCGGCGCCTTCTTCAGCTCAGAAGGAAGAAAAGGCAAGCAGCCCGTCGATGAAGATGGGACTTCCGGTCGAGGCCTCAAGAAAAATAAAAAGAAGCAGAAAGTGCGGCAGTTCCACCAGGGAGATTCGGGTGACGACCTCGTCGCCACGATGGATCGAAAGAAGCCGCGAGGCCCTCCGGAGGGAGGCATCTTCGACAAGATGTTGGAGGAGCCGTGCCCTTACCATAAGGGAGGCGCTAACCACAAACTCAAGGATTGCCGCATGCTGAGAAAGCATTTCGACGGTCAGGGGCTCAAAAAAGATGCGCGTGATGACTCCAAGAAGGAGAAGGCTGGCGGCAAGGAAGACAACAAAGATGACGACGGTTTCCCCGCCGTCCACGACTGCTACATGATCTATGGCGGGCCTTCGACTCAGTTGACCGCGAGGCAGCGCAAGAGGGAGCGTCGCGAAGTCTTTGCAGCGAGGATGGCGGTGCCCCAGTATCTTAGCTGGTCAAGCACTCCTATCACCTTCGACCGAGAAGATCACCCCGACAAGGTGGTCGCCCCAGGCGTCTACCCGCTCGTCGTCGACCCCATCATCGTCAACACCCGACTCTCGAAAGTGCTGATGGACGGCGGCAGCAGCCTCAACATCATTTACCTCGAGACCCTCGATCTCCTCGGCATCGATAGAGGACGCCTCCAGCCAAGCGCCGGCGGTTTCCATGGCGTCGTACCAGGGAAAAAGGCACTGCCAGTAGGTCGAATCGACCTACCGGTCTGCTTCGGCACGGCGGCCAACTTCAGGAAGGAGACCCTCACCTTTGAGGTGGTTGGGTTCCGAGGCACGTACCACGCCATCATCGGACGCCCGGGCTACGCCAAGTTCATGGCTATACCCAACTACACATACTTGAAGCTGAAGATGCCTGGTCCCAAAGGCGTCATCACCATCAGTTCTTCCTTCGAGCACGCGTACGAGTGCGACGTCGAGTGCGTCGAGTACGGGGAGGCGGTCGAGAGCTCCACCGAGCTCGTTGCGAAGCTCGAAGCCATGGCCGCTGAGGCTCCAGAACCTAAACGTCATGCGGGCAGCTTCGAGGCGGTGGAAGGTACTAAGAAGATCCCGCTCGACCCCAACGACTCCGACGGCAAGGTGCTGACAATCAGCACCGACCTCGACCCCAAATAGGAAGCCGTGCTCATCGACTTTCTCCGTGCGAATGCTGATATGTTTGCATGGAGTCCCTCGGATATGCCGGGCATACCGAGGGAAGTCGCCGAGCACTCCTTGGAGATTCGAGCCGGTTCCAAGCCAGTGAAGCAGCGGTTGCGCCGATTCGACGAGGAAAAGCGCAAGATCATTGGCGAGGAAGTCCACAAGCTTTTGACGGCCGGATTCATCAAGGAGGTTCATCATCCTGACTGGTTAGCGAACCCTGTATTAGTTAAGAAAAAGAATGGGAAAATGAGGATGTGTGTCGATTATACTAGTTTGAATAAAGCATGTCCGAAAGTTCCTTTTCCGTTACCACGCATTGATCAAATTGTCGATTCTACCGCGGGATGTGAAACCCTTTCTTTCCTTGATGCATATTCTGGTTATCACCAAATAAAAATGAAAGAGTCCGACCAGCTCGCGACCTCTTTCATCACGCCTTTCGGGATGTATTGTTACGTGACCATGCCATTTGGACTTCGAAACGCGGGAGCCACGTATCAACGTTGCATGCTCCACGTATTTGGCAAACATATAGGTTCAACGGTCGAGGCCTACGTCGACGACATTGTCGTCAAGTCAAAGCAACGAGGAGACCTGATCCAGGACCTCGAGGTTGCTTTCAGCTGCTTACGCACCAGCCGGATCAAGCTTAATCCCGAGAAGTGCGTTTTCGGCGTGCCTCGAGGCATGCTCTTAGGATACATTGTTTCACAGCGCGGTATCGAGGCCAACCCCGAGAAAGTCTCGGCCATCACGAAAATGGGGCCAATCCGAGACACCAAGGGCGTCCAGAGAGTCACGGGGTGCCTGGCGGCTCTAAGCCATTTCATCTCGAGACTAGGAGAAAAGGCATTACCATTATATCGACTCCTGAAGAAGGTCGAGCGTTTTTCTTGGACCCCCGAGGCCGAGGAAGCACTTGAAAAGCTGAAAAAGACGCTGACTTCGGCACCAGTCCTGGTTCCACCTCAACCTGCGGAACCGCTGCTCCTCTACGTCGCGTCGACGACCCAGGTCGTCAGCGCGGCAGTGGTGGTCGAAAGACAAGAGGAGGGTCACGCGCTGCCAGTCCAAAGGCCGGTCTATTTCGTCAGCGAGGTGCTTTCGGAGACCAAGGCGCGTTACCCCCAAATCCAGAAGCTGATCTACGCCGTAATCCTTGCCCGCCGTAAATTACAGCATTATTTCCTTGGTCATCCTATCACGGTGGTCTCTTCTTTCCCTTTGGGCGAAATAATCCAGAGCAAGGAGGCCACGAGAAGGATAGCGAAGTGGTCGGTCGAGCTCATGAGCGAGACGCTCACTTACGCGCCTCGAAAGGCCATCAAATCGCAAGCCCTGGTAGACTTCGTCGCAGAATGGACGGACTCCCAGCTTCCCCCGACTCAGGTCCAGGCGAAGCTGTGGACAATGTATTTCGACGGGTCACTCATGAAAACTGGGGCCGGGGCCGGCCTACTGTTCATCTCACCCTTGGGCGTCCACATGAGGTACATAATCAGGATTCATTTCGCCGCATCTAACAATGTCGCAGAATATGAGGCCCTCGTCAACGGTCTCAAGATCGCTATTGAGTTAGGAGTCCGACGCCTCGACGTCCGAGGCGACTCCCAACTCGTCATCGACCAGGTAATGAAAGCCTCGAGTTGCCATGACCCAAAAATGGAAGCATACTGCAAGGAGGTGCGTCGACTCGAAGACAAATTCCACGGCCTCGAGCTCGTCCATGTCGCTCGACGCTACAACGAGGCAGCCGAAGAACTCGCCAAGATTGCATCTACCAGAGGCACGGTGCCCCCTGATGTATTCTCAAAGGATCTACACGAGCCATCCGTCGACCTAGGCACGGGGGCTGGCGCCGATACCACCATCGCCCAACCAACCAATGCTGTCGATGCGCTCTTGATGGAGGAAGAGGTGATGGAAATAGAACGACGACCGGGTCGACCATTCGATTGGCGCACACCGTTCCTCGACTGCCTTATCCGCGGTGAGTTGCCAGAAGACAGGACAGAAGCTCGTCGTATCGCTCGACGGGCCAAATCATATGTGATCTATGGTGAAGACAACGAGCTATATCGACGGAGCCCGACGGGAATCTTACAGCGTTGCATCACCATAGAGGAAGGCCGAAAACTCCTCGACGACCTGCACTCGGGGGCTTGTGGCCACCACGCCGCCCCACGGACCCTTGTAGGAAACGCTTTTCGGCAAGGCTTTTACTGGCCAACGGCCGTGGCGGATGCCGTCGAGCTCGTACGCTCGTGTCACGGGTGCCAATTCTACGCCAAACAGACGCACCTGCCTGCCCATGCTCTTCAGATGATCCCCATCACCTGGCCGTTTGCGGTGTGGGGGCTCGACTTAGTAGGGCCTCTACAAAAGGCGAAAGGAGGGTATACACATTTGCTGGTGGCTATTGACAAGTTCTCTAAATGGATCGAGGCTCGACCCATCACTAACATCCGCTCCGAGCAGGCCGTCCTCTTCTTCTCCGACATCATCCATCGATTTGGGATCCCCAATGTCATCATCACCGACAACGGCACCCAGTTTACTAGCAGAAAGTTCTTGGATTTCTGTGATCAGCATCACATCCGTGTGAACTGGTCCGCAGTAGCCCACCCTCGAACTAACGGCCAGGTCGAGCGTGCCAACGGCATGATTTTGCAAGGACTCAAGCCAAGGATCTACAATCGATTGAAGAAATTCGGCAAGAGATGGGTCGAGGAGCTTTCCTCGGTCCTATGGAGCCTAAGGACAACGCCGAGCAGGGCCACCAAATATACCCCGTTCTTTATGGTCTACGGCTCTGAGGCTATCCTCCCCACAGACCTCGAGTATGGGTCACCTCGACTCAAGGCTTACAATGAGCAATCGAACAAAGAAGCTCAAGAAAACGCGGTCGACCAACTCGAGGAGGCTCGAGACATAGCCCTCCTCAACTCTGCTAGATATCAGCAGAGACTCCGACGCTACCACGACAAGCACGTGCGCAAGAGGGACCTCAACGTAGGCGACCTTGTCCTACGACGCCGGCAAAGCAACCAAGGACGCCACAAGCTAACCCCACCTTGGGAAGGCCCATATGTGGTGGCCGAGGTCCTTAAGCCAGGAACGTACAAATTGGCGGACGAAAAGGGGGCAGTCTTCACCAACGCATGGAACATCGAACAGCTACGTCGATTCTACCCCTAGAAGTCCTAGATTTACGATCCTACTTTTTGTACGAAGACTTTGTAAATGAACGCGTGAATAAATAAAGTCTTTCCCTCGAGCAGTTTCTTTCTGTACCAAGAATAGTTACGAATTATAGTCTCGACGTTAAAAGGGGATGCCGACCATGACCCATCATAGTCCGCACCCCCTCGGGGGCTACCAGAGGGACGACCCTCCCCAAGCGTCGAAAAAGCCAAAAAGTTTCTCTCTTTCCTACTTAGTAAACCTTGAACGATCGAGTAGTTGAGGCGCCTCGAGCCCCTCGAGGACCGAAGGGTAGCGAGCCTAAGAACACCTACGCCCCCGGGCTATGGAAACTTTACTCACTCCCTCACCCTCGAGGCGATCGAAGCTGTGTTTTACGAAAAATCGAACAAGGAACACATGTGTAGGCGCAAAAGAAATAAAAGAACCTCGAGTGGAAAGACAAACAAACATTTAACAACCACAAAAATACTGTATCGCTTAGAAACAGGATTAACTAAGTTTTATACAAGGAGCCCCAGGCACCCCAAGCAGGCTCGCAGGCCTCAGTCCATGGTACGATCCTCGCCACCCTCACCTCCGCCCGAGCTAGCCTCAGGAGGGAGCACCTCAGGCTCGAAGAGCTTGGCCAACCTTTCTCCAGGAGCCTCCGCGTCGTCGATCAAGGCATGGAGCCTCTCCTCGTTCTCCGCGTCGGTCTTGGAGATGTCGGTGACGAAGCCATGAGACACCACCTCCATGTCGTAGGAGAAGCCCGAGCAGACGACCGCCATCGCCCGCTTTACCCCGACGTGGAGGGCATCCCGCACCCGATCTCGCAGCGCTGCGCCTATGTAGCACAACTGGTCGATTAGGGCGTCGCCTCGGGCGTCCTCCCTCGACTCATCCATAGGCTCAACCTCCCAAGAGATCGAGAGATCGCTTATCGCCGTCCGCACTCGACGGTTCAAAGCAACCTCAGCCTCGAGTTGAGCCTTGACGTTGCGAGCCTCGGCTTGGGCGGCCAGAAGTTCGTCTTTGAGCCCTACAAATACCAATACGAAGGAGCTTTAGAAAAAACTCAAGCACACCTCGAAAAGGAAATTCGACAAAGGGAACATACCTTTGATGCTCTCCTCTAGAGCCGTGTTCTCGCCAACCAATCTGGTATTGGCACGCTCGATCTCTCTGTTGGAGCGCGTCAGCTCAGTATTGGCAACGCGGAGATCTTCGATCACCCTGCCAGCCTGAGCGACGGCTCCACTCTTCTCTAGCAGTTCTCCCTTCAGACGCTCGACGTCGTCAGAGAGACACTTCCTCAGGTTCCCCCCTCTGCCTGGATTTGGCTCGACGCGCCTCTAATGCTTGGCGGTCGAGGTTCTTCTTCTTCTCCCCCTTCTTTGCGGAGTCCTTGGCAGACTTAAGCTTCTCGGCGGATTGGCGCCGCTTGTCGCGATCGACCTCGTCCTCCTTTACCGGAGGCCTCGAGGACCGGACATCAATTCGACCCTGCCAAAACTAAGGTAGACTTAGAAGAAAGAGAGGGAATAAGAGAAACCCAGAATCGAGGGTGCGCGTAAGAAGAAAGTGTACCAGATCGATCGAGCCTGCGTCAGGCCTCATGGGGAAGCCGTTGACATGCTCCGGCTTAAAATCACCGGCAATTGCGGCCCTGACTCGGGCCGCGACTTCATCGTCCGCCGGAGGCTCGCTGGACATCCGACATGCCTCGAGGTCCCGAGACGAGACGCCAGGGCCCATCTCGTCCATCCTCAGCGGTCGCGACATCAGAGGGAGAACTCTCCGATGATGGACGGCCGAGAGGACAAGGGCGGCGGTCAAACCTTCCTGGCGAAGCTTCTTCAGGGCGTCGAGGAGAGGGTCGAGCCGAGGCTGATGAGCTTGGACGACGCCGTAAGTCCAGTCCGCCGGGCGCTCCAAGATCAGACGGCCCGAGTAGGAAGGAAGGAGGTTGTCGTTGTTCCGCAGGTAGAACCATTGGGAGTCCCAACCGGCGTGGTTGGTCGACAACCCTACCGGGATGTACTCCCGCGGCCGGTCCGTCTTCCCCGTCTTCTGCACCAGATTGAGGCAACCCGCCCGTACGGGTTTCCTCACGCCCGTGGTTCCGGTGGAGGCGTGAAACAGTTCGCCCCTGTAGAGGTGGAGCCACAGCTCCCAGTGCGGCATCATCCCTAGGAAGCCCTCACACACGGCGGCAAAGACCGCCGCCACGGTGATGGCGTTCGGGGAGAAGTGCTGCAGCTCCACCCCATAATGGAAGCAGAGGGCCCGCATGAAGCGGCTTGGAGACGCGCCCAGACCGTGGCGGTGAAACTTGGCGAACGACACCACGTAGCCCTCGGGTGGCTGAGGCGCCCTGTGGCTCGCTGGCGGCGCGATCCACTCTGGCGACGACAGCGAGGTGCGGCGGCGCAGCAGTCCCTCTTTCTCGAGCTCTAACAGCCGGCGCTCCGTCATCGACGACGGGCGCCAGTCATCGGCGGCGACGAGTCTTACAGGCATCTCGGCTGACGGGGCGGTGGGTTCGCTACGGCTCGAGGGGGCGTGTGCGCGTGAGATGACGAGAAAGCAAAGGCAGCAGAGGAACGAGAGCGAGAAGGCGGAAGGGAGAGGAACGGCGGTGACGCGACGACATATTTATAGGCAGCTGTCCGCCAACGGACAGATCCGAGAAGTAAGGTAACTCCCCCCATAAATGCGCCGCCTGACAGCTCTCTCTCTCTCCTCACAGGCCGGACTCTCCGAATTCCTCGCCGATACGGTATCGTAACGTCATCCGCCTAAAAAGACGCGCCCAACGGGCAGAAAGGCGAACCGCCACGACCATTTCCTTCCCACGTAAGCCAAGGGACATAACCGCAAAAGTCTCGGGAGGTCGATGGCTGGCCCGCTGAAAGGGTTCGACAGCCGATCCCGAGCGCCAGAGTCAGGGATCCCCAGCGAGCGGTCGAAGATCGAGGCCCGCCTCGAGGACTCGCTGGTGATGTTCAAGGTAGGGTCGAGACAGTCGAGAGGAATCCCCCCGAAGGGAGGCATCGAGCCGCTGGACTCTATCGAATGAGACCAGTATCCCCGACCACGTCGACCCTGCTTTATGAGGACGCCTCCGGGCTACAGCTGACCCCCCTCGAAAGGGGCACAGGTTCTCACTTGGACTACCCGCTAGGAACTCAATTTGGGATGAAAGACGCTCGCTCTATCGAGAGTACGTCGAAACCCACGGGCAAAAACGAGCCAGTCAGAATCTTCCACCACTGGTGTCGAAAGCGTTTCTGCGAATTAGACAACATAACCCTCGAAGGAGTCAAAAACTCCTCCGAGGGCTCGGGGGCTACCCCGCGGGGTCGCTCGCGCGCCCCCACGAAAATTCGATCGTAAATCAAAACCTCCATTCGAGCGCTAGCGCTCGAATGAAGGCTCGAGGGCTACTGTCGAGGGTATCGGTTAGGGGTACCCTCAGTAAGGCACATTATGAGATTGCCCGTACGAAGGTCGAGACCCTTAATTCGACGCTCTAATCTTACGTATACGCCGCCATCGACAGTCGCAGCCTCGAAGACGGAAATAGTCTCGAGCGAATCGGTTCAGGACTCGAACGACGACTGCCCTCGATGACGGAAGCGGGCTCGAGCGAACTGAGAGGTGCCAGGCGTGAGGACACTGTCCGCCGCCCGACGCGCGCACGCGAGCCGAAGCATTAAATGCACCTGACGCTTCCCCACCTAACACACAGGTCACGGAAGGCGTGATAGGGAGCAAGCTTCTGTCCCATCGTTCTTTTTGCAGCCTTCCCACCGAACGACCCAGGGCGAGTCAGGACACAGGAAACAAGGATGGAACGTCTAATCGGGACCCCCTCGAGACACCCAAGGTCAGCGCTCCAGATATCGGCATATCACGCGGCGCCCGACCCTCGACCGAACAAGGTCCCTTCCCAGGGACAAGTCGGGCGTCGACTGACAACGCCACAGCTGCTCCGCCGGATCCGCCACCATACCATACGAGCGTGCGACCTCAGAACCAGCACAAGGCGGCTGGCAGGGCAGCACGCAGGAGCACGCGTAATCATCACCAAGCTATCAAGATGGGACGGCTCGAGGCCATGCCGTACGGAAGCCTCGAGTAGGTCAGCGCTCCATGCGGCTATCGATCCCTACTTTAACATCTATGCATGTACCCTGTGTCTCTCCTTGGAGCTATAAAAGGAGGGACTCAGGAATAGAAGAGAGACAGACCACAATACAGAACACACACACGTAGTAGAGCTACACACTTCATATCACGCTTGTATTTGCCCCTGTACAAGCACTTAGGTGCAAGATAATACAAACTCTCTCCCCCCGCTGGACGTAGGGCCTTCTCTTGCCCGAACCAGGATAAATCTCTGTGTCTTCTTGCATCACCATCCGGAAAGGGGAGCACGCATACAAATTTACTCGTTGGTGTGACCCCTCGGGGGAAAACACCGACACCAATAATAATTTCACACTCCTTAAACAATAAGGCCGAGTCATATCTTTTGCCTGATCCTATGAAGGAAGTAAAGGCTGCATCTCTAGAGCCTTCCGAGCCTGAACCCTTAGATGAGTTTGCAGAAACACCTAGACCTCCCATAGAGCTTAAAACTTTACCACCCGGTCTTACCTATGCTTTCCTAAATAATAATCCAGAGTTCCCTGTGATCATTAGCGATAAACTCACTCAGGATCAAACTCTGTGATTAATGACCATTCTTGAGAAACATCACTCAGTATTCGGCTACTCACTTCAAGATCTTACAGGAATCAGTCCTATGATTTGTACCCATTGTATTCCAACAGATCCTTCTGTTACACCCTCTCGAGAACCCCAACGTAGACTTAACAACACTATGAGAGAGGTAGTTAAAAAGGAAGTTATAAAGTTACTGCATGCAGGGATTATATATCCTGTGCCGCACAGTGAGTGGGTGAGCCCAGTACAAGTTGTGCCTAAAAAGGGAGGCATGACAGTTATTATGAATGAAAAGAACGAGCTAATTCCGCAACGCACCGTCACAGGATGGCGGATGTGCATAGACTATAGAAAACTAAACAAAGCCACGAGAAAGGATCACTTTCCTTTACCTTTTATAGATGAGATGCTAGAGCGGTTAGCAAACCATTCGTTCTTCTGTTTCTTAGATGGATATTCAGGGTATCATCAAATCCCGATCCATCCTGATGATCAAAGCAAAACCACTTTTACATGCCCTTATGGAACTCATGCTTATCGTAGAATGTCTTTCGGGTTATGTAATGCACCAGCTTCTTTTCAAAGATGCATGATGTCTATATTTTCTGATATGATTGAAGAGATTATGGAAGTTTGCATGGATGATTTCTCTGTTTATGGAAAAACTTTTGATAGTTGTCTTGAAAACTTAGACAAGGTTTTGCAAAGATGTGAAGAAAAGCACTTAATCCTTAATTGGGAAAAATGTCATTTTATGGTTAGGGAAGGAATAGTGCTAGGACACTTAGTGTCTGGAAGAGGTATTGAGGTAGACAAAGCTAAAATTGAAGTAATTGAACAACTACCTCCACCTGTGAATATAAAAGGAATTCGAAGCTTTCTTGGCCATGCTGGTTTTTATCGTAGATTCATAAAAGATTTTTCATTTATTGCTAGACCACTTACTCTTTTGCTAGCCAAGGATGCTCCTTTTGAATTTGATGATGCATGTCTAACATCTTTCAATTTATTAAAGAAAGCACTCATCTCTGCACCAATCATTCAACTCACTGATTGGTCGTTGCCTTTTGAAATTATGTGTGATGCTAGCGATTATGCTGTGGGGGCAGTATTGGGACAAACTAAAGATAAGAAGCATCATGCAATTGCTTATGCCAGTAAAACTTTGACAGGAGCTCAACTTAACTATGCAACCACTGAAAAAGAGCTTCTGGCTGTTGTCTTTGCCATAGATAAATTTAGATCTTATTTAGTTGGAGCTAAAATAATTGTTTACACTGATCATGCTGCATTAAAATATTTGCTCACTAAAAAAGATGCTAAACCTCGCCTGATTAGATGGATTTTATTACTCCAAGAATGACTTAGAAATAAAAGATAAAAAGGGAGTAGAAAATTCTGTTGCTGATCACTTGTCTAGAATGTATTTTAAGAGTCCACAGGAAACCCCCATCAATGATTCACTCCGGGACGACATGCTCTACGGGATTAACAGGTCTGACCCCTGGTATGCAGATATTGCTAATTTTATGGTTTCAGGGTATGTACCACCAGGAGCAAACAAGAAGAAGCATATTCAAGAAAGTCGTTCACATATATGGGATGAGCCATACCTCTTCCGAGTACGCTCTGATGGCTTACTCAGGAGATGTGTGACCACTGAGGAAGGATGGAAGATCATCGACAGATGTCATTCATCACCATATGGAGGTCACTATGGAGCATTCCGTACACATTCAAAGATCTGGCAGTGTGGATTCTATTGGCCTACAATGTATGAAGACACGAAGCAATATATCAGAAGATGTGGGCCATGTCAAAGACACAGAAACATAAATACAAGGGATGCAATGCCACTCACCAACAACCTTCAGATTGAGCTCTTTGATGTCTGCGGAATAGACTACATGGGTCCATTTCCTCCATCAAAGAAGTGTGAGTACATCTTGGTGGCAGTTGACTATGTCTCCAAGTGGGTAGAGGCATTACCTTGCAAGCATGCCGACAACGTCAGTTCAAAGAGGATGTTTGAAGAAATTATATTTCCAAGATTTGGACTTCCCAGAGTAGTGATAAGTGATGGAGGAGCACACTTCATCGACAAACGCTTCAAGCAATATCTATCAAGACATGGAATCCGTCACAACGTCGCTACCCCCTATCATCCTCAGACAAGTGGCCAAGCAGAGACTTTCAACAAACAAATCAAGAATATTCTTCAGAAGACAGTAAATGAAATGGGAACGGCGTGGAAAGACAAGTTACCCGATGCACTCTGGGCATACCGGACAGCATACAAGACCCCAATTGGGATGTCTCCATACCAATTGGTGTACGGGAAGACTTGCCATCTACCTGTTGAACTAGAGTTCAAAGCACACTGGGCCATAAAGAGATGGAATATGGACCTAGATGTTGCTAGAGATTATAGAAGAATGCAACTATCAGAATTGGAAGAATGGCAAGAGAAGGCATATCACAATTCAAAGATCTACAAAGAAAGAGTCAAGAGGTGGCATGACAAGAGAATCAAGAAGAATGAGTTCACACCCGGAGATAAGGTATTACTTTTCAATTCCAGGGTAAAGCTTTTTGGGCATGGAAAACTCCGGAGCAAATGGGAAGGACCATTCAAGGTAATCAATTCATCATCCCACGGAGCTATCACACTTCAAAATAGCGAAGGTACGTTATTCAAGGTAAATGGTCAACGTCTTAAATTATTTTTAGAGCCCAATGAGGAATTTGAAGAAATAGACGTAGTCCATTTTTACCTTAACATGGAGAATTAGAGCCCGACACTTTTGGTCTGATGGTTTTGGGTCATATATATATATTTTTCTAAATAATTTCGCATCTAGGAACGCGCTCGGAGAAGTGGGCCCACAGAGGGGCCAGAGAGAGGGCGGGCGCCCAGATCAAGTGGGCGGGCGCCCAGCCCTTGTTCCCCCTCGGTCCCGACTTTCTCTGTTATGGAAAATGCACTTAGGGTGATCCGAATAATCCCTCGGATGGAAAGTTTCGCACGCACGTCGACGGGAGCAACCCGAACAACCCTTAGAGGCACCCTTTTGACCCCTATATAAACAGACCCCTGACCTCAGTTTTCAAACACCAAGCCACCAAGCTTGCTCTCCTTCAATTAGAGCTCGATTAGCTCTACTTCAATTAAAATTTGATTTGTTCCTTGCTATTCCAATGGCCGAGAAGTACCAAGATGATTGGGAAGTCGTCCCCTTCAACCTCAACATGGAGCCTGTGGAAGACCCCGACGCCCGTGCTCTTGTCCCGGCCAACACAGAGCGTTAGCTAGAAGCCATGCCATTACGCCAACGTAGTTCCGCCCAATCTTACCATGCTCAACCAGTTCTCACTGCACCGCCACAACCCCTACTCCTCACAGGATCATCATCCAAGACGAAGACCACTATCAAGGTGCCAACCGGCACAAAGATCCTTCCACCAAGACCCAATGAGAGGGTCGTTGGAGTCAAGACCAACCAGAGCGGCGAGATCAGCAGCGTTCGCTACACTACGGAGGAGGAAAGGCCTTACTTTGAAGGGATTAGAGCAGCCAAAGTCTGTTTCATCCCTCCAAAGGCAGCCCCGAAGCACTCTCTCAATGCTTTTGAGACACCTCCCAAGCGTCGCAAGACTATAATGGATATTGATGAGGAAGTTCGCAGGCTAGATAGAGTTATCATAGACCTCCAGTCCTCGATCAACTCCCTCACTAGGCAGCTCTCTAACCACAACACCATTATACTAGGCCTTAGGCAGGATCTTGCCAGTGCCAACAAGAAGACCAAGGAATTAGAGCGCCGCTAAGTTATCTAGATTAGACCTTGAGGCAATGCACCTTAGTTTTCTATCTTTAAATTCGGTTTAAGTTTGCTATCAGTTTGCTATCAGTCTTTTGTAATAAATGCCTCAAGATCAATAAAGAGTATTATTATTATTATTATTATTATTATTATTATTATTATTATTATTATTATTATTATTATTATTATTATTATTATGTCTTGTGTGTCTCTACTTTATCTTTGTGCAAGAAAGCAGAAAACAAGTATGGGGGAGATCCCTCGACATGCCAAACACACTCCAACTACACTACTCCACGATTCAGGTACACACTCTGCACACTTTACTTTACACATATATATATTTTGGATTATGCAGAATATTGTTCCCGACATGATAAACTAAAAAGATTAAAATATTTCTAATCATAAGTAAACTCAATCTGTGATATTTCCTGAAAACTTGCAATTATTATAGAATCATTTAAAAACCCTGTGTTACTTAAGTCAATATGGAATATGTGATGGTAGAGTATGAATTTCTTATTCTTGATATCATTGTTGCTTGGAGAATTTATTTCAAAATATTCAAAATTTTAGCTACCATCCTCAGTGTTTTATATGCCTGATAAAACTGAAAATATTAATTATGATTATAAAAGCTATCTGCTCTGTATTGAATTTGTTCAAAATGAGTTAGACCCTTGTTGAGAGATTTATCATGCTCCCAAGATCAAGACATTATTTCAGTAAGATTCACTCTTCCGAAGTATTATTGCATTAGAGGCATGGGCTATGCAAAAATAGAAATATTTCGAGAAAATAAAAAGGAGCAAGTGCTTGACAACCTCGCAGAAAAAAATGGACAAGTGTCCGGCAGTAGAATTAGGGGTACCTCGGTATCCACTTAAAAAAAAGAGAAAAAAAATGAAAGCCCATGGTCCCTCTAATAAGCAATATGCCAGCAAGAGTTGACAAAGATTTTAATTTCCAAAGTCTTTGATCTAAGAGTATGACATTCCCCTCCTCGGATCCCGTTTTGATCAGGCAATAAATGCAAAGTAAGAATGCTTGAGAATTTTTACAAAATAAAACAGCCTCAGTGAGATATATATAAAAGATAATGAGTGACCTGAGAGAACCTATGAGGATCAAAAAGGTATGCTAACTTTCTTTCAAAAATAGACAAAAACTCCAAGTGACAGGATTGAGAAGAAAGGATCTTTACTCTTGATCATAAACTTCCCTGACTATGGTACACAGTGGATTTTTAACACCCTGCAATTATAAAGAGAATGTTTTAAATATTTTACCCCAGATATTGTTCTTAACCATCCTTTTCTCGAGGACGAGTAAAAGCCTAAGTATGGGGGTATTTGTTGACGGTTCTTAAGTATCAATTTTAATTATCAAATAAACAAGAGAAAGGACCAATATGCAACCAACACCTAGAATTAGGGTTTGATCTGACAGAATTCTACGAGTTTTGTTGTTTATCTGTTTCTGCAGGGGGTTATCAGGAAATAAGGAAGAAAGGCCCACATGTCGGGATTACAAAGAGATATCAACGCACCGCGCAATTTTCTACCATCTAGAAGACTCTAGAAGCCACGAGACCGAAGCCGAGGCGAAATGGGGCCAGGCCCAGGGCGCCCGCCCTGAGGACCTGGGCGCCCGCCCCCCACTGGAGCCCAATCAGGACTCTCTTCGCTCGGGATATTCCACCGACCTATTGGATCAAGAAAAACATAGTACCACCTCGCCTATTGACCCAAAAACGCATAGAAGGGGAGGACTATATAAGGAGACCCCCCTGGCCCCTGGAGAAGACATGAAGAAATTATCATAAAGACTGAGCGGTGCCCTCGAAGGAAAACCTCTTCTCTAATTAATATTTATTTTTAGGCTTAGCAACCAATGTAAGGTAGAAATAGATCTTCTAGTTTCTACTAGATTGAGAGAGATAGAGTGGAGGTGTAGAGTGGAGGAAGCCCGGCCTGTCGGTGTCTACTCCAAGCTTGTACCTGCGGGATCAAGTTCTCCTAACCCGAAGCTTGCTCCTAGGATCCTTTAGTATTTCGACTTCTAAATTCTAGTAAGTTCTTGTTTTATTGTTCTTATGGTTTATGAGTTTACTTTAATCTCTTCGCGTAGAGTTTAGAGTAATCATTGCTGGCGTAAACGTGGTGTTTAGGCTAGGGTACTCATAGATATTCCCTAACTAGCTGGACCGTGGTAGTAGTGAGGAACGTGACAATTCTGAGCTACCTTTGTAGATCACATCTCGTTAGCAGGAAGGATAGGGTTTATAGGTGCGGCTTGAACATCCTTTGTGGTGTCTAGATTCCGTTAGCCTCCCCATTAGAACAGTACATCATCCTTACCAAGGTTAGAAGGAGACTACGGTTGCAGTCTTCTCTATTTATCACTCACATCGAAAGACATTCTTTGTGCCTAAAGGTTAGTAGTAATAGACCGGTTAGTCAGATGCACTCTTTCTCCTAGTGGTAAAAAATAAATACGATACTCTGGATAACCTCCCGGGTGAAGTGCTCACCGATATCCGTGCGCTTGCGGATCAATTCCTTATTGCGTTCCCAAATATCAACAGGCATGACTGTTATTGTGAATAAAAAGAACGAGCTAATTCCGCAACGCACCGTCACAGGATGGCGGATGTGCATAGACTATAGAAAACTAAACAAAGCCACGAGAAAGGATCACTTTCCTTTACCTTTTATAGATGAGATGCTAGAGTGGTTAGCAAACCATTTGTTCTTCTGTTTCTTAGATGGATATTCAGGGTATCACCAAATCCCGATCCATCCCGATGATCAAAGCAAAACCACTTTTACATGCCCATATGGAACTTATGCTTATCGTAGAATGTCTTTTGGGTTATGTAATGCACCAGCTTCTTTTCAAAGATGCATGATGTCTATATTTTCTGATATGATCGAAGAGATTATGGAAGTTTTCATGGATGATTTCTCTGTTTATGGAAAAACTTTTGATAGTTGTCTTGAAAACTTAGACAAGGTTTTGCAAAGATGTGAAGAAAAGCACTTAATCCTTAATTGGGAAAAATGTCATTTTATGGTTAGGGAAGGAATAGTGCTAGGACACCTAGTGTCTGAAAGAGGTATTGAGGTAGACAAAGCTAAAATTGAAGTAATTTAACAACTACCTCCACCTGTGAACGTAAAAGGAATTCAAAGCTTTCTTGGCCATGCTGGTTTTTATCGTAGATTCATAAAAGATTTTTCATTTATTGCTAGACCACTTACTCTTTTGCTAGCCAAGGATGCTCCTTTCGAATTTGATGATGCATGTCTAACATCTTTCAATTTATTAAAGAAAGCACTCATCTTTGCACCAATCATTCAACCCCCTGATTGGTCGTTGCCTTTTGAAATTATGTGTGATGCTAGTGATTATGCTGTGGGGGCAGTATTGGGACAAACTAAAAATAAGAAGCATCATGCAAATGCTTATGCTAGTAAAACTTTGACAGGAGCTCAACTTAATTATGCAACCACTGAAAAAGAGCTTCTGGCTGTTGTCTTTGCCATTGATAAATTTAGATCTTATTTAGTTGGAGCTAAAATAATTGTTTACACTGATCATGCTGCACTAAAATATTTGCTCACTAAAAAAGATGCTAAACCTCGCCTGATTAGATGGATCTTATTACTCCAAGAATTTGACTTAGAAATAAAAGATAAAAAGGGAGTAGAAAATTCTGTTGCTGATCACTTGTCTAGAATGTATTTTAAGAGTCCACAGGAAACCCCCATCAATGATTCACTCCGGGACGACATGCTCTACAGGATTAACAGGTCTGACCCCTGGTATGCAGATATTGTTAATTTTATGGTTTCAGGGTATGTACCACCAGGAGGAAACAAGAAGAAGCTTATTCAAGAAAGTCGTTCACATATATGGGATGAGCCATACCTCTTCCGAGTATGCTCTGATGGCTTACTCAGGAGATGTGTGACCACTAAGGAAGGATGGAAGATCATCGACAGATGTCATTCATCACCATATGGAGGTCACTATGGAGCATTCCGTACACATTCAAAGATCTGGCAGTGTGGATTCTACTGGCCTACAATGTATGAAGACACGAAGCAATATATCAGAAGATGTGGGCCATGTCAAAGGCACGGAAACATAAATACAAGGGATGCAATGCCACTCACCAACAACCTTCAGATTGAGCTCTTTGATGTCTGGGGAATAGACTACATGGGTCCATTTCCTCCATCAAAGAAGTGCGAGTACATCTTGGTGGCGGTTGACTATGTCTCCAAGTGGGTAGCAGCATTACCTTGCAAGCAAGCCGACAACGTCAGTTCAAAGAGGAGGTTTGAAGAAATTATATTTCCAAGATTTGGAGTCCCCAGAGTAGTGATAAGTGATGGAGGAGCACACTTCATCGACAAACGCTTCAAGCAATATCTAGCAAAACATGGAATCCGTCACAACGTCGCTACCCCCTATCATCCTCTAACAAGTGGACAAGCAGAGACTTCCAACAAACAAATCAATAATATTCTTCAAAAGACAGTAAATGAAATGGGAACGGCGTGGAAAGACAAGCTACCCGATGCACTCTGGGCATACCGGACAGCATACAAGACCCCAATCGGAATGTCTCTATACCAATTGGTGTACGGGAAGACTTGCCACCTACCTGTTGAACTAGAGTTCAAAGCACACTGAGCCATAAAGAGATGGAATATGGAGCTAGATGTTGCTGGAGATTATAGAAGAATGCAACTATCAGAATTGGAAGAATGGCGAGAGAAGGCATATCACAACTCAAAGATCTACAAAGAAAGAGTCAAAAGCTGGCATGACAAGAGAATCAAGAAGAAGGAGTTCACACCCGGAGATAAGGTATTACTTTTTAATTCCAGGGTAAAGCTTTTCGGGCATGGAAAACTCCGGAGCAAATGGGAAGGACCATTCAAGGTAATAAGTTCATCATCTCACGGAGCTATCACACTTCAAAATAGCGAAGGTACGTTATTCAAGGTAAATGGTCAACGTCTTAAATTATTTTTAGAGCCCAATGAAGAATTTGAAGAAATAGACGTAGTCCATGGAGAATTAGAGCCCGACCTTTTTAGTCTGATGTTTTTGGGTCATATATATATTTTTCTAAAAAATTTCGTATCTAGAAACGCGCTCGAGAAAGTGGGCCCACAGAGGGGCCAGAGAGAGGGCGGGCGCCCAGCTCCTGTTCCCCCTCGGTCCCGATTTTCTCTGTTATGGAAAATGCACTTATGGTAATCCGAATAATCCCTCGGATGGAAAGTTTCGCACGCACATCGACGGGAGAAACCCGAACAACCCATAGAAGCACTTTTTGACCCCTATATAAACAGACCCCTAACCTCAGTTTTCAAACACCAAGCCACCAAGCCTTCTCTCCTTCAATTAGAGCTTGATTAGTTCCTTGCTGCTCCAATGGCCGAGAAGTGCCACGATGATTGGGAAGTCGTCCCCTTCAACCTCAACATGGAGCCTGTGGAAGACCCCGATGCCCGTGCTCTCGTCCCGGCCAACACAGAGCGACAGCTAGAAGCCATGCCATAACGCCAACGTAGCTCCGCCCCATCCTAACATGCTCAACCCCTACTCCTCAAAGGATCATCATCCAAGACGAAGACCACTATCAAGGTGCCAACCGGCACGAGGATCCTTCCACCTAGACCCAATGAGAGGGTCGTTGGAGTCAAGACCAACCGGAGCGGCGAGATCAGCAGTGTACGCTACACTACGGAGGAGGAAAGGCCATACTTTGAAGGGATTAGAGCAGCCAAAGTCCGTTTCATCCCTCCAAAGGCAGCCCCGAAGCACTCTCTCAATGCTTTTGAGACACCTCCCAAGCGTCGCAAGACCATAATGGATATTGATGAGGAAGTTCGCAGGCTAGATAGAGTTATCATAGACCTCCAGTCCTCGATTAATTCCCTCACTAGGCAGCTCTCTAACCACAACACCATTATACTAGGCCTCAGGCAGGATCTTGCTAGTGCCAACTAGAAGATTAAGGAATTAGAGCGCCGCTAGGTTATCTAGATTAGACCTTGAGGCAATGCATTTAGTTATCTATCTTTAAATTCGGTTTAGGTTTACTATTATCATCAGTTTGCTACTAGTTATTTGTAATAAATGCCTCAAGATTAATAAAGAGTATTATTATTATTATTATGTCTTGTGTGTCTCTACTTTATTTTTGTGTAAGAAAGCACAAAAGAAGTATGGGGGAGATCCCTCGACATGCTAAACACACCCCGACCACACCACTCCACAATTTAGGTACACACTCTGCACACTTTACTTTACACATACAACTATCTTGATTATGCAGATTACTGTTTCCGACATGATAAATTAAAAAAATTAAAATATTTCTAATCATGATTAATCTCAATCTGTGATATTTCCTGAAAACTTGCAATTATTATAAAATCATTTTAAAACCTTGTGTTACTTAAGTCATTGTGGAATATGTGATGGTAGAGTATGAGTTTCTTATTCTTGATATCATTGTTGCTTGGAGAATTTATTTCAAAATATTCAAAACTCTAGCTACCATCCTCAGTGTTTTATATGCCTGATAAAACTAAAAATATTAATTATGATTATAAAAGCTATCTACTCTGTATTGAGTTTGTTCAAAATGAGTTAGACCCTTGTTGAGAGGTTTATCATGCTCCTAAGATCAAGATATTTATTCAGAAAGATTCACTCTTCCGAAGTATTATTGCATTAGAGGCATGGGCTATGCAAAAATAGAGATATTTCGAGGAAATAAAAAGGAGCAAGTGCTCGACAACCTCGCAGAAAAAAAATGGACAAGTGTCCGGCAGTAGAATTAGGGGTACTTCGGTATCCACTTAAAAAAAGAAGAAAAAGAGAAAATGATAGCCCATGGTCCCTCTAATAAGCAATATGCCAGCAAGAGTTGACAAAGATTTTAATTTCCAAAGTCTTTGATCTAAGAGTATGACATTCCCCTCCTCGGGTCCCGTTTTGATCAGGCAATAAATAAGTATGCTTGAGAATTTTTGCAAATTAAAACAACCTATGAGGATAAAAAGGTATGCTAACTTTCTTTCAAAAATATACAAAAACTCCAAGTGACAGGATTGAGAAGAAAGGATCTTTACTCTTAACCATATACTTCCTGACTATGGTACACAGTGGATTTTTAACACCCTGCAAATGTAAAGAATGTTTTAAAATGTTTTACCCCAGATATTGTTCTTAACCATCCTTTTCTCGAGGACGAGTAAAAGCCTAAGTATGGGGGTATTTGTTGACGGTTCTTAAGTATCAATTTTAATTATCAAATAAACAAGAGAAAGGACCAATATACAACCAACACCTAGAATTAGAGTTTGATCTGACAGAATTCCACGAGTTTTGTTGTTTATCTGTTTCTGCAGGGGGTTATCAGAAAATAAAGAAGAAAGGCCCACATGTCGGGATTACATAGAGATATCAACGCACCGCGTGATTTTCTACCATCTAGAAGACTCCAGAAGCCACGGGAAGAAGACGGAGGCCGAAAGGGGCCAGGCCCAGGGCGCCCGCCCTGGTGACCTAGGCGCCCGCCCCCTGCTGGAGAGCTTTCAGGACTCTCTTCGCACGGGATATTCCACCGACCTATTAGATCAAGGAAAACATAGTACCACCTCGCCTACCGACCCAAAAACGCATAGAGGAGGAGGACTATATAAGGAGACCCCCTGGCCCCTGGAGAAGACATGAAGAAATTATCATAGAGATTGAGGGGTGCCCTCGAAGGAAAACCTCTTCTCTAATTAATATTTCTTTTAGGCTTAGCAACCAATGTAAAGTAGAAATAGATCTTCTAGTTTCTACTAGATTGAGAGAGAGATAGAGTGCAGGTGTAGATTGGAGGAAGCCCGGCCTGTCGGTGTCTACTCCAAGCTTGTACCTGCGGGATCAAGTTCTCCTAACCCGAAGCTTGCTCCTAGGATTCTTCAGTATTTCGACTTCAAAATTCTAGTAAGTTCTTGTTTTATTGTTCTTATGGTTTATGAGTTTACTTTAATCTCTTCGTGTAGAGTTTAGAGTAATCATTGCTGGCGTAAACGTGGTGTTTAGGCTAGGGTACTCATAGAGTCATAGATATTCCCTGACTAGCTGGACCGTGGTAGTAGTGAGGAACGTGACAATTCCGAGTTACCTTTGCAGACCACATCTCGTTAGCAGGAAGGATAGGGTTTATAGGTGCGGGTTGAACATCCTTTGTAGTGTCTAGATTCCGTTAGCCTCCCCATTAGAACAGTAGATCATCCTTACCAAGGTTAGAAGGAGACTACGGTTGCAGTCTTCTCTATATATCACTCACATCGAAAGACATTCTTTGTGCCTAAAAGGTTAGTAGTAATAGACCGGTTAGTCAGATGCACTCTTTCTCCTAGTGGTAAAAAAATAAATACGATACTCTAGATAATTTCCCGGGTGAAGTGCTCACCGATATCCGTGCGCTTGCGGATCAATTCCTTATTGCGTTCCCAAATATCAACAAGCATTTCTGGCGCCGTTGCCGGGGAGAAAGACGGTTGCTGAGATAACCTGAGTCTTACTACTAGCTTGTATCTATACTTTTATCTTTTCTTATCTTTTATATTCTTTATTTATTTTCTTACCTTATGGAAAACCAAAATTCTAAATCGATCCATGAGTCTGCAATCCCTTCAGTAACTGACCTTTTACCATGGGAATCATCACAGCCTATCCAAACATCCCAGTATAAGTTAAGTTCTAGGTTGATTGCCATGATTCAAAACCTATCTTTTTTGGGAAAGGAAGACGAAAACCCTTACCTTCATATTAGAGATTTTGAGCAAACATGTGATTGTCTTCGCATTGAAGGCATTTTTGATAAAACTTTGCGTTGGAAGCTTTTTCCTTTTTCTTTAAGGGGAGAAGCTAGACAATGGTACAGTCAGAAGGTAAGTCAACAACAAGGTGAATGGGGAGTTTTACGAGCCAACTTTTGTCTGGATTTCTATTCCCTTGACCGTATAGCCAACCTTAGACTCGAAGTCCTATCTTTTAAACAAAAAGATAATGAAACTTTGGGAAAATCCTGGAAATGTTTTTCTGATCTTTTAGAATCTGGTCCAAACCTTAATCTTGAAGACCCTATTCTTTTATTCCACTTTTTTCGAGGTCTTCAAAAAAATCACAAACAAATGCTACACACAATGTCTAGAGGTTCTTTCTTTCGAATCCCTACTGATGAAGCTAGAGTGATCCTAGACAGAATCCTAGAAGCTGAGATGGATAATACCCTTCATGATGAAACCTACGAAGCCGAAGTAGACACTCTGCCAAATTCTTCATCTACTTTAGCTATCCCAAGTTCTGAGCCACAAGAGGAAGAAATTCCACCACCGGACTTCATGCAGGATATAGAATCCGATCTTTTTGCCGATTTTGGAAATATTTCAAACTACCCTTCTATTGACAAACCCCAAAACGGCCAGTTTAGCATTTATTTGCCAAGTGAACATCAATTGAGAGAGCTTATCTCAGTAATGAGTAGCGAATGGTTGGAGGAATCAGAGCTTTCCTCTGATGTGATCCGTTTGGACACACCCTCTATAACTATATGCTGTGCTTATAATTCTGATCGATTTAATGCTCTTTATAATCCTGTTGTGGGGATAAATATCATGTCTGAATCTTTTGCACTTAAACTATTTAAAAATCTTGTCTTAACCCCCACAATGAAGGTCATAAAGGAATCTTCGGGACGATTAGTCCCCAGTCTTGGAATTATTAATGTCCTACCTCTTACGGTAGAAGGCTCCATGGTTCATTTGAACTTCTATATCTTTGATACATGGGACTTCGACCTGTTGATAGGACAACCTTTTAGAAGACTCCTTTATGAAGGTCATACTGGAAAGCTACACATTTCTTTTGGAAAAACCTTTAAAATCCCAATAACAATTTCACACTCCTTAAACAATAAGGCCGAATCATATCTTTTGCCTGATCCTATGGAGGAGGTAAAGGCTGCATCTCTAGAGCTTTTAGATGAATCAGACTTAGAAGACGAAACTCCTTTCTTCACATAAGAAGAAGACGAACCTTCTGAACCTGAACCCTTAGATGAGTTTGCAGAAACACCTAGACCCCCCATAGAGCTTAAAACTTTACCAACCCGGTCTTACATATGCTTGCCTAAACAATAATCCAGAGTTCCCTATAATCATTAGCGATAAACTCACTCAGGATCAAACTCTGCGATTAATGACCATTCTTGAGAAACATCACTCAGTTTTCGGCTACTCACTCCAAGATCTTACAGGAATCAGTCCTATGATTTGTACCCATCGTATTCCAACAGATCCTTCTGTTTCACCCTCTTGAGAACCCCAACGTAGACTTAACAACACTATGAGAGAGGTAGTTAAAAAGGAAGTTATAAAGTTACTGCATGCAGGGATTATGTATCCTGTGCCACACAGTGAGTGGGTAAGCCCAGTGCAAGTTGTGCCTAAAAAGGGAGGCATGACTGTTATTATGAATGAAAAGAACGAGCTAATTCCGCAACGCACCGTCACAGGATGGCGGATGTGCATAGACTATAGAAAACTAAACAAAGCCACGAGAAAGGAACACTTTCCTTTACCTTTTATAGATGAGATGCTAGAGCGGTTAGCAAACCATTCGTTCTTCTGTTTCTTAGATGGATATTCAGGGTATCACCAAATCCCGATCCATCCCGATGATCAAAGCAAAACCACTTTTACATGCCCATATGGAACTTATGCTTATCGTAGAATGTCTTTTGGGTTATGTAATGCACCAGCTTCTTTTCAAAGATGCATGATGTCTATATTTTCTGATATGATTGAAGAGATTATGGAAGTTTTCATGGATGATTTCTCTGTTTATGGAAAAACTTTTGATAGTTGTCTTGAAAACTTAGACAAGGTTTTGCAAAGATGTGAAGAAAAGCACTTAATCCTTAATTGAGAAAAATGTCATTTTATGGTTAGGGAAGGAATAGTGCTGGGACACCTAGTGTCTGAAAGAGGTATTGAGGTAGACAAAGCTAAAATTGAAGTAATTTAACAACTACCTCCACCTGTGAACGTAAAAGGAATTCGAAGCTTTCTTGGTCATGCTGGTTTTTATCGTAGATTCATAAAAGATTTTTCATTTATTGCTAGACCACTTACTCTTTTGCTAGCCAAGGATGCTCCTTTCCAATTTGATGATGCATGTCTAACATATTTCAATTTATTAAAGAAAGCACTCATCTCTGCACCAATCATTCAACCCCCTGATTGGTCATTGCCTTTTGAAATGATGTGTGATGCTAGTGATTATGCTGTGGGGGCAATATTGGGACAAACTAAAAATAAGAAGCATCATGCAATTGCTTATGCCAGTAAAACTTTGACAGGAGCTCAACTTAATTATGCAACCACTGAAAAAGAGCTTCTGGCTGTTGTCTTTGCCATTGATAAATTTAGATCTTATTTAGTTGGAGCTAAAATAATTGTTTACACTGATCCTGCTGCACTAAAATATTTTCTCACTAAAAAAGATGCTAAACCTTGCCTGATTAGATGGATCTTATTACTCCAAGAATTTGACTTAGAAATAAAAGATAAAAAGGGAGTAGAAAATTCTGTTGCTAATCACTTGTCTAGAATGTATTTTAAGAGTCCACAGGAAACCCCCATCAATGATTCACTCCGGGACGACATGCTCTACAGGATTAACAGGTCTGACCCCTGGTATGCAGATATTGTTAATTTTATGGTTTCAGGGTATGTACCACCAGGAGCAAACAAGAAGAAGCTTATTCAAGAAAATCGTTCACATATATGGGATGAGCCATACCTCTTCCGAGTATGCTCTGATGGCTTACTCAGGAGATGTGTGACCACTGAGGAAGGATGGAAGATCATCGACAAATGTCATTCATCACCATAAGGAGGTCACTATGGAGCATTCCGTACACATTCAAAGATCTGGCAGTGTGGATTCTACTGGCCTACAATGTATGAAGACACGAAGCAATATATCAGAAGATGTGGGCCATGTCAAAGGCACGGAAACATAAATACAAGGGATGCAATGCCACTCACCAACAACCTTCAGATTGAGCTCTTTGATGTCTGGGGAATAGACTACATGGGTCCATTTCCTCCATCAAAGAAGTGCGAGTACATCTTGGTGGCGGTTGACTATGTCTCCAAGTGGGTAGAAGCATTACCTTGCAAGCATGCCGACAACGTCAGTTCAAAGAGGATGTTTGAAGAAATTATATTTCCAAGATTTGGAGTCCCCAGAGTAGTGATAAGTGATGGAGGAGCACACTTCATCGACAAACGCTTCAAGCAATATCTAGCAAAACATGGAATCCGTCACAACGTCGCTACCCCCTAACATCCTCAGACAAGTGGACAAGCAGAGACTTCCAACAAACAAATCAAGAATATTCTTCAAAAGACAGTAAATGAAATGGGAATGGCGTGGAAAGACAAGCTACCCGATGCACTCTGGGCATAGCGGACAACATACAAGACCCCAATCGGAATGTCTCCATACCAATTGGTGTACGGGAAGACTTGCCACCTACCTGTTGAACTAGAGTTCAAGGCACACTGGGCCATAAAGAGATGGAATATGGACCTAGATGTTGCTGGAGATTATAGAAGAATGCAACTATCAGAATTGCAAGAATGGCGAGAGAAGGCATATCACAACTCAAAGATCTACAAAGAAAGAGTCAAAAGGTGGCATGACAAGAGAATCAAGAAGAAGGAGTTCACACCCGGAGATAAGGTATTACTTTTTAATTCCAGGGTAAAGCTTTTCGGGCATGGAAAACTCCAGAGCAAATGGGAAGGACCATTCAAGGTAATAAATTCATCATCTCACGGAGCGATCACACTTCAAAATAGCGAAGGTACGTTATTCAAGGTAAATGGTCAACGTCTTAAATTATTTTTAGAGCCCAATGAAGAATTTGAAGAAATAGACATAGTCCATGGAGAATTAGAGCCCGACCTTTTTAGTCTGATGTTTTTGGGTCATATATATATTTTTCTAAAAAATTTCATATCTAGAAACGCGCTCGAGAAAGTGGGCCCACAGAGAGGCCAGAGAGAGGGCGGGCGCCCAGCTCAGGTGGGCGGGCGCCCAGCTCCTGTTCCCCCTCGGTCCCGATTTTCTCTGTTATGGAAAATGCACTTATGGTAATCCGAATAATCCCTCGGATGGAAAGTTTCGCACGCACATCGACGGGAGAAACCCGAACAACCCATAGAGGCACTTTTTGACCCCTATATAAACAGACCCCTAACCTCAGTTTTCAAACACCAAGCCACCAAGCCTTCTCTCCTTCAATTAGAGCTTGATTAGTTCCTTGCTGCTCCAATGGCCGAGAAGTACCACGATGATTGGGAAGTCGTCCCCTTCAACCTCAACATGGAGCCTGTGGAAGACCCCGATGCCCGTGCTCTCGTCCCGGCCAACACAGAGCAACAGCTAGAAGTCATGCCATTACGCCAACGTAGCTCCGCCCAATCCTACCATGCTCAACCAGTTCTCACCGCACCGCCACAACCCCTACTCCTCAAAGGATCATCATCCAAGACGAAGACCACTATCAAGGTGCCAACCGGCACGAGGATCCTTCCACCTAGACCCAATGAGAGGGTCGTTGGAGTCAAGACCAACCGGAGCAGCGAGATCAGCAGTGTACGCTACACTACGGAGGAGGAAAGGCCTTACTTTGAAGGGATTAGAGCAGCCAAAGTCCGTTTCATCCCTCCAAAGGCAGCCCCGAAGCACTCTCTCAATGCTTTTGAGACACCTCCCAAGCGTCGCAAGACCATAATGGATATTGATGAGGAAGTTCGCAGGCTAGATAGAGTTATCATAGACCTCCAGTCCTCGATTAATTCCCTCACTAGGCAGCTCTCTAACCACAACACCATTATACTAGGCCTCAGGCAGGATCTTGCTAGTGCCAACTAGAAGATTAAGGAATTAGAGCGCCGCTAGGTTATCTAGATTAGACCTTGAGGCAATGCATCTTAGTTATCTATCTTTAAATTCGGTTTAGGTTTACTATTATCATCAGTTTGCTACTAGTTATTTGTAATAAATGCCTCAAGATTAATAAAGAGTATTATTATTATTATTATTATTATGTCTTGTGTGTCTCTACTTTATTTTTGTGCAAGAAAGCAGAAAACAAGTATGGGGGAGATCTCTCTACATGCTAAACACACCCCGACCACACCACTCCACAATTCAGGTACACACTCTGCACACTTTACTTTACACATACAACTATCTTGATTATGCAGATTACTGTTTCCGACATGATAAATTAAAAAGATTAAAATATTTCTAATCAAGATTAATCTCAATCTGTGATATTTCCTGAAAACTTGCAATTATTATAAAATCATTTTAAAACCCTGTGTTACTTAAGTCATTGTGGAATATGTGATAGTAGAGTATGAGTTTCTTATTCTTGATATCATTGTTGCTTGGAGAATTTATTTCAAAATATTCAAAACTCTAGCTACCATCCTCAGTGTTTTATATGCCTGATAAAACTAAAAATATTAATTATGATTATAAAAGCTATCTACTCTGTATTGAGTTTGTTCAAAATGAGTTAGACCCTTGTTGAGAGGTTTATCATGCTCCTAAGATCAAGACATTTATTCAGAAAGATTCACTCTTCCGAAGTATTATTGCATTAGAGGCATGGGCTATGCAAAAATAGAGATATTTCGAGGAAATAAAAAGGAGCAAGTGCTCGACAACCTCGCAGAAAAAAAATGGACAAGTGTCCGGCAGTAGAATTAGGGGTACTTCGGTATCCACTTAAAAAAAGAAGAAAAAGAGAAAATGATAGCCCATGGTCCCTCTAATAAGCAATATGCCAGCAAGAGTTGACCAAGATTTTAATTAAATAAGTATGCTTGAGAATTTTTGCAAATTAAAACAACCTCAGTGAGATATATATATAAAAGATAATGAGTGATCTGAGAGAACCTATGAGAATAAAAAGGTATGCTAACTTTCTTTCAAAAATATACAAAAACTCCAAGTGAGAGGATTGAGAAGAAAGGATCTTTACTCTTAACCATATACTTCCTGACTATGGTACACAGTGGATTTTTAACACCCTGCAAATATAAAGATTGTTTTAAAATGTTTTACCCCAGATATTGTTCTTAACCATCCTTTTCTCGAGGACGAGTAAAAGCCTAAGTATGAGGGTATTTGTTGACGGTTCTTAAGTATCAATTTTAATTATCAAATAAACAAGAGAAAGGACCAATATACAACCAACACCTAGAATTAGGGTTTGATCTGACAGAATTCCACGAGTTTTGTTGTTTATCTGTTTCTGCAGGGGGTTATCAGGAAATAAGGAAGAAAGGCCCACATGTCGGGATTACATAGAGATATCAACGCACCGCGCGATTTTCTACCATCTAGAAGACTCCAGAAGCCACGGGAAGAAGACGGAGGCCGAAAGGGGCCAGGCCCAGGGCGCCCGCCCTGGTGACCTGGGCGCCCGCCCCTGCTGGAGAGCTTTCAGGACTCTCTTCGCAAGGGATATTCCACTGACCTATTGGATCAAGGAAAACATAGTACCACCTCGCCTACCGACCCAAAAAGGCATAGAGGAGGAGGACTATATAAGGAGACCCCCTGGCCCCTAGAGAAGACATGAAGAAATTATCATAGAGATTGAGGGGTGCCCTCGAAGGAAAACCTCTTCTCTAATTAATATTTCTTTTTAGGCTTAGCAACCAATGTAAAGTAGAAATAGATATTCTAGTTTCTACTAGATTGAGAGAGAGATAGAGTGGAGGTGTAGATTGGAGGAAGCCCGGCCTGTCGATGTCTACTCCAAGCTTGTACCTGTGGGATCAAGTTCTCCTAACCCGAAGCTTGCTCCTAGGATTCTTCAGTATTTCGACTTCTAAATTCTAGTAAGTTCTTGTTTTATTGTTCTTATGGTTTATGAGTTTAATTTAATCTCTTCGCATAGAGTTTAGAGTAATCATTGCTGGCGTAAACGTGGTGTTTAGGCTGGGGTACTCATAGATATTCCCTGACTAGCTGGACCGTGGTAGTAGTGAGGAATGTGACAATTCCGAGTTACCTTTGCAGACCACATCTCATTAGTAGGAAGGATAGGGTTTATAGGTGCGGGTTGAACATCCTTTATGGTGTCTAGATTCCGTTAGCCTCCCCATTAGAACAGTAGATCATCCTTACCAAGGTTAGAAGGAGACTACGGTTGCAGTCTTCTCTATTTATCACTCACATCGAAAGACATTCTTTGTGCCTAAAAGGTTAGTAGTAATAGACCGGTTAGTCAGATGCACTCTTTCTCCTAGTGGTAAAAAAAATAAATACGATACTCTGGATAATTTCCCGGGTGAAGTGCTCACCGATATCCGTGCGCTTGCGGATCAATTCCTTATTGCGTTCCCAAATATCAACAATAATCGCCTAGACCCAGTCTTAATTTCCCAAGGTAACACTGCATCATGCCCATACACCAACTGATAAGGTGAAACCTTGGTCGATCCATGGCAAGCCATCCAGTATGACCATAAAGCTTCATTTAACAATGTGTGCCACCTCCTAGGATTTTCTTCAATCTTTCGTTTAATAAGCTTGATGATTCCTTTGTTAGATGCCTCGGCCTGCCCATTAGCTTGAGCATAGTAAGGAGAAGAATTTAATACTTTAATTCCCATACCGACTGCGAATTCATCAAACTCCCCCGATGTGAACATAGTACCCTGATCGGTAGTAATTGTTTGAGGAATTCCAAATCGGTAGATAATATGCTCTTTCACAAAATCAATCATATTAGCCGATGTAATTTTCTTCACAGGAATAGCTTCAACCCATTTGGTGAAATAATCGGTGGCAACCAAGATAAACTTATGTCCTTTGCTAGATGGTGGATAAATCTGACCGATTAAATCAATAGCCCACCCTCAGAACGGCCAAGGCTTGATGATAGGATTCATGGCCGATGCATGTGCCCTTTGAACATTGCCAAACTTCTGACATCCTTGACACCCTTTGAAGTACTTAAAGCAATCCTCAAGTATAGTCGGCCAATAATACCCATTCCTTCTAATCATCCACTTCATCTTAAAGGCCGACTGATGTGCTCCACATACTCCTTCATGGATTTCTCCCATCAAATTCTTAGCCTCATCATCACCTAAACATCTGAGAAGAATCCCATCAATGGTTCGGTAATATAACTCATCCTCGAGGAGCACATACTTGGTGGCTTGAAACCGAACACGTCTTTCAACTTTCTTGGATGGATCCCTTAAATAATTAATTATTTCTTCTCTCCAATCATCGGCACTGACTGCCGATATTATGTTTGTCATGGGTTGATATCCCGAGGCATGCTGAGCTACCCGATTAGCCTCTTCATTATGCAATCGAGGAACATGCTCTAATCGGAAATCCTTGAATTTCTTTAACAGCTGCATACTCCTTTCATGATAAGTTATCAAGACCTCGGTTCGGCATTCATAGCTTCCAGCCAATTGATTTATAACCAGCATAGAATTCCCGAAGATTTCAACAGCATCAGCATTAACTTCTCTTAACAATTCCAACCCCTTTATCAAAGCTCGATACTCAGCCTGATTATTTGTTGACGTGGCAACAATTGGCATGGAGAACTCATATTTCCTTTCCCGAGGGGAAATTAACACTATGCCGATTCCTGCCCCCCAGTCACACGTGGATCCATCGAAGAAGAGCGTCCAAGGTACAATCTCCAAAGTCTCCACTGTACCGCAATGTTGAGTCACAAAATCAGCCATAATGTGTCCTTTAACCGCTTTGGCCGATTCATAACGCAGATCGAATTCAGACAATGCCAAAATCCACTTACCGATCCTGCCACTCATGATCGACATAGATAGCATGTATCGGACCACATCATCTTTACAAATAACCGTGCATTCAGCCGATAGCAAATAATGCCTTAACTTAATACAAGAGAAGTACAAGCATGAGCACAGTTTCTCAATAACAGAATACCTGGCCTCAGCATCAATCAACCTCCTGCTTAAATAGTAAATCACACTTTCCTTCCCTTCAAATTCTTGAATTAAAGCCGACCCGATGACCATCCCATCGGTGGACAAATACAATCTGAAGGGCTTCCCTTGCTGAGGTGGAATCAGAACTAGAGGATTCACCAAATAATTCTTGATTTCATCCAAGGCCAATTGTTGTTCCTTCCCCCAAACGAATTCTTGATCGGCTTTCAACTTAAGTAAAGGACTGAAAGCATGAACTTTACCAGACAAATTAGATATAAATCTCTTGATAAAATTTACCTTGCCGATAAAGGACTGGAGCTCGGTCTTGTTGGTAGGAGCAACTATTTTGTTGATGGCATCAATGGATCTTCAACTAATCTCAATCCCCCTCTGATGCACCATGAAACCAAGGAACTGTCCTGCCGATACACCAAATGCACACTTATTGGGATTCATCTTCAAACCATGTTTCCTTGTGCATTCCAACACCTTTCGCAAATCGGCAAGATGCTTTATGAAGTCTCCAGACTTAACCACCACATCATCAATATAAATCTCCACCAGCTTGCCGATGAACTCATGAAATATAAAATTCATGGCTCTCTGATAAGTAGCACCAGCATTCTTCAAGCCAAAGGTCATGACTATCCATTCAAACAACCCAACATGACCAGGACATCTAAATGCAGTCTTTGGAATATCTTCTTCAGCCATGAATATTTGATTATATCCTGCATTGCCATCCATAAAGCTGATAATCCGATGCCCAGCCGCAGCATCAACTAGCAGATCGGCAACTAGCATTGGATAACCATCAATCGGTGTAGCTTTGTTAAGATTCCTGAAATCAATGCAGACCTGAAGCTTCCCATTTTTCTTATAGACTGGAACAACATTGGAAATCCACTCGGCATACCGACACTGCCGAATAAACTTAGCTTCAATAAGTTTGGTTATTTCGGCCTTAATATCAGGAAGAATATTAGGATTACATCGGCGAGCTGGCTATTGATGTGGCCGAAATCCAGACTTGATAGGCAACCGATGTTCAACAATTGATCGGTCCAAACCAGGCATCTCAGTATAATCCCAAGCAAAGCAATCTTTATATTCCTTTAACAAATCAGTTAACTGTTGCTTACACTCAGAACTTAATTTAGCACTAATAAAAGTAGGTCTAGGTTTATCACCACTACCTATGTCTACCTCTACTAGATCATCGGCCGATGTGAATCCCCGGCCTAACTTTCCATCATCGGCGAACCTATCCATTAAAAACCTTCGTCAGAACCGACTGCTTGGATCGGTGGAATTTCATAATCGGCAACCTTGAGAAAATCCTTCTCCCAAACTTCTCCTGAAATAAACCTAGTTCTTTCATAGGTGTCTGCCTCTGCTGATGCAATAACATAGGAAGAATCTCCCGAGAAAATCTCAATCTTGTCACCTACCCACTGAACCAAGCACTGGTGCATGGTAGACGGTATGCAACAATTGGCATGAATCCAATCTCTTCCCAGCAACAAGTTATAAGCACCTTTTCCACTGATCACGAAGAAGGTTGTCGGCAAGGTTTTGCTGCCGATGGTCAACTCAACACATATTGCCCCCTTAACTGGAGGCACGTTGCCCTCAAAGTCTTTGAGCATCATGTTGGTCTTGGTCAAATCTTGATCCCCTTTTCCAAGCTTCCGATATACCGTATATAGCATGATGTTGATAGCAGCTCCACCATCAATTAAAATCTTGGTCATTGGCTGACCATCCACCCTTCCTTTGACAAACAAAGCCTTTTAGATGTTGCCTTTCATCATCGGCAGGCTTTTCAAAGATGGCTGTCATCGGATCCAGAGCCAACTGAGATATTTGGTCGGAAAACTCCAACTCATCATCACTGGACGGCGCAAGGAATTCCATCGGCAACATAAATACCATGTTGATGTCTGCTGATGTCCCTTTCCCCTTAGGATCTGATTGTTGCTGATCCCCAGACTGGCCAGAGTTCTCGACCTTTCTTAATTCTTCTCGCCTTTCGCGCTGCAGCCTTCTCTTTTGTGTCCTGGTCAACCCTTCTGGACACCATGGAGGGAGCTGTTGCTGCCTTACCGATGGGCGATGGTTTTCCCTTGACTCCATCCGGTAAGTATTAGTGTCCCTGCAGAAGATGAACTCATCGGGAACCCGCGCATTAGCCATCTCTTCAAGTTCTTCCTGGTTCCTGGGAAAATATTCAACACGATCGCCGAGCCTGTCGTGCACACTGAGCCTGCCCCCCAGCCGATCATGAACGGACGTTCTCCCCCTAATCGGCCCATTGAATCACCGATCATCATCGTGATAGCGTCGATCGGATCTGTCATACCGATCATAACCATTGCATTCAGGACAATCTCTGACAGTAGGAAGCTTGATATTTTTCTCCCAACAATGGATGAAGAACGGACAATTCCAGTGATCCCTATGCCGATTCCACTCCTGTCGGCGTCTTTCTTCTTCCCGACGATAGTCCTCTTGCTGGCGCCGATACCGATCCTCACGTTGCTGCCAAGTTTCCTGAGGCCTTCTCTGAGTTATTACAATACCGGATCGGGGAGGCCTTCCTAAGTTAGCTCCCTCCTGGATCAATCCTTTTCCTTTCGCATCGGCAGTAGTGATCTGATGTTGAGGATCCACCGATGCACTTCTTTCGGTTGCTTCCGAGGTTAAGACTTTGGCCTTTCCCTTAGCATCCAGCATGTTTGTTGGGAAAGGATGTTGATCAATCTTCATCGGCTTCTGAGTTTTAGAGTTGTCAAATTTGATCCTCTCAAACTCTATAGCCGATTGCAGCTGTTGTCTAAAAACTTTGCACTCATTGGTGTTGTGAGAAGTTGTATTGTGCCATTTACAGTACTTCATCCTTTTTAACTCTTCGACTGATGGGATTACATGATTAGGTGACAATTTGATTTGACCTTCCTAAAGTAGAAAGTCAAATATCCTATCAGCCTTAGTGATGTCAAATGCGAACTTTCCTGGCTCCTTGTGCCCAAAAGGACAAGACATCAGCTTCTTATTTTTTACCCATTCTGCCAAGCCGATGACTCGTTCCTCATCAGAATCCGAGCTCGTTGCCTCATCAACAAACGATACCTTTTTGTTCCATGCTCTCTTGGGCTCAAAAGGCTTGATATCTTGATCAGAAATTCTCTGCACCAAATGACTTAAGATTTCAAACTCCTGAGATGAATACTTGTCCCTGATATGTGGCAACAAGCCCTGGAAAGCCAAATCGGCTAACTGTCGATCATCCAGAACCAGGCTATAGCATTTGTTCTTGACTTCCCGTATCCTCTACACAAAACTTTCAACCGATTCATCATTGCGTTGCTTCAATTTGACCAAATCGGTGATCTTCTTCTCATGGACTCCAGAAAAGAAGTATTTGTGGAACTGCTTCTCTAGATCGGCCCACGTAATCACTTAGTTGGGAGGTAACGATATAAACCACGTGAAAGCCGATCCAGACAATGATGACGAGAACAAGCGAACCCTTAACTCGTCCCTATTAGCAGCTTCTCCGCATTGGATGATGAACCTGTTGACATGCTCCATGGTTGATGTATCATCCTGCCCAGAAAACTTGGTAAAATCTGGCACTTTGTACCGATTTGGATGTGGGATTAAATCATATGCGGGAGGATAC
The DNA here is from genome assembly GCF_000003195.3 of Sorghum bicolor. Classification (NCBI taxonomy): domain Eukaryota; kingdom Viridiplantae; phylum Streptophyta; class Magnoliopsida; order Poales; family Poaceae; genus Sorghum; species Sorghum bicolor. The sequence continues at coordinate 32,897,770 of NC_012870.2, read as the reverse complement.
GGTGTCCGATAAGAGTAAGTGTTAACTTTGGGATTTATCCCAAATTGGTCTCTCATTACTTCAGCAATCTTATCGGCCCAATAAGCATCGGCATCTTGCCGATGAGGCAGTTGCGGATCCGGCATCTGTTGGAAAGCTTCCACGTGTCTATGCGGCGCATGATCTGCATGGAACATTGGGTTAATTATTTGGCCACCCATTTGCTGGCCACCAAACTGTTGCCCGCCGATCTACTGTCCGCCAATCTGCTGTCCGCCGATCTGCTGTCCGAGATTCATCGGCTGGTTGGGCAATCCCTGATTGTGGAACCCGGGGTAGATCTGGCCTTGTTGAAACCCTATAGCCTAATGATTCTGTTGGGACATTTTTGAAAAAACTTGCTGTCCAAGCCATCCACTATTAACGTTCATCGGCATAGGTCCTGCCGATGACTGGTAATTGGGCATCATCATTGACTTGACATACCCTGGCTGAGTCATAAACCTCTGTTGTATCAGCATTGAGTCTGCCGATGCGTTAGGCATCTAGAACGTTGGAGCTTGAGAATTCCCAGTGTAAGGTCTTGCAGTAGTAGTCGTAGTATACTGGGGACTCTGATTCATCGACATATTTGGAGGTGCCGATGCTATAGGAGCCTTGCCTCTCATCTCAGCCGCCTAAGATGTGCCAGGTGTCCTCAACAAGTATTCCGGAGGCATACCGAAACCCCACCAATTAGGAGGACGGGCTGACCCTGACATCGCCGATGCCAATATATCTGTAGTAAGCTTAATCTGCTCATCTAAAGTCGGTGGATTAGTTGTCATCGGCGTAGATTGTGCATTAGTGACTCCTAACGTGCTTGGAGGAACAGCAGTTTCTGTGCCCACAGCGGCTGTAGCAGCCGATGGAGCTGTGACCACCGGTGATCTTGGCTGATGATGAGAGGGGCCCACATAATTTGGTGGCAACTGTCCTTCCTTAAAAGTTCTAGCCACGGCATTGAAAACCGTATTGGACAACACACCAGCTTGATTGATCAAAGCACGGTTAATAGCATTATCAACCATGTCTTGAAGTTTACCAGGATTGGCATCAAAAGTAACCTGCCAAGGCATCGGCAGTGCTTCCTTCTGGATCACTTCGCCGCTCCTACTGATACTGAAGGATCTCAAACATTGCTGCTTGTAATCCTCCATGGCTTTCGCAATAGCTTGCTTCTGCTCATCCTTGAGATTGGCTTCCGTCACAGGGATGACATTCTCCTAATCAAACTCAGTAGTCGACATGTCGATCTTGATCTTAAATCAGGTCCCACCAGGCGTGCCAAAAGATGTGTTGATGGAAAAGCTAGATCTGCAAACACAAAGGGCTAATACCCGATTTCAAACGTTAAGGCGTGCCAGCCGATTTGACCTTACTATCGGCAAAGGTGATAACTCGAATACTTTGGTCCCGACAACAGCGATGCACCCGGATGCCACGGCCAAGAGGTATTCACACGGAACTTGGGAATACGCCGAGCTTAGGTCGACGAACTCCGAAGAACTCGTAACGAAAAAGGAAAATATGACAAAGTCGTCGAAAAAGTAGATGCTGCAATATGAGTAAAAACTTGTGTTTGATTGATTGATAGATGTCTTGATTACAAGGCCCTAGGGTTTACATTTATACCTTGCTCAAAGAGCTACAACCAGACACGACTAGGACTCGAATTCAAAATTAAACAGAATCCGTATACAAAACGATCTAGACAGCTAAGGAAAACATAAAACTATTCTCCCATGACAAACTGGGACGCCACCATAGACCAATCGGCAACCTTCAAGACTTCCTTCCGTATCATCGGCAGGCTTTCCATCGTAGTCATCGACAAAGGTTAATGCTGGTCATCGGCATAAACACATCACCATCCAGGGACTTAGCCACAATCGGCTGCCTCCTCATCGGTAACCATCCTCATCGGCAATTCTCCTGCAGACCAGTTACTGTTACCCTATCTTGCCGATCTACACTCTTCCGATCCTGGGTACGTTTCCAAAAACGGTGTCAACAAACCACCGGTGGGCTCGGTGATTCTATATAGTGTTCTCATCTACATGCTTTTGTCGGAGGATGTCACTTATGCTAGCAATGTATTGGAACTTATGTCATTGTAATCATTTGAAAGCTATGTTGTTTTCTAATCAAATTGGAAAATCCAAACTTGTATTATTATTTGTGAACTCTTTTGTAATATTATTTCCGCTGCAAATCTCCGTGTACGTGATGTGTATTTGCTTAATCATGCGATCTTGGTGTAAGGTTGATTTACCGAGGTCCTTCGTGACACTCGGCAGACTACCGGGTTTATATAAGTGAGAGTATGTGTGTGTCAACATGTTAAACGGGGACAGTCGTACTTAAACTTGTATAAATTGGACGGTTCTGTCATAGGCAAGATCCTTGTGCCGGCTGGCACCTTGACGGTGGCCTCCTTCTTGGCTGACGGTCCCTTGAGAAGTAGGGGCTGCGGTGTGTTGACACTAGCTAACACCACTTAGATACTAGGTTGTCATCCCCAGCATGGTGCCAGAGTGTACAAAGGTATTTATAAATGTAAAGGCTCTCTAGAAAATAATCTATTCTATCCGCAAGCGCACAGATAAAACACCTCATTGTAGCATTTCACCAGGATTAGTATTCCAGGTATCGTTATTTATAATTTTGCTCAAGGGATCTCAAGAATATGGAATTAAATCAAGGGACAAAATCTATCAAGGCATAGACTAGAGATAAACTTGCAAGAACATGATTACTAATGAGAAACTCGTCACACAGTCACTTACTTTAGCAGGGGGTAAACCATAAAGATAATGATAATGAATTATAAGTTCATGGGTAGATAACACAACGATTAGAAAATAGACTACTCCTCATATATGTAGGTGATGTCGGATTAGCTAGAGAATGGATTCTAAGTTATCTACTAACTACTAAGTCATAATCTACTCTAGTTATCTACAAGATCATATATAGCATAAAAGACTCTTCATTCATGTATAAGGAACATTGATAAAGTAAATCAGAACATCGCATGACTTACTCCACAATACCGGTTCTGCCTGTCCTATCAACGGAGGGTGGACTATATAAGAATCAACGAAGTTGTCACTATCGCGAACTACCACACGACTCGGCCAATAGGATACATTTGCAGATAAATAACATCTAAGCACCACGCTCACATGTGATCTATCACCTAACTCCCTCGCGTCAAGAGCTAAGCGCTTTGCAAACTTATACATAAACTCATTATCAATTAGAACTATATCAAATATAGAACTAGAGCAAACTAAGAACATAATAATTAAAGACATAATGCAATTAGAACAATAGAATTAGAGAAAGATATGAATAATACCAATCTTTATTACCAAAGATCCGAATCCAGAGCGTAGTGCTCTACTTCTCTAATTGCTATCTAATCAAACCTCTAAACTTGAAGGATTAGGGAGTAGCTAATTCTAATTCTCTGTGGGAGAGAAGCTCTAAACCCTAACTTTGATGGCTACCTCTGAATAATGATTTCTCCTCTTCTCCTCCAGGGGCCAGGGGGTCTGGTTTTATAGTCCCCTCAAGTGAACGTGAGCCATTGGATCAAACCGACATAGATTGTATGGTTTAGATTGATCCTTTAGGTCGGTGGAGTCTTGCCCCGAAGCAGAGTCCTGATCCAACTCCTGGCCAGGGCGGGCGCCCAAGGGGGGTGGGCGGGCGCCCTGCCCCCGAGCCCGAATCGCTTCCCGTTCGTTCCCGTGGCTTCTGGATCCTTCTAGATTGAGGAAAATTGCGCGGCACGTAATTATCTCGTTGTAAACATGACATGTGGGCCTTCTCTCCATATTATCTGATAAACCCCTGCAGAAATAGATAAACACCAAAACTCGTGGAATTCTGTTAGATAAAACCCTAATTCTAGATGTTTGTTTCATATTGATCCTTTTTCATGTTTATTTGATTATTAATTTTAGTACTTAAGGACCGTCAACAAACTCCCCCAAGCTTACCCTTTTGCTCATCCCTGAGCAAACAGCTAAACTTAGACGAATCAGAAGTTGCTTCGATGTTTTCTTTCCTGACAAGCACACATGCTTTTACATAAAAATTCTTCCAGATTAAAGTGAAGTGTTATGAAGTTTAGTACCTACACTTAAGTCTTAAGTAATCGAAAGACAAAATAGTTAAGTCAAGCACTATCCCTCTTGTCTATACTTCACCTTTGTTCTAGAGTTTTTCATAAGTTTTCAAAATAAAACTCAGAGTTCCCAGCAATGATTCTCTCAAGTCTCTCTATATGTGGTATTTGTGGATCCTTACCATGATATCACTTACCTATAGCTAATGGAATATTTAAGTGGAGCTCATAGGAGTGAAAAACAGCTCATACATATGTTGTCTAATCGAGCCATGGATCCAAAGGAACTCAGCATATAATTAAATCAAGACGTGCATGTGTGATGGAGTAAATGATTGTGATGGTGAAAATGCATAAGTGATAATAAAACTTACTTCTCATTGCTCCTTATATTGCTATCTCTTCTCTTCTTTGATCTTTGCTTTGGGAGAACATGGGCTATCTTTTTCTCTCTTTTTTTTTCAGGTGGGTAGTAGATACCCCTAATTCTACTGTCGGACACTTGTCCATTTTTTCCGCTCAAGTGGGCATCTTTGTACCCCTAATTCTACTCCGGACACTTGTCCATTTTTACCTCTCGTCTCACTCTTTTTCTTTCTTTTCCGAGGTTCCGGGCACTTGCCCCTTTTTATTTCCTCGTATATATTTTTTTTTGCATAACCCATGCCTCTTCTGCATTGAATCTTTTTAGAGAGAGAGAATAACAATACTTGGGACAATGAGTGATAATATTTTTTAGCAATTTTAATGATTGATGATGAATGCTGTGGTAGATGTGTGCAAGTGAATATCTTAATTTAACCATATGAAAAGCTCCTAAGGGTCTACACAGCTCGATCAAACTCAATGTAAATATAGTAAAATATGTTATAGCAAGTATGGCTGTGGTAGGTAGTTTTGTTATGCTAGGAACTCATCATGTGATTTGTAAGTTTTCAAAATAAATCTCTAGAACTCAGTGTAGTAGGAACAAGATAAATAGCAGCTCAACTTTATATCATGCCTTTCTCTTACCTAGACTTTAGTGTTATGCTTCCCAAAGATAGTAATTTCAGTTTTAGTAATTCCTGGAAGAACTCTAATATAAAAGCTAGGTACTTGTAAGTAAGCAAACAGAGCAACTGTTCATCATTTCCATCATGCATATTTTTGGTCTTTTTATTTTTTCTAGAGATTAAACTTAGCAGAAAAAAAAGCACACTTATCTACACACTCTTTTTATTTTGTTTTCATGTTTATAAAGTGCAGTAAATTAAAGCAAGAAAATATTTATTTGTTTTTCTAAGTTTTTTCCTTTTAAGATAAAATAAATACTAAGACAGAATAGAATAAATAAGAAGAGCAAATAGAAACTTACTTGATAAATTTAGGGAGGAACTCCCCCAAGCTGGATGTTGCCGTCGGTCTTACCCGATGTTCCAGAACCGCATCATGGTTGTGATGTTGTCGTTCATTGTTGTTGTATCTTGTCTCAGCTCTTCTACTGCAGCGGCATGGTCCTGGTTCCATTTTTGTTGCTCTTCCAGGAGTCTTCCATGTTCTGCTTGCGTGTACTGGATGTCGAGGAGGGTGTTGTCGGTACGAGTGAAGAAAGCACCGGCCTCTTGATAGTAGTCATTCGTGAAGGCGTAGGAGGCGTCAGAGTATCGTCCTGCATCAAATTGGGGCGGAGGTCTGGATCCTGAAGCTCCATATGGATCAGTGGAGTACCTGCCCGTATGAAAAGGCGGGTTTGTCCACTGGTGATCTTGGCTCTCCGGCCATGTCTCCTCTGTTGGCACTTGTGGTTGCGCATGTCGAGCCCATGGGTCTCGAAGGACTCGTGGATTGTAATCGCAATAATGCAGGTGCGTTGCTTCTTCTGGTCCAGGGTCAGCTCCATACCAAGTGCGTTCTCGGTGAGTGGTTATCCTTTCAGATGCCACTCGCTGTGGAGTTCTCTGGTTCACTGGTGTTGCTGCAATCTCAATCAAAAAGTTTTGCACAGCGTAGAGGCCAAGGTTCGGGTTAGGTAACCGAATCTTGCCTTTATCATCATATAGCATATACATTATATTCCCCTCTTTCTTTAACATCCGAGCTTGTCTAAATGTGTCATAGCCATGATAAATTCTTAATTCTTCTATGAAGTCCAACGATGAATTTTCTAGTAAGTGAAGATTAGTGGCTAGACGAGTGATAAGTGAAGTACATCCTACTGGTCCCTGCAGACTAGGTATACTAAGCCAATGTGAAACTAATAGTGTAACAGGTGAAGTGGGTACTTTACTAATAGCAGCATACAAAAGTTGTAAATCTCCTACTCTTACTTTCCTAATATCGTCACGATAGAAAAGATTGTACCCAAGCCATTTGTGAAACATCCTAAGAGTGGGGTGTTCCATGTCACTGGTTCGGGCTTGACTATAAAAATTATCTCTAGATATTTCTCTCCAAAACTGGTGTCTCTCAAAATTGGGTAAATCGGAGTCAATGTTCAGGACGCATCTTGAAGAGAAACCAAGATGGTCACTCAGCTCTCTCCAAGATAACATAATTTCCTGTTTAAACATCCGAAAAACAATTCCCCGCTCATAGTATTGTAAGGTGCAAAGAAATTCGAGGGTGAGAAGACGAGAACCCAGCTCAGTTATATTCCAAAAATTTGTCCAACCCATCATCTGAAAAATTAAGTCAAATTCAGTGTCCATACCTGTTTCTTGTAGTAGAATTGGATCGATAGTAGGGGTGTGAATGAAATCTTTGTTCTTCAATTGCTGATAGACTTCCTTCTCTCTTTGGGTCTTCAGTCCTAGGTCTCCTATCTTGAGAAGGACCTTGACTTGCTGACCTGATGAAGATGATGGAGCTTGTGTGGGTGTCGGGTCGACGCTCATCTCTGATGGCTGTGAGGAGTGTCGGGATTAACTCCTTGTTCCAGTGTTCTTGATAGCCTTCCCTGCATTCTTCACCTTCTTAAACATCCTGCAAACAAGAGTTGGCAAAAACACAACTAGTGGAAAATGTGAGATAAAATGTTAGTGGTCAGTTGTCCGGAGTGTCAGTAGTCCAGGGGTTAATCGTTCAACACAACTATTTTGGTCAGTTGTCCGGAGTGTCAGTAGTCCCTAAACAACTTTTACTTCCGCTTAGACAACGGGATCACTACTTGCTAGGTGATAAACACTCTCTCTAAAGAACTCCCAACCTTCTCTTCCACTCTTCTCTTTCTTTCTACTCTCTTCTCTCTACTCTCTTCTCTTCACTACAAGAACTCCTTCTCGGGAAACTGAGACTTGTGTGGTTTTTTGGAGTGTTTGTGTGAAGAGAAGGGGAGCTGGAGGTGGCCTTTTATAGGAGGAAAAAGGGACAGGGCGGGCGCCCTTGGTAGGTGGGCGGGCGCCCACTTGTCATGCCCATCCTGGGTGTGCCTCCTCCACTTGCTTCCTTGCTTTGATCTCACGCAGAATAATGTTGTGTTGGTAGTGGTTGGACGGTGGAAAGATGTCAGGTGAGTGGAAACATATTGGTGGATGAAATTATGTGATGGGATGTATGTGAGGTGAAGTGTATGACATGTGGGACCCAAGGAGTGTGGGTCATGCTTCTAGAAGATCAATATAAATAAATATAATGCAGGAAAATCTACGAGAATTAAAACTTATTGAAAATGATTATGGAAAATATTTTTGTGCCTCCACAATAATTAATAAATATGGGTTGTTACACACCACGAATATTATTTATATGGAGCTTTTGATTATTATAATAATGCTATGAATATATATGACTAATGCAAGAATTAATGAATTTAAATATGAGAAAATTAATAATGCGGATAAATACCGATTTACCTCCCGGCGAGGGTTTGGGATTTTTAGGTCCCCCAAGCTGGACCTCCAAATCTTTTAATCTTCTGAGTTTCCTTCCTTCGGAGATGGTGTCTCCAGTGGTTCTTCATAAACTTCCTTCACTGTAGAGTCTCTCTCTGGTCTGGGTTTGAATGTGAAGTGTTCTTCTTGACCGTTTATGTTGAACTTGATTTCTCCTTTCCCGACATCAATGTGGGCATTGGCAGTGCTCAGAAATGGCCTTCCAAGGATGATGGACACTTTTGAGTCAGGACTCATGTCCAGTACTACGAAGTCTACTGGCACCAGGAAATCTCTGATCTTGACTGGAATGTTCTCGGCGATGCCCAACGGGTGTCGAACCGATTGATCCGCTAGTTGTAGGCACATTGATGTTGGTTCTAAGGTTGCATGCTCAAGATTTTTGTAGACTGACGCTGGCATCACACTGACACTTGCTCCTAGATCACAAAGTGCATTGTTGAAGTGTTGGTTTCCGATCGAGCAATCAATAGTGGGACATCCGGGATCTTCCTTCTTCTTTGGTGGCTTATTGGGTTTTCAGATGTGTGTTCTTTTTCTGTCAGCTTGATAACCTCAGTGGTGGGCAGTGGTCTCTTCTTGTTAAGAATATCTCTGATGTACTTTGCATATGTAGGTACCTGTATGGCATCGAGCAGAGGTATGTTGACATATAATTTCTGAATGACCTCTACAAACTTACCAAACTGCTCATCCGACTGCAGTCATCTGTTTCTTCTGGGAAATGGCAAATAGTTGGTGTCGTAAAAATCTTTCCCCATTTCTCCAGTTCTTGGTGGTTGGAGCAGATCTTCTGCTTCAACTGGGCTTTCTTCTTCTATCACTGCTGGTTGCACTGGTGCTGATGTTCTTTGTTTCTCTTTTGGGTATGGTGGATCTCTGGTGGCTTTACCTCCTCTAGTAGTTACATTCTTTACCTGCTCAATGTTAGTAGCAATAGGCAGTGCAGCAGCTATCTTTATTAATTTAAGCTCTACCCTTTTATTAAGAGTGTTTTGGTCATCAAAGGCAGTTAGTAGAAAATCCATTTTATTGTGTATATCTTTTAGAGATGATTCATTTGTATCTAGCCTTTGTTTAACTTCATCATTAATTTTGGTTTGTTGAGCAATTATCTCTTTTAATGAAAGTTGCTTAAAAGTATTACCTGAATTCATACCTTTGCTATTGGGTTGACTCGAAGTTGGTTGATATTTGTATACTGTCTCTATGGCCCTTTGATCTTCTTTGAACTTGGCCCTCTGGTCAATCCAATGGAGCAAATTTTCCATCTTAGTTGATAATGCATTTACTTCCTCTGGTATTTCTTCAGTTTGATGACATTGTTGAGCTTTATCTTGGAACCAGCTTTGGTTTTCTGCTATCTTATCCAAAAGTATCTCTGCTTTTCCAGTTGTAAGCTCCAAGAATGATCCTTTAGCAGATGCATCTAGGCACTCACGAGCCTTCTGGGTTAATCCATGGTAGAAGGTCTGCATAAGTAACCATGTGGCCATTCCATGGTGAGGACAATCTGATATGTATCCTTGAAAACGCTCCCATGCTTCTGAAATGGCTTCTTTCTTCTGCTGTTGGAAACTGACAATATTTCCTCTTAAGGCAGTTGTTTTGCCTATAGGGAAAAACTTTGATAGAAAGGCATCTGACAAGTTCGTCCAGTTGTTGATGTTATCTTGATGAGTGTAGAGCCACTTCCTCGCTTTTCCTTCTAGTGAGAATGGAAAAAGGCGAAGTAGTATGACGTCTTTGTCAACTCCGTTGATGTGGATTGTGCTTCCAATCTCTAAGAAATTCTGCAAGTGTGCACTGGCATCTTCATGTGCCTTTCCACTGAATTGTGTAGCTTGCACTAAATTGATGAGACTTGACTTGAGCTCAAACTCTGGTATTCCTTCTTCTACTGCAAATCTTGGACCAGTTGGAATGTTGTCAAGACTTGGAGCAGAGAATTCTTGCAAGGTCTTTTGTGCCATAGCTTCAGCAATTGGTAGCTAGCTTCTTCTTCTCTAGATTGCTTTGGTTCTAATGATGAAGAGTTGAATGTACCCAAAGTCAATCCTGTTATACCCTGTATAAAAATGTAAACATAGAAAAACAACAGGGTGAACCTGCCAAAGCAGAGGTGCCTTGTTATGATTTCTCACTTAGTAGCTGTTTTTATGCAATTATTTCTCTATAGTCTAGTCTAATATTTTATATGAATAACCTTGACTGATTTTCTGGCTTTCCTTAATATTACCGTTTTGTTCCCTTTTATGACTTATTCCTGAGACTCATATAATTCCTAAAAATCCCCGGCAACGGCGCCAGAAATGCTTGTTGACACTAGCTAACACCACTTAGATACTAGGTTGTCATCCCCAGCATGGTGCCAGAGTGTACAAAGGTATTTATAAATGTAAAGGCTCTCTAGAAAATAATCTATTCTATCCGCAAGCGCACAGATAAAACACCTCATTGTAGCATTTCACCAGGATAAGTATTCCAGGTATCGTTATTTATAATTTTGCTCAAGGGATCTCAAGAAGATGGAATTAAATCAAGGGACAAAATCTATCAAGGCATAGACTAGAGATAAACTTGCAAGAACATGATTGCTAATGAGAAACTCGTCACACAGTCACTTACTTTAGCAGGGGGTAAACCATAAAGATAATGATAATGAATTATAAGTTCATGGGTAGATAACACAGCGATTAGAAAATAGACTACTCCTCATATATGTAGGTGATGTCGGATTAGCAGAAATAGATAAACACCAAAACTCGTGGAATTCTGTCAGATAAAACCCTAATTCTAGATGTTTGTTTCATATTGATCCTTTTTCATGTTTATTTGATTATTAATTTTAGTACTTAAGGACCGTCAACACGGTGGTGCGGTGAGAACTGGTTGAGCATGGTAGGATTGGGTGGAGCTACGCTGGCGTGGTGGCATGGCTGCTAGATGTCGCTCTGTGTTGGCCGGGACGAGAGCGTAGGCATCGGGGTCTTCCTTGTGCTTCTTGTTGAGGTCGAAGGGGACGACTTCCCAATCGTTGTGGAACTCTTCGGCCATTGGAGCAGCGAGGAACTAAGCAAGCTCTAATTGAAGAAGGAGAGAAGGCTTGAATAAATTGATGTTGAAAACTGACATCAGGGGTCTGTTTATATAGGGGTCAAAAAGTGCCTCTAGGGTTTGCTCGGGCTACTCCCGCCGCCATGCATGCGAAACTTTCCATCTGTATGATTATTTAGTTTACCATAAATGGGTTTATCATGACGGAGGAAATCAAGACTGAGAGGAGGCAGGGGCTGGGCGCCCGCCCTGTGCATGGCCCCTCTGTGGGCCCGCTTCCTCGAGCGTGCTTCTAGATGTAGACTTTATTCGAAAAACATATACATGGCCAAAAAACGTCAGATTAAAAAGGTCGGGCTCTAATTCTCCATGGGAAGGTAGAAATGGATCATGTCTATTCTTCTAATTCTTTATTGGGATCTAAAAATAATTTAAGACATTGACCATTTACCTTGAATAACGTACCTTCGTCATTTTGAAGTGTGATAGCTCTGTGGGATGATGAATTGATTACCTTGACTGGTCCTTCCCATTTACTCCGGAGTTTACCATGCCCGAAAAGCTTCACCCTAGAATTAAAAAGTAATACCTTATCTCTGGGTGCGAACTCCTTCTTCTTGATCCTCTTGTCATGCCACCTTTTGACTCTTTCTTTGTAGATCTTCGAATTGTGATATGCTTTCTCTCGCCATTCTTCCAATTCTGATAGTTGCATTCTTCTATAATCTCCAGCAACATCTAGGTCCATATTCCATCTCCTTATGGCCCAATGTGCTTTGAATTCTAGTTCAACAGGTAGGTGGCAAGTCTTCCCGTACACCAATTGGTATGGGGACAATCTAATTGGGGTCTTGTATGCTGTCCGGTATGCCCAGAGTGCATCGGGTAACTTGTCCTTCCATGCCGTTCCCATCTGATTGACTGTTTTCTGAAGAATATTCTTGATTTGCTTGTTGGAAGTCTCTGCTTGGCCACTTGTCTGAGGATGGTAGGCGGTAGCGACGTTGTGACGGATTCCATGTTTTGATATATAGTGCTTGAAGTGTTTGTCGATGAAGTGGCTCCTCCATCACTTATCACTACTCTGGAAACTCCAAATCTTGGAAATATAATTTCTCCAAACATCCTCTTTGAACTGATGTTGTCGGCGTGCTTGCAAGGTAGTGTCTCTACCCACTTGGTGTGGGGGCATAAACCCCTATACCGTTACGGCTAGACTTGGGCCAGGAGGCTTGGCCCATCACGAGAACAGTCCGAAGCTTGATCCAACTGCTCAGAGTTTTGCGCAAGGAAACAGGATGTGGAGATCAAGCCGGATTCTAGTCGGTTAGAATAGGAATTGATATCATGCTATCTATGGCAATTGTAACCGACTAGGATTAGTTTCTAAATCTGTAACCCTGCCCTCCGGACTATATAAGGAGAGGCAAGGGACCCCCCTTAGGACACATTATTCTCTCAACACAAATCAATACAACCAGACGCAGGACGTAGGTATTACGCTCACACGGCGGCCGAACCTAGATAAAAAGCTCGTCCGTGTCTTGCGTCACCATCAAGTTCGTAGCTTGCGCACCGTCTACCGATAAACTACTACCGTGGGTATACCCCAAGGTAGACTGCCGACTAGCTTTCGTCGACAGCGGCACGCCAGGTAGGGGGTGTGCGTACAGCTCTCTCGGCAAATAAGATGGTCATCGTTCCAGCTTTCGTGGCCGTGCCCGAAGGCCTCACGTTCACCGTCGGCCAGATCACGTGGACGACTCACGGCGGCGGTCTCACGACTACGGCTTCGGAAGAAACCCAGATTCGGTCTGGGACGACGGTGGCGTCGACTCCAACCACACCGACACCGAGCACTCGACCACCGCTCCCTCGTTACAAGGGAAGGAAGGTCGACGGCTCGGATCTTTTCCAAGCCCTTGATCGCGCCGACCTCAAGCTCCTCGAAGCTTCCCGGCTAGTAGATGGGATCTCGCGCTAGTCTGATCAAGACGCGCCAACGGACTTTTTCGACTCCTGCCGGCCAATCGTGTCATCACACACGAACGGCTGGAGACGTCTCTGACAATAACTTCCACCCCCTCAGGGCGGTCCGTTGAACTCAAGGTAGGCCCAGACCAAAGTTCCCCTTACGGGCTAAACAACTCAGCCATTTACTACTCACGGCACATCAAATCCCTTTTCAACGGGGCGGGTTGGTTGCCAAATGGAGCAGTCAACCAGATCATCACTATGTCAACATGGTGACGATCCGAGAACTACCGGACGGCCAGGCTGCCAGCACAAACTCCAGCACCGGATCCGTTCCCACCGAGGTTATAAACTCTGAGGACGAAGACTACGACCAGGATTTACCACCGTACCCTCCGGGTTTCTCTCGCTTCCCAGTCTTTCTGCCCCGGTGGGGAGATCTCGTCTTCAATGTCAGCGGCGACGAACCGGTCGTCGATGGAGAGACAGACGAGCAGAGGCAGCTCCGCAAACAGCGCAATGCCGACCGCGCTCGGTGATGCGCGGACAAGGAACGACAACTCCCGCCGCATAACCTCAGTGATGCTTTCGACATGGTCAGAGATTAGCAAGTTTACAAAACGCCAAGTGCTAACGTGGTTGTTGCTATGGCAAACCTAGACCGACTCCCTAATACTCCCGAGTGCCAGGGGGTCCGATCTAGCGTACGAGCACATCTGATCGCCACGATGGGACAGACAGCCACCTTACGCAAAAGAGTCCAAGCTATCTCCTATGCAGAGGTCTCCTCCGACCAGACTCACCGCACCCGGACCTCACCACAACCCAGCAAGCACCACTATAGCCGCTCCCCCAATAATCGTCGGAAGGGTTCACGGCGTGACAACGGTGGTCGGGACGCCGGCGGCTACCGCGAGCAGAATCGTGGGCATGGCCAGGAAGTAAACCAGGACAGGGATCCACGATACAACATCCCTCCCAAGGACGCCCGGGACCGCATCAACAGACGCGCCACGGAAAGAGCGGTGCACTAAAACCTGCGTCGCATTGAGTACGATGCCACGCACGGTCCTCCCGGCCTGAGACAATTTTCCTCACACCTTCGCCAGGTCGTGTGGCCCCGCAATTTCAAGCTCGAGAAACTCAAAAAATATGATGGCAAGGAAAACCCAGAGAACTGGATCACTCTCTATGAGATTGCAGTCCGTTCAGCAGCAGGAGATGAGCACGTCATGGCCAACTACTTTCCAGTCATCCTCGACCAAGCTGGTCATCAGTGGCTCCTGGGCCTGCTCGAGGACTCTTTCGACTCTTGGGAAGAATTGCACCAAGCGTTTATCAACAATTTCATAGCTACCTGCGAGTAGCCTGGGAACAAGTACGACCTCGAGAGGATAAGGGACAGGAAAAACGAGCCTCTGCGCGATTACATCCGACAATTCTCGGATATGCGCCTTAAAATCCCAAAAATTTCTCACGACGAGGCCATATCTGCTTTCATCAAAGGGCTACACTTCCACGAAGCACTAAGGAACAAGCTACTGCACAAAAGGCCAACGACGATGGTCGAGCTCCTTGCCACGGCCAAAAATTACGCCGACGCCGATGACGCAGAAAAGCTCATCCGGGACGATGCGAGAGGTCCCGACCAGCCTCCTCGACGAGACGACAGTCGTGGTCGTTTCGACAACAGGAACCATCGTTGCCCCGACAACCGCGACCACAGAGAAGGTTGGGATAGGCAGCGTGACAATCGTGATGACTTCAGAGGCAAGCGCCCTCGCGACCACGACCACGAGGTGAACACAGTCAAGCGTCCCAACGGGCGGCGGGACTACCAGGAAGATTACAACAAGACGAAGGGACCATGCCAACTCCACCCTAAGTCTAATCACATGATGGAAGAATGTCGTGTCCTCAAAAGCATCTACACGCGGCGGGCTGCTCAAGACGATCCCGCCAAGAAAAACGGGAAACAGGACGGGCGCGATCACGAAGACGAAGATGAGGACCAGGACAGGGACCCACGACACCATTATGTCAATCCCACTGTTGACGGTTCTTAAGTATCAATTTTAATTATCAAATAAACAAGAGAAAGGACCAATATGCAACCATCACCTAGAATTAGGGTTTGATCTGACAGAATTCCACGAGTTTTGTTGTTTATCTATTTCTGCAGGGGGTTATCAGGAAATAAGGAAGAAAGGCCCACATGTCGGGATTACATAGAGATATCAACGCACCGCGCAATTCTACATCATCTAGAAGACTCCAGAAGCCACGAGACCGAAGCGGAGGCGAAGCTGGGCCAGGCCCAGGGCGCCCGCCCCCTGCTGGAGCCAATTCAGGACTCCTTCGCTCGGGATATTCCACCGACCTATTGGATCAAGAAAAACATAGTACCACCTCGGCTATCGACCCAAAAACGCATAGAAGGGGAGGACTATATAAGTGAGGCTCCCCTGGCCCCTGGAAGACATGAAGAAATTATCATAGAGACTGAGGGGTGCCCTCGAAGGAAAACCTCTTCTCTAATTAATATTTCTTTTTAGGCTTAGCAATCAATGTAAGGTAGAAATAGATCTTCTAGTTTCTACTAGATTGAGAGAGATAGAGTGGAGGTATAGAGTGGAGGAAGCCCGGCCTGTCGGTGTCTACTCCAAGCTTGTACCTGCGGGATCAAGTTCTCCTAACCCGAAGCTTGCTCCTAGGATTCTTCAGTAATTCGAATTCTAAATTCTAGTAAGTTCTTGTTTTATTGTTCTTATGGTTTATGAGTTTACTTTAATCTCTTCGCGTAGAGTTTAGAGTAATCATTGCTGGCGTAAACGTGGTGTTTAGGCTGGGGTACTCATAGATATTCCCTGACTAGCTGGACCGTGGTAGTAGTGAGGAACGTGACAATTCCGAGCTACCTTTGTAGATCACATCTCGTTAGCAGGAAGGATAGGGTTATAGGTGCGGGTTGAACATCCTTTGTGGTGTCTAGATTCCGTTAGCCTCCCCATTAGAACAGTAGATCATCCTTACCAAGGTTAGAAGGAGACTACGGTTGCAGTCTTCTCTATTTATCACTCACATCGAAAGACATTCTTTGTGCCTAAAGGGATAGTAGCAATAGATTTGGTTAGTCAGATGCACCCTTTCTCCCAGTGGTAAAAATATAAATACGATACTCTGGAAAACCTCCCGGGTGAAATGCTCACCGATATCCGTGCGCTTGCGGATCATTTCCTTATTGCGTTACCAAATATCAACAAGCATTTCTGGCGCCGTTGCCGGGGAGAAAGACGGTTTGCTGAGATAACTTTGAGTCTTGCTATTATCTTGTATTATACTTTTATACTTTTATTCTTTTATCTTTTTATCTTTATGGATAACTCAAATTCCATACCTATTATTAAATTCTTTGCACCTTCGGAGACCAGCCATAGACCATGGGAGTCAACACGTCCTGCCCCTAATTATGATCTGTGTCCGGAGTTGATTGCAATAGGTCAAAACCAACCCTTTTCTATAGCTGAGGTCCTATCTTTTAATCAAGAAGATAATGCACTTTTAGCTACACCTAGGGAGTCTTTTAATCTTTCTATAAATTCTGGTTTAGACCTAGCCTTGCAAGACCATGTTTTTCCTAGATATTTTCACATTGGTCTTAATCATATAACCTTTGGTAGAGTCTTTCTTTCTTTATCTATTAGTAAAGGAAGGTATGTCTTCATTCGTGGACATCCTTCTTGTACTAGTCTTCATAGAAAAATCATAGAGATAGAGAAGGAATCATCTCCCATACAAGGAGAGGAAGTTTCAATAGCCGATTTCCAAACATTTCAATCCCATAATTCGGCTATCCAACCCATCCTTGAGCCTAATAATCTCTACTATGCTCTTGAACCTCCTGATAATCCTATGAATCTCTCTAGACATCCCATGCATAAGAAGGAGGATCGAGAAGAGCAACATCAATGGCTAGAGGGCATTAAAAATCCATGTGCTATCACCATTGAATGGATAGATAAAACAAACTTGAGAGACAATCCTAGAGAAATTTTAAGCATTCATGAAGAATCATCCTTGGAGTTTAAGAATGAGAGAAACAACAGTGAGCATGGAAGTTATTTCATAAATACCTCACCTAGTCCTTGCTCATATAAAACATCTCTCCAATCAATTTGTCTCTCCATCCTTACCACATTTGAGATCTCCAACCCCCTCTCCCTCTACATTTATAAAAACTTTAAAAGAGCGGTTGTCGATGCATATGTTTATAATAAATATTGCAGATCTCGTCGAGTTAATTGATGGTTTCCCAAGGACAAGCTTAGTGTCCTAAAACAAGCACTTATCAGATTATAACATGAACTTCTAATTACTTGCAACATTGCCTTGTGTATTGAGCATATAAGATAATTGTAGAAATATTCCTTCGGGTATTCTTGTCACTAACCTTTCTAGGATTGAAGCAAGAAGACCGGATGAATGACAAGCGCAAGGTATGCCCAACCAATCAACATGCAACATTGAATTAAATTCATCCAATCTTGAATTTTGCAAAATTCAAGCTTAGGGGAGTACTTCACATAAAACATCCTTTGCCATGTTGCTATGTTGGTTACCTTTGAGACATGCTCAATTTGTTAAATACTAATCACACTACTTCATCTCCACTTAAGTAGATCTCTATAAATGCCATCACGCTACCTTTGTTTATCCTAGTAAGTGTTAGTTTGGAAGTACTGCACATACTTCTATTAGCTTTTAAATTAAGCATGGTGCTTAGGTTAAACAGCCTTCCTTAATCTAATTAGACATGGAGTCTAGTTCGGTTATCGAACTAAAAATTGCTTGTGTAGACATTGGTATATTTTGTGGGACTAACCCCTGCAGGAAAACTTTCAATATCAACCTGGGAAGTCCTGAGATAAACTCACATTGGAGATAAACAAAGTGACACATGAAGTTTAACAATTTGCACAAGAAAGACGTAGCTCATAAGAGATGATCCATGGAGGGAGCCACAAACACGATGCACAACCGCTAGAAAGGAAAGCTTCTACAAAGTGATACTGTACCATCACTCTTCAAAGGTAACATCTTAAGGTACTTGACTATCCTTTTATAAGTTTCTCCTTGGTTATGGCGTTCACATAAATAAAGAGACAAACATGTATGATTTATAACTCTAAATTAACCAACCTAACTGATTCAACATGTTTAGTCCCTTAATCTTTGTTCTTAGTACTACCTTCGTAATCCCACGCTCCTAAACATATAAGCTAATATGTTGCACATTCAATCTTTGGAAGATAAAAACAAAACATAAATATAGATAAATTATCTTTCCATTAGGTTGAGCCATCTGATCTAACAAATGTTTTAAATGCTACACTCATGATCCATCAACTTTGTCTTGTTCACTATGCTTAAGGTTAGAAAAGAACAAATACACTTTTGGTTCTGTTGGTGTTTTCCACCAACAGAGCCCATGCACTTGATCTCTGCCTTGTCTCTATGAGCAGGACACATTTTGAGAAACGTGAAGGCGTTTTACAACTCCCAGATTCCATTAAGTGAAGAACCGGGATCTACGAGCACAAACACAATGGAGATCAGACACTTAGTTTCCCAAAGGAAATATTAAAGAACCTCTGTGTCCAAGTTGGTACCTTGTACGCTCCAGCAAACTTCGTGGTGGTAGAGACTGGTACTGAGGAGAGGGCACCCATTATCTTAGGGAGGCCATTCCTAAACACCAGAGCTGTCATCTACGCTAATGCTGCCAAGATCAGTCTCTACATCAAGGGGAAGAAGGAGACTTTCCTTCAAGAACAAGACTACATAAACTTCAGAGCAATCCCAACATGAACCAAGGAAGAGGACCAACAGGAGGAACAGGAACAAGCAAATGTGGACCGAGTCAGCTAAGATGGTCACTGCAGCTCAAGGAGGTCAAGATCGTCGACTCAAGTCACCTTTCTTGATCAAGAAGGACGACCCTGGTGTTCCAAGAATCGAATGCACAATCAACAGATACTATTTTTAGAAGACACTCTACGACACCGGACCTGACGTCAACATAATGGCCGCAGTCACTTATCAGCTCCTGCATGGAACCATGCCCCTACAACCAATATATATTTAGCTCCAGATGATTTTCAGAACATTGATATAGGAGAAGACGAGTACGATCCACCCATCATCCTTGGAAGACCATTCCTCAACACTATCCAAGTTATCATCTACATTGGAACCGGAGAAGTCCACGTGTATTTCGCCTCTGAGAAGGTTCGCCATTACTTTAATGATTCTAACTATATAGTTGAAGATTCTAAGCAGGTCAGGACAAGAAGAAGACGACGCAACCGCAACCAGAGGAGGCAAATCATCAAGGACGGATGGGCAGACTACGAAGGAGAAATTGTAAGGTCAGAAGACGTTGAGTTTAAACAGAATTATCCAGAGGAGACCGAAGCACCAAGTCAGGTGTGGAAAATGAAGATAACTATACATGAAGAGGAGGCGCTGCCGGAAGTACCGACTACGCCACCCAATGAACCTCAGGATAATTGAGAAGGAGGAGAGTCCCGTTCGGAGGACTTATAAACACCGAACGCCTTGCTAAGAGGTAAACTTGGTAGTTATCCTTTCCCTTTCAATTATTTCAAGTAGTTCACTTAGTTAATTAAGTTCTAAACAGAAAGTAAAAATGTGAAAAACAGTAAGCCCCATGTGAGGATACGAGTGGCATAAAACCCATAAGTACATTCACTGTGGTGACATAAAAATAAAATAAAAATATTTTTCTGCTTTATAAAATAAAAATATAAAAACAGGGAGTAATAATTATTAAGGAGTCTCAATATGATAAAGGCTAGATATTTATGCTAACACTTAATTAGTTCCACAAGCTTTGTTGTCTATTTGAGCTCCACGGAATCTAAGAATCAAGAAGACTGGCAGACGGAGGATATTCTAATCGCTGTCACAATGCTGCTGACTTTCAAATACACCTCTGCCACCTGCTAGCTACATCAAGAGAAATTACGTCAAAATTCAGCTTGGGGGAGAGCACCCCATTTATCTCGATAAGTATTTCTATCTATCTATCTCTATACTTATATTCTTTTAGAATATAAATATACATAACTATGAAAAACCAAATAAAGATTTTATGCTTATATATATATGTCTTTTGCTTAGTGTGTTTAATAAATAAATAAAGTGGCTATGCTAATCTGTATCTAAATAAAACTCAAGCATGGAAATGATGAATAGTTGCTCTGCCTAATTTGCACATTTTAAGTTCTCTCTCAAGTTTAGACATAACTGTTATAATTTAAAGCTTGCTCTAGACCTAAACTTGTGGGATGAAAACTTGATATGGGAAGGTTGAGCTGCTGTTTATCTGTTTCTAGAGATGCTAGAATTCTGGAGAATTTTATCTTTGGAAATCTTTAAAATGTGGCATGATGAGTTCCTGTATGATGAGAGTTTAAATTCCTACCACAGCCATATATACATGCTTGCTAGACTTCGAGCCACACAATTACTTTTTACTGCTTATGAGCATTGAGCGTGGTCAAGCTGTGTAGACCCTTAGGAGCTTGTCATGTGGTTAAATCAAGATTCACTTGCACGTTCACTCACACATGCTACTTCTACTCCGGAAGTACCATCCACATATATCCATACATTTCCATCTTCAAAATCACCCAAAAATATTCTACTCCTAATCCGGGAGAGAATAGCCAAAAATAATTTTGTTCTTCCTTGTGTAATAAATGCCTCAAGATCAATAAAGAGTATTATTATTATGTCTTGTGTGTCTCTACTTTATTTTTGTGCAAGAAAGCAGAAAACAAGTATGGGGGAGATCCCTCGACATGCTAAACACACTCCGACTACACCACTCCACGATTCAGGTACACACTCTGCACACTTTACTCTACACATATATATATTTTAGATTATGCAGAATATTGTTCCCGACATGATAAAATAAAAAGATTAAAATATTTCTAATCATGATTAATCTCAATCTGTGATATTTCCTGAAAACTTGCAATTAGTATAAAATCATTTTTTAAAAAAAAAACCTGTGTTACTTAAGTCAAGATGGAATATGTGATGGTAGAGTATGAAGTTTCTTATTGTTGATATCATTGTTGCTTGGAGAATTTATTTCAAAATGTTCAAATTCCTAGCTACCATCCTCAGTGTTTTATATGCCTGATAAAACTGAAATATTAAATATGATTATAAAAGCTATCTGCTCTGTATTGAGTTTGTTCAAAATGAGTTAGACCCTTGTTGAGAGATTTATCATGCTTCTAAGATCAAGACACTATTTCAGTAAGATTCACTCTTCCGAAGTATTATTGCATTAGAGGCATGGGCTATGCAAAAATAGAGATATTTCGAGGAAATAAAAAGGAGCAAGTGCTCGACAACCTCGCAGAAAAAAATGGACAAGTGTCCGGCAGTAGAATTAGGGGTACCTCGGTATCCACATAAAAAAAATAAAATAAAATAAAATAAATGATAGCCCATGGTCCTTCTAATAAGCAATATGCCAGCAAGAGTTGACAAAGTTTTTAATTTCCAAAGTCTTTGATCTAAGAGTATGACATTTCCCTCCTCGGATCCCGTTTTGATCAGGCAATAAATCCAAAATAAGTATGCTTGAGAATTTTTGCAAAATAAAACAGCCTCAGTGAGATATATATATAAAAGATAATGAGTGATCTGAGAGAACCGATGAGGATCAAAAGGTATGCTAACTTTCTTTCAAAAATATACAAAAAAAAACTCCAAGTGACAGGATTGAGAAGAAAGGATCTCTACTCTTATACTTCCCTGACTATGGTACACAGTGGAATTTTTTAACACCCTACAATTGTAAAGAGAATGTTTCAAATGTTTACCCCAGATATTTTTCTTAACCATCCTTTTCTCGAGGACGAGTAAAAGCCTAAGTATGGGGGTATTTGTTGACGGTTCTTAAGTATCAATTTTAATTATCAAATAAACAAGAGAAAGGACCAATATGCAACCATCACCTAGAATTAGGGTTTGATCTGACAGAATTCCACGAGTTTTGTTGTTTATCTATTTCTGCAGGGGGTTATCAGGAAATAAGGAAGAAAGGCCCACATGTCGGGATTACATAGAGATATCAACGCACCGCGCAATTCTACATCATCTAGAAGACTCCAGAAGCCACGAGACCGAAGCGGAGGCGAAGCTGGGCCAGGCCCAGGGCGCCCGCCCTGGAAGCCTGGGCGCCCGCCCCCCTGCTGGAGCCAATTCAGGACTCCTTCGCTCGGGATATTCCACCGACCTATTGGATCAAGAAAAACATAGTACCACCTCGGCTATCGACCCAAAAACGCATAGAAGGGGAGGACTATATAAGCGAGGCTCCCCTGGCCCCTGGAAGACATGAAGAAATTATCATAGAGACTGAGGGGTGCCCTCGAAGGAAAACCTCTTCTCTAATTAATATTTCTTTTTAGGCTTAGCAATCAATGTAAGGTAGAAATAGATCTTCTAGTTTCTACTAGATTGAGAGAGATAGAGTGGAGGTATAGAGTGGAGGAAGCCCGGCCTGTCGGTGTCTACTCCAAGCTTGTACCTGCGGGATCAAGTTCTCCTAACCCGAAGCTTGCTCCTAGGATTCTTCAGTAATTCGACTTCTAAATTCTAGTAAGTTCTTGTTTTATTGTTCTTATGGTTTATGAGTTTACTTTAATCTCTTCGCGTAGAGTTTAGAGTAATCATTGCTGGCATAAACGTGGTGTTTAGGCTGGGGTACTCATAGATATTCCCTGACTAGCTGGACCGTGGTAGTAGTGAGGAACGTGACAATTCCGAGCTACCTTTGTAGATCACATCTCGTTAGCAGGAAGGATAGGGTTTATAGGTGCGGGTTGAACATCCTTTGTGGTGTCTAGATTCCGTTAGCCTCCCCATTAGAACAGTAGATCATCCTTACCAAGGTTAGAAGGAGACTACGGTTGCAGTCTTCTCTATTTATCACTCACATCGAAAGACATTCTTTGTGCCTAAAGGGATAGTAGCAATAGATTTGGTTAGTCAGATGCACCCTTTCTCCCAGTGGTAAAAATATAAATACGATACTCTGGAAAACCTCCCGGGTGAAATGCTCACCGATATCCGTGCGCTTGCGGATCATTTCCTTATTGCGTTACCAAATATCAACACCCACCGACGTGGTCCACTCTATCTTCGGAGGCAAAGTTTCCATCGAGTCTAAGTGAGAGAGAAAGGTCCTAAAGAGAGCCTACCTCAATGTGGACAGCACAGATGGTCTGGTCGCCGATCCAAAATTTCCTCCCTGGTCGCACAGGGAAATCTCCTTCAGCAGGAAGGATCAGTGGGCCGCCATCCCAGAGCCAGGATGTTTCCCTCTAATCCTAGATCCTTGCATCAACAGCATCATATTCGAGCGCATGCTCGTTGACGGGGGAAGCTCCATTGACATCCTTTTCCGCAACAGTTTGCCTGCCCTCAAGATAACCCTGGCACAGCTAAAACCCTACGACGCCCAATTCTAGGGAGTCCTGCCAGGTCAAAGTTCAGTACCTCTCGGATAGATAACACTGCCTGTCCAGTTCAGAACGTCCGACCACTTTCGAACAGAGTTCGTCAACTTTGTGGTCGCCGACTTTGATGGAACTTACCATGCAATACTGGGCCGACCATCGCTGACAAAGTTCATGGCAGTTCCACACTACTCATATTTGGTCCTCAAAATGCCACAGAGAAGGGTGTCTTAACTGTCAGGGGCAATGTCTACACCGCATACACTTGCGAGGATGAAAGCTTCAAGATCACCGAAGTAATTGACCTTTCAATCCGCATGGCAGAAACAGTAGCCCAAGCTGCACAGGTCTCACCCGACCAGCTCCGACTACCCGAGCAGGAGACTGCAATTAAGAATTCAATGTCCAAAGAGCACAAGGAAGTACAGCTGGTCGACGGCAGCCCCGAGAAGACGGCCCTCATTGGGGCCAACATGGACCCTAAATAGGAAGACACGCTCGTCAGGTTTCTAAGGGACAACGTGAGCGTTTTCGCATGGAAACCCGCAGACATGCCCGGCGTCCCACGAAACCTGATCGAGCACTCCTTAAACGTCTCGAGGACTGCAAGACCCATCAAGCAAAAACTGCGACGGTTCACTCGTGACAAAAAGGAGGCTATTAGGATGGAAATAACACGGCTTCTAGCAACCAGATTTATTAAAGAAGTGTATCATCCCGATTGGCTCGCCAATCCGGTTCTTGTACGCAAAAAGAATAATGAATGGAGAATGTGTGTTGATTACACTGATCTCAATAAACACTGTCCTAAAGATCCATTCGGTCTCCCCCGCATCGACGAGGTGGTCAACTCAACGACCGGATGCGAACTCCTCTCTTTTCTAGACTGCTACTCTGGTTATCACCAGATCTCGCTAAAGGAAGATGACCAGATCAAAACATCTTTTATCACTCCTTTCGGCGTGTATTGCTACATGACCATGTCCTATCAATGGGCCATCCAGCAATGCCTCCACGACGAGATTCGAGATGACCTCGTCGAGGCTTATGTAGATGATGTCATCGTCAAAACAAAGGACGCGAGCACTCTAATCGACAACCTAGACCGAACTTTTAAGGCACTAAACAAATACAAGTGGAAGCTTAACCCCAAAAAATGTATCTTTGGGGTCCCCTCCGGTCTACTGCTCGGCAACGTCGTCAGGCGCGACGGCATAAGGCCGAATCCCTCAAAAGTAAAAGCAGTGCTCGATATGCGACCACCTAAGAATGTCAAGGACATTCAAAAGCTCACCGGATGTATGGCTGCTCTCAGCCGTTTTATTTCTAGACTGAGAGAAAAAGGCCTCCTCTTTTTCAAGCTCCTAAAGGCGTCAGAAAAATTCTCTTGGACAGAGGAAGCCGACGCTGCGTTCACCCAGCTCAAAACCTTTCTCACTTCGCCACCTGTTCTCACAGCGCCTCAACCCAACGAGGACCTGCTCCTTTACATAGCAGCCACCGACAGGCCAGGCCACGTCTACAAGGTCCAGAGACTCGTTTATTTCATAAGCGAAGTCTTAAACGAGTCTAAGACCAGGTACCCACAGATACAGAAGCTCATATACGCTATCCTAATAACATCAAGGAAGCTAAAGCATTACTTCGATGGTCATCGGGTCCTGGTAACCACCAGTTTCCCTCTAGGGGACATTTTGCGCAACAAGGACGCCAACGGCAGAAGTATAAAATGGGCAATGGAATTATGCCCATTCTCCTTGGATTTCTAGAGCCGCACCACCGTCAAGTCTTAGGCCCTGGTTGATTTCATCGCAGAGTGGACGGACCTCAACAAGCCTTCCGTTTCCGACATCCCCGACCACTAGTCGATGTTCTTCGACGGGTCCTTAAACATCAATGGCGCCGGCGCCGGGATACTCTTCGTATCGCCTAACAAGGACAAACTACGCTACGTCCTTAGGATCCTCTTCCCGGCGTCAAACAACATCGTCGAATACGAAGAGTCAAACGCCTCTACGTCCACGGCGACTCTGCTCTAGTCATCAACTAGCTAAACAAGGAATGGGACACAACCCACGAGAAGATGGACCTCTACTACAAAGAAATCCGCAAATGGGAATCCAACTTCTACGGCATAGAATACATCCACGTGGTCCGGGATAAGAACCAGGCAGCGGATCCGCTGTCAAAGTTAGGGTCATCTCGGGCCCAAATCCCGCAAGGCGTTTTCATTCAGGACATCCACACGCCAAGTGTGGGCACAGACCTGGTCGAAAAGCAACCTAATGAGACAATGATCATAGACGACACCACTCCAACAACCAGCAGCCGTGACTGGCGCACCCCTTTCATCAGTGTCGCACCCGGTTTTCCAAAGAATACCAAGCGCTAACTTTATGTGTGCCCAGGATGTCCACATGACACATATAGCGACAAATATGGAGAATATCAAGAACAATGCTTTATTACATATCAGAACATAGTTACAACATGGCTTACATCTATTACAAAGCATAGCGGAAACTGATCCTATTCTTCACTTTGGGTCTCCATTTTCCACAGGGACGGTTGATTGGGCGTACACTCGCCTAGTACTCCTGGAACATCTCAGGGAACTCCGCCTTTGTATCACCATCTGGTACCCATCTGGGATTTTTGATTGTTGAATGTAAAGCAAGTGTGAGCGCACCATACTCAACAAGTATAACATGAGGGGATGCAAGGCTCAAAAGGCTTGACTTGGTTTGACTGCGATAAGCATTTTTAGTTGGTAATATTTTATTATTAAACCTATGTTGCTAGGTTATGCTTAATCTCCCAAGGTGAGAAGTATAATTAACATCAACATTACTCATCACCCGAACCATCCATAGAACCATCTATCTCGAAAAGGATCCAGGCCGCTCGTGTCCGTGAGCACGGCTGATATATCAGTTTGAAAACACTCTGCAGAGCTTGTACACTTTCACCATGAGTCGTGTTACCCATATGCCTGAGGTGATCAGCCACTTGACCCACTTCCAAGGTAAGTCGGCAGGGTTCACTATGAAGCCTTTCAAAAGTCCCCCTAACAAGTTAGTAGCCGCGAGGTTTCAATGACAAGTGTGCATAGGTGTCCTCCTCCAAGAGGCACATGTGGTCGCGGCACTGTACACACCAAGATAGGAAAACAACTATACACCACGAGGCACCCCCCTCTTGCGCCTTTCGGTAACCACTAACAAGTTAGAGAAGTTCAGTTTACTGAGCTAAAGCCAGAGCCATGTAGCTCTCATGGTTGTACGGTAAATCCTGGGTGGCCGCTTTAAGATTCAGTCCTTATGGAGGGTGTTGGGTATTCTTAACATCATTACCAAAAGTAGACTAAGTTCTCTAAATCTAGTAACGGTGCCAAAAATGCCAAACCAATCCCTCACACCACTTAAGCCAAGTTGTCATCCCTAGCATGATATAGGAGACGTGGTATTGAAATATGCAATTGCTCTTCTAAATAAATAATGAATGAGATCTGCAAGCGCACAGATTAATACCGATGCAGCATTTTAACCGGGAAGTATTCCAGGTATCGTTATTTATATTTTTACCACTAGGAAGGGATTAGCAATCATCACTATTGATTACAGAATAGAATATGAGATTGAGCATCTATCATTGCATGTATAATTGAGAACATTATATCTAACTCTTCATACAGGGATAAGTGTCACATAAAAGTTATATGAAATAATAATAGTGACAAGGATAACTAATCTGATCTAGCCACATAATAAATATGATAAGCACCTCAATTAGATACTCTAGAAAGTCATTAGCATGGTATTAGAACGAACTACAAGAATATTCCCTAAGTTATTCTTAACTATATAGTCTAGCATATCATAGTTAGTGCAAGCATACTTAGCAATCATTGTGAGACAAGACTACGCCCATGCATAGTGATATTAGCAAGGAATATGAGAAACATAGCAATCACTCCCCTGTAATAATGTTGCTCTGCCAGCCCAATACACGAGAGGGGGACTATATAAGAATCAATGAAGCTGTCACTATCACGAACCACCCCACGATCTGGCATATTGTGTACAATCGCAGATAAATACGGTATAAGCACCACGCCTACACAATATCTATCATTTACCCATGGATCCGATGGATAAACGCTATACGATCCTAAGCATGTATATAGATCGAATCTAACTAAGTCAAGTACATAACTATGATAAACTAAGAACAATATAATCTTGAATATAAGCAAGTAGAGCAAAGTCATAAGCAATATATTGAAGTAGAACAAAGTCATATTCATAATATTGAAGAACAAAGATAATTAGAAGCACAATTAGAGAATTACCAAGAATCCTCTTGACAGATCCGGAAACCAATCGAAGATTGACTCCTTCTAGTTCTAATCCTATGTAGCTATGCTAATCTAGATGTCTAATTGATGTGGTGGCTCTAATCTTGATCAGAGGCTTCTTCTCCGTTGATGGAACAATGAATTAGGGTTGAGAGGCTCTCTCCTCCAGGGGCCAGGGGGTCTGGTTTTATAGTCCCTTCAAGTGAATATGGGCCGTTGGATCAAACCGACATAGATTGTATGGTTTAGATTCATCCTTTAGGTCGGTGGAGATCTCCCGCAAAGCAGAGTCCTGATTGGACTTAGGGAGGGGGCGGGCACCCGGTAGGACAGGGCGGGCGCCCTGGCTCTGGCCCCGTTTCGCCTCCGCTTCGGTCTCGTGGCTTCTGGAGTCTTCTAGATGTAAGATAATTGTGCAGCACGTTAATATCTTTACGTAATCCCGACATGTGGGCCTTTCCTCCATATTTCCTGATAACCCCCTGCAGAAATAGACAAACACCAAAACTCGTGGAATTCTGTCAGATAAAACCCTAAGTCTAGATGTTGATTTCATTTGGATCCTTTTCTTTATTTATTTGATAATTAAATTTGATACTTAAGGACCGTCAACAGAGGGCAGACTAGAGCACCCAAAAAGGCCCAATGCTCTAGCCCCCTTCTATCCATGTTGATAAAAAACATCATTTTATCATTGATTACATAATCTATTAGTCAAGATTAACATTATATTGTTTAGTGATTTCAGACTAAGCAAAACTACCCATATGCATAACCCAAGGTAACAAGGGATTCAGGATAACAAATGTTCTAGGTAAAGTCCTTAGGGGTTTATCATATTAGACACATGCATATGAAAAGGTGATTAAATGGTTATTGGGTAACAAGGGAACTCATGTTACACTTTCCTTCCAAATTCTAGCTATCCAACTTCTTGATCATCCTTGTAGAGATCCTCTTCTAATGTTAGCAATCAACTGGTACAAGCACCATAAAAGAAACCTAAAAACAATACATCAAGCATTATAAAACAAGACACAAAGGTTTTAAATGTGTAAGGATTGCAACTACGAATGTTTGAGCACATATACAACTAAACAGAACTATGGTTTAAACGACATGAATATTCAAAGGTAGAAGTTGGAAGGTTTGATAATTGATAGGAATGGAATGATCATGATGAATGTGGCTGGAAGGTTTATGGAGCACAAGGATCTATAGATAATTTGTTGATGACTATAAATTTGTGAAGAGGATACATGGAACATATTATGACTAGTGGCTGCACTGATGAAATGTTACATAAAAGGGAAGCACGATGATGACGATTTGCGCACCGGTTGAGCAAACCCAGTGCGGACAGCGGTGGTTATGATTACAAGGAACATGGTCTTAGCAGCACCAAATTGAGATCATTTTTGTGGGCTTCTTGTGGACTGTATGGAGTATGTTGTGGCAAAAGAATATGATGTTTTGACCATCTGATAGCCGGGGAACGAGATTGCAAGATGGTACTGTGTGGCTGTTGGCGTGACAGGAGCAGCGACATGATGATGCTTATATTTTGGGCATTGTGGCTCACACGACCAAGAAAACTTGCAGAGATGTGTGTAAATATTTGATATACACTGTGATCAATGGTCTTGACCACTAGAGTGGTGAATCATCAAGAATACACATGCCAACCGGTCTCAATGCGGCTGCAGGACATCAGGGACAGCAAGCACAAGATAGAAATATATATCTTTTATCTTGAAGTCTCTCGCTATGAAATTTTGCAGGGACGTGTGCAAATATATAAATGATGTTATATTCAAAGGATTCATCATAGAGCTTGATAGATCAATGGAGAACATGAACGCTGACCGGCAATAGCACTGCTGTCCAAAAAGGACAGCAACACGATTGCGGGAAAACTTTTGACAGAATTTGATCAAACTTGGACTATGGCTCATGATTTATGGAAAAGAATATGTATACAAGATGGGGAGAGGGGAGAGGGGCTCACATCGAGGTTCATGGTTGCTGGACATGATCTCGATGGCGACCAACGCCAATAATGGACAGCAAAACGGTCGACAATCGATGGGATGTGCTGCTGGTTTCAGAAGGCGACACGGCACATTGAGATGGCCTCCATGAAGCACTGCAGCAGCATGGTATTTCCTTGAAAGGTCACAACAAGGAGGGGACATAATGAACATGAGTTTCTCAGCAAAAACAGAGAAAACCATGACCCTTACCGCAGCACAATGCAAATGATTCCTGGATTCCAGCGACAGGAAAATATGTGCAGTGGCATAACGGATTCATCGCAGCCAGGGCACTGTAATTTCATAAAAAGGGAGGAGAGGAAATTAGAGGAAGAAGATAGGGACCATGTAGGTGAGAGTGGAGGAGTTGGAGTGTCCCCACCATGCTGCTCAGCAGTAGTAGCAACGACAGCAAACCACAATAAGAAGCGAGGAATATCACTGCATGGAGTTCAATAGGAAGCACAACCTCATCTCTGTACATTAGGGATTATCATGAGGAATTTCTTGAGGTCCTGTGATTTGATGAGATCAGCAAGGGGATATATAAGAGATGAACAACAAGGAGAAAATCTCACCAATTGTTGCTGTCATGCCTAGAAGATAGAACCAGCGGCATAACATACTCAGATTGATCATGTGGTTCCATTTTGTTGGAGAAGAATTTCAGGGATTTGGAGCTGCAGCCATGGGGAAAAGGAGAGGAGGAGGGCGCCCATCTGATGGAGGGAGGGGAGGAGATGGGATGCTCCTTCTCTGGTGCTTGCGTGAGGGAGAGAGGAGGGGATGAGGGGGTTTTATAGCTGTAGTTTGCTGCATGAGAGCATGCAAATGAAGTGAAGTAAATTGGAATAAAAATTGGTGCCATCAAGAGGGCATTGAAAGGAGATGTCTGCTGGTTTTTGCGTGTGAAACAAAAGGAGAGATGGTGCTGGTTATTATGTGCATGCATGCCATTGAAGTGAGAGCAAAACCAATGGATTAAAGATATGCTGTCAAGAAAGGAGTGAATAGAGGTGTTACCATGAGAATTATGGATGAAGGAATGGATGTTTTTCCGTGTTTGCTTGAGAGGAGTGTGGAGAAGTAAACATGGATCAGCATGAGAAAAAGATAGGAGATGAGGGGGAGGTTATGGCTACTGCTGCCTGGATCCATGCTTTTAGAGATATTCATGAGAATAAAATGGTATTGTCAAGATAGAGATAAAGAGAGGTGTGGTACTGGTTTGTGGGTGAGAGAGAAGAGGAAATGTGGTTGATTGTTGCATGCATGCAATGGAGTAAAGGTTAGCAAAAGATAGATTATGTCTGGCACGTGAGAAAAAGAAGAGAAGAAGGTATGGCTATCAGTAAGTGCATGCATGCAAATGAATAGAGGAGGTAATTCGATGGAGAGTTTATGGAGGGGAATTATGTGTGAAAATTCTTGCATGAGAGGGAGAGGCATTTGCTGAGGTGCTGCTATGTATGTGCATGAGAAAGAGAGGAGGGATGGTTGTTTCTTCATCAATCTTATAATTAGAGAGGCATGTAAATGACATGGGGCAATTTAGAGGAGGGAATTACTACAGATATAGTCGTTGCATGAAGGAAGATTAGGGGGCAGCATAAGAGAGGATGTCAACCAAGGAGGTGTGTCCCTATATTTGTGTGCGTGATGGAGAGAGGCTGGAGGGAAGACAGGTGCATGTATGCATGCAGAAATATCTCCCTTTTACTCATTCGAATTAAGGAGGGCATGCAAAGGAGGTTTGCCAAGGGATTAAGAGGAGAACTAATGCTGTTGTTTTCATGAGAGAAAAGAGAGAGAGCGAGACCATAAGAGAGGGCTGCATATTCACATAAAGGAGATATTGTTGTTGTATGCATGCAATTGAGTGATAGAGTAAAGGAGCATAGGTGAGTCTAGTAAATTACGGAGAAAAGAATAGGTGCCTATATTTTTGCACGAGAGGTGGTGGGTGTGGGCAGCAGGAGATGGCTGCCATGTCATTGGTGCCTAACAAATTTTTATGTGTGTTTACTCATGCATTTAGGGAGGGAGAAATGAGAGAGATTGATGAGAGGTATGTAAGAAAGGTGATCCAATGGATAAAGTGTTGGAGCCAGTAGGAAAAATGAGAAAGGCCAACTAGAGATGGGAGAGTGAAGATACTTCACATGAAGGAGAAGGGTAGGATCAACCAGAAGGTAGCATCAAAATAGAGGCGAAGAGATGAGCTGTTGAGCTGATTTGGGCTTTGCCGAAAGCAAAACAAAACACTCTTGACTTGATCTGATAGCAAGAAAAGGAGGTACGAGGCTAGTTTTTAAGTGGGCTAAGATTATCGATTTGAACATGAGATGAGAGAATGTGCAGCAATGATTTGGTTTGGTCGCTTAGTGATACAGATGTGACATTTGGGCTGCGCGGGAAGGTTATGCGATGGAGATCTGTTGACATGAGCTTGACCCAAAATGGAATTAGAATGGATAAGAAACATGTGACTGATATGACTCTAAAAAATGATGATAGAATTATGTGAGGAACAAAAGAAATGATGACTGGTCATCTAACATAGATTTATGGATTTGGACAAGATGTTTGGAAAGATGAGACTGGGATCAAACCCTTAGCATATTTGAAAACAAATAAATTCATTTTTCAAGAATAAACACTGTGCAATGGCATGAGTGCAACAAACCACTAAGTTAAATTGCAAAAATTTTAGAAACTCACATTTTCCACTACCTAAAATATCGACAACATAACTAAAGTTGGAATATTTTATAAAGTTATAAATCTTTGGCTTTATTTTTAGTGTTTTCTAAGTCACATCCCAAAGTAGGAATTTTGGGTTGTGACAATCAGGTATATATCGGATGGATCGGGCTTTCAGGATAAAACGGAGAACGAGTGCCTCATTCTACGATCCAAGAATTACATACTGGTGGATGGCAAACTCATGCGAAAGAACGCAAGTTCCGAAGTGCTGCTCAAATGCATATCCCAAGATGACGGCATTAAGCTCTTAGATGACATACACGCCGGGTCCTGCGGCAACCACGCGGCCTCCAGAACACTGGTCGGGAAAGCCTTCCGAGCAGGTTTCTATTGGCCAACTGCGGTCGCCGACGCCGAGAAACTAGTCCGACATTGTGAAGGATGTCAATTCTTTGCCAAAAGGACTCACGTGCCTACTCACGAGATTCAAACCATCCCGTCATCCTGGCCTTTCGCCTGTTGGGGCCTGGACATGATCGGGCCGTTTAAGCCGGCCCCCAGCAACTTCAAGTTCGTCTTCGTGTTAATTGATAAATTCTCGAAGTGGATCGAGTACATGCCTTTGGTCAAAGCAACCTCCGAGAAGGTTGTGGAATTCCTCAACCAAATCATACACAGATATGGGATTCCCAACAGCATAATTCCTGACCTGGGCACTCAGTTCACCGGGACTACATTTTGGGACTTCTGCGACGACAGGGGCATAGTCGTAAAGTATGTGTCAGTAGCTCACCCACGGGCCAATGGTCAGGTAGAGCGAGCAAATGGAATGATTATCGATGCTTTGAAGAAAAGGCTGTACACGGAGAATGATACAGCGCCAGGATGATGGATGAAAGAATTACCAGCCGTGGTCTGGGGTCTCCGAACACAGGCTAGTCGCAACACGGGTGTGTCACCCTACTTCATGGTTTACGGCACCGAGGCAATGCTTCCGTCTGACACAACCTTCGGATCTCCAAGATTCGAAAACTTCGACCAGTCTTCGGCCGACATCGCCAGGGAGCTTGAAATCAACTGCACGGAAGAAAAGCGCCTACTCTCATGTCTCCGAACAGCAAAGTACCTCGAAGCCATCAGGAGGTATCACAACATGAACATCAAAGACGGTTCCTTCGTGGTCAGTGATCTTGTACTCAAGTGGAAAACAAGCCAAGAAGGAACGCACAAGTTATCCACACCTTGGGAAGGACCCTTCGTGGTCGCAGAAGTGACACGCCCTACATCTTACAGACTGGCGTACCCAGACGGAACGCGCCTGCCTAACTCTTGGCACATAAACAAGCTACGGCGTTGTTACCCATAAGTTCCAGAACATTTCGTTTGTAAATTTCTTATGATCAGCATTAATAAATTTTTTTCGTTCTTGCTATGTACTTCTCTTATATGCAGAGCTTTCGACAAAGTGCAACAACCGCCTTTAGGACGAAACCCCTTAAGAGTTATTAACTCGACACAGTGATACATCACTCCGACAATGTTACAGCGCTCAGAACCATGGTCATGACAAATCGAACTTTATTACAAACTTTATATATAGAGTTTACAATAAACACCCCTCTGGGCGGTCCCTAGTCTATTCCTACAGACTACTCTACAGGCCCACTGCTCGGGCTGATCACCCGCTCGGCCTTGCTGCTCAGTCGAAGGGGTCGGGGCCACCGGCGTCTGGCTGGTCGGGACCGCAGGCGTCGACCGCCTATCTCCGGCAACGGACGCCCCTGCCAACTCTCTAGCCAACCTATCTGACCTGGGCTGGTCGGGGGGAGTTGCCGTCCCGTAGAGGTTGATGTCGTCGATCACTGTCGACGACAGGTCAAGCAGACCAACACAAAGGTCGTCTGCCTCCTGTGGACCAACCTCCTTGGGATACCCCCTCTCCAGTCTGGACAGGTCGACCAGAGGATAGTGGGCACACACCATGCTGAGGACATGCGCACCGGCGAATTCCTCGGTGTCCTTGACGAACTGCTGGAGCCAGTCCCACGCCCGTTGCGCCTTCTCGACTCGCGTCAGCTTCGGCGTGCGAGGCTGGTCTTCAGGGAGCTCGGGGCTGATCAAGTCAAGAACCGGGGCCACTCCTTTCCAAAGCTTGATGCAATTGGCCTTCCAGGAGTCCCGGTCCTTGATCAGCTCGTCGAGGTGCTTCTTGGTGTTCACCTTGAGCACTGAAGTTAGTTTGCACACAAGATAATGAATGTCGAGTAGTCAAAAAAAGGAAACATGATTCTTACCATTCAACTTCCGATTCCTGTTGTTTAACTCCTCACCAGCTCAGCGCTCGGCCTCCAGCGCGCTGGCTCGTTCCTGGTCAAGCCTCTCGTTTTCCTGCCGGAGGCGCGCAACCTCCTCCTCCAAGCCTGCAAGAGTAATTTCTGGTCAACTACAACGACTACACGGTTTTATGCAGCTGCTCAGAGCACATGACTGACCTCTCCTTTCTCGGTCCTTGTCGGCCAGCCGCCGATTAAGATCGAGTAGGCGCTCCTCCTGAGCACCCATCTCGGCCGTTTTCTCCTCGGCTTCCTATCGAAGCCGGTCCACCTCTGCGGACAGGGCCTTGTTCTCGGCCACGATGCCTTCAATCTGGTCGAAGCACCTTTTCTGGTACTTCGCCGTTTTCATTGCGCCCTACAAGAAGAACACATACTGAATCCGGAAACAATGTATATAAACTTTGGGTAGTTCAAAAGACCACTTACCTTAACCTCATCCACAAGCTGCTTCGCTGCACGCTCCACCCTCGCGGCCTCCTCCATCTCCACGAGTTCTTCATGACCGATGAAATGGTCCCCGCGCTGGCGCCACACGTAAACGTGCTGGCGACCATCTTGGGGACGGCCTTGGATCTCCTCCACTTCATCATCGGAGGCCGTCTGGGTCTCCTCGCCCTCTGCACTACCCCGGCCGTGGTCGCAGGCATCACTGGACCCTGATCCAGGCCAGGGGAGCCTCCTGGTGATCAGGCCCCTGCTCGGGGCGGGGTCGGGACTCTCCCCTCTTCAGCTGGTGGGGGAGTAGGAGCTCTCCCCTCTTCCTCCACAACGGGCCTCCTCGCAGCCTCTTCGTCCCTCACCGGGGCCGGATGCTCCTCGGTGCTCTCAGCCGCGGTGGTCGTCGCGGGCTGCTCCTCGGTGGTCTGCGGTGCGGCGTCTCCAACGACAGCCGCAGGCTCAGCCGTCCTCTGGCCAGCCATGTGGTCAGGGTCAACGTCCGACACCGCGCTAACAAAAAGGTGACATTTAACCAACGTCAAAAGTAGCAACAAAAACACAAATTGAAGTACGAGAGTAAGATTGAACAACTTACAGGTCGGAGCGCCTGTGCGTTGCGGTGAAGAACCTCCTCCTGGAACTATCGGTCGGCGCCTCCGCCCTCGTCTCTACGACGCGCGTCGGCTCGACGTGCGGGGCAGGAGGGTCGCTGGTCATCCGACCAGTGGTGGCCGGCACAACGTCCGAACGACTGCGCGGCCTCCGGACCAAAGAAGGCGCGGCCTCCTCCTCCTCGTCGTCATCATCGGTGATCCGGACAAGGCGACAGCGCTTTGGTGCTTGGCTGCTCTCCGCCTACAGTGTCTCCGTAGGGGACGGATCTACCACTAGTGGCCTTTTCCCCGCCACTCTGTCCTCGGTGGTCGGGGCGGGACGGATCTGCTCCTCCTCGCTGCTGGTGTATTGAGGACACCGAGCAGCATTGTCCTCTAGCGGGTCTACTCCTGTTGGGTTCTCCATGCCAGGTGCCAGTGATATGTACACTGCGCACCGGTCAACAACTCCAATCTGCAGTAAAATCAAAGACAAGTCAACAAATGGGAGAACAAGTACTCAGAAAGTAAATTCAGTCAGTAACGTTACCTTAGGAACTGGTCGTCCCAGCTTGAAGGCGTGCATCCGATCACTGCTTCGAACGAAGTTGTTGTCTGTTAAGTTGAACAACTCGTTCATCAGCTGCTACACTTCCGCCTTCTCCAGAACATCAGGACTCATTCTGGTCGGGTCCTGGCTCCCCGCGTACTCGTATGCCGAGTGTACCCTCTTCTGGCAGGGCATCACCCGACGACAAATAAAGTTGCTGACCACTCCTGGCCCGTCCAAGAGAGACCAGTCGATCAGCTTCATCAAGTCCTCCACCTGACCAGCGAACGTCGGGTGGTCCGTCCAGCTGACCCGCTTCTCGGGAATGTAGCCCACATTGCAGAACGTGGAGCTGCCCGGCTCTTCCCTGACATAGAACCACTTCTTGTACCATTCGGTGAGAGAAGTATTCCATGGGCAGTTGAGATACCGGTTCTTCATCCCGTGACGCAGATTGAGGTACACTCCACCTGCAATCTTGGAGCCTCCAACTGCTCCTTTCTTCCTCAGACAAACAAGATAGCGAAAAGATCGAAGTGCGGCTCTATTCCAATATAGGCCTCGCACAGATGGATGAAGGTCGAGATAAGAAGAATGGAGTTTGGGTGCAGATTGCAAATCCCGATCTCATAGTAAAGAAGAAGACCCTGGAGAAAAGGGTGGACAGAAATCCCAAAGCCCCTCTTGAAAAAATCCTCAAAAACCACGATCTCACCGGCACGAGGGTCGGGGTAGCTCTCCCCTTTCGGCGCCCTCCAGCCACCAAGCTCTTGGCTGTGAAGCAGCCCCATGCCGACGAGGTCGTTGTGTGACCTCGTGCTGCTCCAAGACTTCTTCCACTCTTTGGCCATCAGCTCGGCCCTTTTCTTGGAGTCACTCTTCGCCATTGATGTTGCGGGAACAACTGCGAGCTGGAAGAACTGGTGGTGGTTGCAGAAGGCAGAAATGGCAAGAGTGGAAAGTTCGAAGGCGAAGGCAGGGAAAAGATTACGGGGTTAATGTCAAGCTTTTATAAACAACGGCTCCACCCCTCCCACTTCCCGTATTCTTAGGAAGTGGGCGGGCCCAGCGGCGGATGCGGCGTTTCGGTTTTCAACAATTACCGACAGTTAATACGGCGGCTTTTTTGTATAATTGATGGTTTCCCTTTCTTGAACCGCGCAAAGAGCGGCTGCACAGTTACTAGGCACACCTTTTCACGCAGCCATCTGACAATATGCCAGGATGCCTCGTCACATCACACATTAATGCGGCAAGATGCTTTTTTCAAAATAACAGGCAGAATTGGTGGAGGACTGACATATCTGGGGACTGCACCGACCACCAAGCACTATACGCTCGGGGACTGGTCGACCAGTCTGTCAGTTTGGAGACCTGGGGACTGCACCGACCACCGAGCACTATACGCTCGGGGACTGGTCGACCAGTCTGCCAGTTTGGAGACCTGGGGACTGCACCGACCACCGAGCACTATACGCTCGAAGACTGGTCGACCAGTCTGTCAGTTTGGAGACCTGGGGACTGCACCGACTACCGAGCACTATATGCTCGGGGACTGGTCGATCAGCCCACAATTTGAAAATTCGGGGACTGTACCGACCACCAAGCGTTATACGCTCGAGGACTGGTCGATTAGTCTATATGATGGCAAACGAGCATGATATGCTCGGGGACTGGATAATTTTAATTTTTTAGACCTTGCTACAAGGCTCATACTTCGCCTTCCAGCAAGCTCGGTGACTACATCGGTACGATGCATCTAGCGATGCATCTCAGTTTCAAAATTTCTTTGAGGATTTTTCTTTTGACCCTGGCACCACGTGCCTACGTCACCTACTACCAGGCTCGGAGACTAAGTGGGCACACTTCACCTCGTGGTGAATATGCTTGTTTTTTGAAAGACCATACTTTCCAGGAAAGTAAACTGGGCACACTGCACCAGGAAAGAAATCTTTTTTTAATTAAGAGCACCATGCATTCTTTGAACAACCTGCTTCTTCGATATCAATGTTGATCAACTGTCCTTTGAGTTGGTCAAAATGTCGTTGCAACTCTTTGGGCGACTTTCATGCTAATCGAAGACGTCAAGCCTTACTGATCGAAGAAGCTCAAGACGGCATGTTTCATCACAATACATGGTGCTCACGGACTAGCTGTGGGGGTAAAAACCCCTATACCCTTACGGCTAGACTTGGGCCAGGAGGCTTGGCCCATCACGAGAACAGTCCGAAGCTTGATCCAACTACTCAGAGTTTTGCGCAAGGAAATAGG
Organism: Sorghum bicolor; assembly: GCF_000003195.3. Taxonomy (NCBI): domain Eukaryota; kingdom Viridiplantae; phylum Streptophyta; class Magnoliopsida; order Poales; family Poaceae; genus Sorghum; species Sorghum bicolor. Next base: position 32,858,859 of record NC_012870.2, on the reverse strand, counting down.
ACGTGGAGATCAAGCCGGATTCTAGTCGGTTAGAATAGGAATTGATATCATGCTATCTATGGCAATTGTAACCGACTAGGATTAGTTTCCAGATCTGTAACCCTGCCCTCCGGACTATATAAGGAGAGGCAAGGGACCCCCCTTAGGACACATTATTCCCTCAACACAAATCAATACAACCAGACGTAGGACGTAGGTATTACGCCCACACGGCGGCCGAACCTAGATAAAAAGCTCGTCCGTGTCTTGCGTCACCATCAAGTTCGTAGCTTGCACACCGTCTATCTATAAACTACTACCGTGGGTATACCCCAAGGTAGACTGCCGACTAGCTTTCGTCGACACTTGGAGACGTAGTCAACTGCCACCAAGATGAACTCACACTTCTTTGATGGGGGAAATGGACCCATGTAGTCTATTCCCCAGACATCAAAGAGCTCAATCTGAAGGTTATTGGTGAGTGGCATGGCATCTCTTGTGTTTATGTTTCTGTGCCTTTAACATGGCCCACATCTTCTCATATATTGCTCCGTATCTTCATACATTGTAGGCTAGTAGAATCCACACTGCCAGATCTTTGAATGTGTACGGAATGCTCCATAATGACCTCCATAAGGTGATGAATGACACCTGTCGATGATCTTCCATCCCTCCTCGGTGGTCACACATCTCCTGAGTAAGCCATCAGAGCATACTCGGAAGAGGTATGGCTCATCCCATATATGTGCACGACTTTCTTGAATAAGCTTCTTCTTGTTCGCTCCAGGTGGTACATACCCTGAAACCATAAAATTAACAATATCTGCATACCAGGGGTCAGACCTGTTAATCCCGTAGAGCATGTCGTCCTAGAGTGAATCATTAATGGGGGTTTCCTGTGGATTCTTAAAATACATTCTAGACAAGTGATCAGCAACAGAATTTTCTACTCCCTTTTTATCTTTTATTTCTAAGTCAAATTCTTGAAGTAATAAGATCCATCTAATCAGACGAGGTTTAGCATCTTTTTTAGTGAGCAGATATTTTAGTGCAGCATGATCAGTGTAAACAATTATTTTAGCTCCAACTAAATAAGATCTAAATTTATCAATGGCAAAGACAACAGCCAGAAGCTCTTTTTTAGTGGTTGCATAGTTAAGTTGAGCTCCTGTCAAAGTTTTACTGGCATAAGCAATTGCATCACACATAATTTCAAAAGGCAACGATTGGTGCAGAGATGAGTGCATTCTTTAATAAATTGAAAGATGTTAGGCATGCATCATCAAATTCAAAAGGAGCATCCTTGGCTAGCAAAAGAGTAAGTGGTCTAGCAATAAATGAAAAATCTTTTATGAATCTGCGATAAAAACCAGCATGGCCAAGAAAGCTTCGAATTCCTTTTATATTCACAGGTGGAGGTAGTTGTTCAATTACTTCAATTTTAGCTCTGTCTACCTCAATACCTCTTTCAGACACTAGGTGTCCCAGCACTATTCCTTCCCTAACCATAAATTGACATTTTTCCCAATTAAGGACTAAGTGCTTCTCTTCACATCTTTGCAAAACCTTGTCTAAGTTTTCAAGACAACTATCAAAAGTTTTTCCATATATAGAGAAATCATCCATGAAAACTTCCATAATCTCTTCAATCATTTTAGAAAATATAGACATCATGCATCTTTGAAAAGAAGCTGGTGCATTACATAACCCAAAAGACATTCTACGGTAAGCATAAGTTCCATAAGGGCATGTAAAAGTGGTTTTGCTTTGATCATCGGGATGGATCGGGATCTGGTGATACCCTGAATATCCATCTAAGAAACAGAAGAATGAATGGTTCGCTAATCGCTCTAGCATCTCATCTATGAAAGGTAAAGGAAAATGATCCTTTTTCATGGCTTTGTTTAGTTTTCTATAGTCTATGCACATCCGCCACCCTGTGACGGTGCGTTGCCGAATTACCTCATTCTTTTCATTCGTAACAACAGTCATACCTCCCTTTTTAGGCACAACTTGAACTGGGCTCACCCACTCACTGTGCGGCACAGGATATATAATCCCTGCATGTAGTAACTTTATAACTTCCTTTTTAACTACGTCTCTCATCGTGTTGTTAAGTCTACGTTGGGGCTCTCGAGAAGGTAAAACAGAAGGATCTGTTGGAATACGATGGGTACAAATCATAGGACTGATTCCTGTGAGATCTTGGAGTGAGTAGCCGAAAACTGAGTGATGTTTCTCAAGAATGGTCATCAGTCGCAGAGTTTTCTCCTGAGTGAGTTTATCAGTAATGATCACAGGAAACTCTGGATTATTGTTTAGGAAAGCATAGGTAAGACCGGGTGGTAAAGTTTTAAGCTCTATTGGAGGTCTAGGTGTTTCTGCTAACTCATCTAAGGGTTCAGGTTCAGAAGGTTCAGCTTCTTCTTCTAAGAAGAAAGGAGCTTCTTCTTCTAAGTCTGGTTCATCTAAAAGCTCTAGAGATGCAGCCTTTACCTCCTCCATAGGATCGCGCAAAAGATATGACTCGGTCTTATTATTTAAGGAGTGAGAAATCGTTATGGGAAATTTAAAAGTTTTTCCAAAAGAAATGTGTAGCTTTCCAGTATGACCTTCATAAAGGAGTCTTCTAAAAGGTTGTCCTATCAGCAGGTCGAAGTCCCATGTATCAAAGATATAGAAGTTCAAATGAACCATGAAACCTTCTACCATAAGGGGTAGGACATTAATAATTCCAAGACTGGGGACTAATCGTCCCGAAGATTCCTTTATCACCTTTGTTGTGGGGATTAAGACCAAATTTTTAAATAATTTAAGTGCAAAAGATTCAGACATGATTGTTGACGGTCCTTAAGTACTAAAATTGACAATCAAATAAACATGGAAAAGGATCAATGTGAAACAAACATCTAGAATTAGGGTTTTATCTGACAGAATTCCACGAGCTTTGGTGTTTATCTATTTCTGCAGGGGGTTATCAGAGAATATGGAGAGAAGGCCCACATGTCATGTTTACAACGAGATAATTACGTGCCGCGCAATTTTCTTCAATCTAGAAGAGTCCAGAAGCCACGGGAACGAACGAGAAGAGGATCGGGCTCGGGGGCAGGGCTCCCGCCCTGGCCAGGAGTTGGATCAGGACTCTGCTTCGGGGCTAAACTCCACCGACCTAAAGGATCAATCTAAACCACACAATCAATGTCGGTTTGATCTGACGGCTCAAATTCACTTGACCTGGAGGAGAGAGGAGAAGAGAAGAAATCATTATTTAGAGGTAGCCATCAAAGTTAGGGTTTAGAGCTTCTCTCCCACAGAGAATTAGAATTAGCTACTCCTAATCTTTCGAGTGTAGATGTTTGATTAGATAGCAATTAGAGAAGTAGAGCACTACGCTCTGGATTCGGATCTTCGGTAATAAAGATTGGTATTATTCATATCTTTCTCTAATTCTTTGTTCTAATTGCATTATGTCTCTAATTATTATGTTCTTAGTTTGTTCTAGTTCTATATTTGATATAGTTCTAATTGATAATGAGTTTATGTATAAGTTTGCAAAGCGCTTAGCTCTTGACGCGAGGGAGTTAGGTGATAGATCACATGTGAGCGTGGTGCTTAGATGTTATTTATCTGCAAATGTATCCTATTGGCCGGGTCGTGTGGTAGTTCGCGATAGTGACAGCTTCGTTGATTCTTATATAGTCCACCCTCTGTTGATAGGACAGGCAGAACCAGTATTGTGAAGTAAGTCGTGTGATGCTCTGATTTAGTTTATCAATGTTCCTTATACATGAATGAAGAGTCTTTTATGCTATATATGATCTTGTAGATAACTAGAGTAGATTATGACTTAGTAGTTAGTAGATAACTTAGAATCCATTCTCTAGCTAATCCGACATCACCTACATATATGAGGAGTAGTCTATTTTCTAATCGCTGTGTTATTTATCCCTTGAACTTATAATTCATTATCATTATCTTTATGGTTTACCCCCTGCTAAAGTAAGTGACTGTGCGACGAGTTTCTCATTAGTAATCATGTTCTTGCAAGTTTATCTCTAGTCTATGCCTTGATAGATTTTGCCCTTAATTTAATCTCCTTAGATCCCTCGAGCAAAATTATAAATAACGATACCTGGAATACTTATCCTGGTGAAATGCTACAATGAGGTGTTTTATCTGTGCGCTTGCGGATAGAATAGATTATTTTCTAAAGAGCCTTTACATTTATAAATACCTTTGTACACTCTAGCACCATGCTGGGGATGACAACCTAGTATCTAAGTGGTGTTAGCTAGTGTCAACAAGCATTTCTGGCGCCGTTGCCGGGGAATCTCATAAGTAAGTCATAAAAGGGTAATACATATGAACGGCAAGGAAAGCCTAAATCAGTCAAGGTTATTCATATAAAATATTAGACTAGACTATAGAGAAATAATTGCATAAAACAGCTACTAAGTGAGAAATCATAACAAGGCACCTCTGCTTTGGCAGGTTCACCCTGTTGTTTTTCTATGTTTATATTTTTATATAGGGTATATCAGGATTGACTTTGGGTACATACAACTCTTCATCATCAGAACCAAAGCAATCAAGAAAGAGAAGAAGAAGCTAGCTACCAATTGCTAAAGCTATGGCACAAAAGACCTTGCAAGAATTCTCTGCTCCAAGTCTTGAGAACATTCCAATTGGTCCAAGATTTGCAGTAGAAGAAGGAGTACCCGAGTTCGAGCTCAAGTCAAGCCTCATCAATTTGGTACAAGCTACACAATTCAGTGGAAAGGCACATGAAGGTGCACACTTGCAGAATTTTTTAGAGATTGGAAGCACAATCCACATCAACGGAGTTGACAAAGACGTCATACTGCTTCGCCTTTTTCCATTCTCACTAGAAGGAAAAGCGAGGAAGTGGTTCTACACTCATCAAGATAACATCAACAACTGGACGAACTTGTCAGATGCCTTTCTATCAAAGTTTTCCCTATAGGCAAAACAACTGCCTTAAGAGGAAATATTGTCAGTTTCCAACAGCAGAAGACAGAAGCCATTTCAGAAGCATGGTAGCGTTTTCAAGGATACATATCAGATTGTCCTCACCATGGAATGGCCACATGGTTACTTATGCAAACCTTCTACCACGGATTAACCCAGAAGGCTCGTGAGTGTCTAGATGCATCTGCTAAAGGATCATTTTTGGAGCTTACAACTGGAAAAGCAGAGATACTTTTGGATAAGATAGCAGAAAATCAAAGCTGGTTCCAAGATAAAGCTCAACAATGTCATCAAACTGAAGAAATGCCAGAAGAAGTAAATGCATTATCAACTAAGATAGAAAATTTGCTCCATTGGATTGACCAGAGGGCCAAGATCAAAGAAGATCAAAGGGCCAATGAGACAGCATACAAATATCAACCAACTCCAAGTCAACCCAATAGCAAAGGTATGAATTCAGGTAATACTTTCAAGTAACTTTCATTAAAAGAGATAATTGCTCAACGAACCAAAATTAATGATGAAGTTAAACAAAGGCTAGATACAAATGAATCATCTCTAAAAGATATACACAATAAAATGGATTTTCTATTAACTGCCTTTGATGAGCAAAACGCTCTTAATAAAAGGGTAGAGCTTAAATTAATAAAGTTAGCTGCTGCACTGCCTGTTGCTACTAACATTGAGCAGGTAAAGAATATAACTACTAGAGGAGGAAAAGCCACCAGAGATCCCCCATACCCAAAAGAGAAACAAAGAACATCAGCACTGTTGACGGTCCTTAATGCTCACATTTAACCGTCAACCAATCATGGAAAAGGATCTAAATGGAACCAACACCTAGACTTAGGGTTTTATCTGACAGAATTCCACAAGTTTTGGTGTTTGTCTATTTTTGCAGGGGGTTATCAAGAAATAAAAAAGAAAGGCCCACACGTCAGGTTTACATAGAGATATTAACGTGCCGCGCAATTTTCTACCATCTAGAAGACTCCAGAAGCCACGGGAACGAACGGGATGCCGATCGGGCCCGGGGGCAGGGCGCCCGCCCAAGTCCCTTGGGTGCCCGCCCAGCTACAGTAACCAATCAGCTTCAACTTCGAGGATCGTGCTCCACCGACCTAAGGGACCAAGGAAAACCGTGCGATTAATGTCGGTTTGATACGACGGCCCAGATTCATCTGAAAAGTCTATATAAGCAAGGCCCCTGGCCCCTGCAGAGCATACCTCTTCTACAGAATCAAAGTTAGGGTTTCAATTCTTCATCCAAGTAGAGAGGATCCCTCTAGTTCTTCTAGTTCTACCTCTAGTTCATCTAGATCTAGTTCTAGTTCATCTAGTTCTAGTTCTAGTTCCTCTAGTTCTAGTTTTAGTTAGTTCTAGTTGTAATCTAGAAAATAGGGAGAGAGAAGAGGAGAGCGGAGGAGGAGCCGGATCTGTCGGATCTTCCTCAACATTATACTTTTGCAGCATCTGGTTCATTCTTCATCGTTCTCCAGGTTCTTCAATTCATAATTCCTGAGTTCTTTAATTACTTTTATTTACATTCAAGTTATTTATTGGATTCCCGCTTGCATCAAGTGCTCTAGTCTTTATAACGCTAGAGTAGTAATTAATAGATTAGACGTGGTGTTTAGTCTTGCGATTACCTGGAATTGCACCCAATCCTGCGGATTGTTGTGGTAGCCTTAGGGTAGTGACAGCCCTAACGGTCGACGTATTCCACCACGTTCGGATCGGTGTTTGTAGGACCGTAGTCAGACCTTCCTAGCCCCCTTCTCATCTCTTTCTGTGGTTAGTGCTCTGATGTCCCGAAATAGATAATCTTGAAGTAATTCTTGATTCTTAGATCAACTAGAGAACTCTCAGGAAACTTCCTCTCTTCCCACCAAAAATAATTATATAGTTATCCTTGGGCGATCTTGGATCTTAATTAGTACACTCACGTTCTCTGTGGAAAATCGATACTCTGCAATACTCCCGGGTGAAAGCTACATCGGTATCCGTGCGCTTGCGGATTTTTCTGTTTGCGTTTAAAATACCCAACAAGCACCAGTGCAACCAGCAGTGATAGAAGAAGGAAGCCTAGTTGAAGCAAAAGATCTGCTACAACCACCAAGAACTGGAGAAATGAGGAAAGATTTTTACGACACCAACTATTTGCCATTTCCTAGGAGAAACAGAGGACTGCAGTCGGATGAGCAGTTTGGTAAGTTTGTAGAGGTAATTCAGAAATTATATGTCAACATACCTCTGCTGGATGCCATACAGGTACCTACATATGCGAAGTACATCAGAGATATTCTTAACAAGAAGAGACCACTGCCCACCACTGAGGTTATCAAGCTGACAGAAGAATGTAGTGCGGCCATCCTCAACAAACCACCAAAGAAGAAGGAAGATCCAGGATGCCCCACTATTGATTGCTCGATCGGAAACCAACACTTCAACAATGCACTCTGTGATCTCGGAGCAAGTGTCAGTGTGATGCCAGCATCAGTCTACAAAAAGCTTGAGCATGCGACCCTAGAACTAACATCAATGTGCCTACAAATAGTGGATCAATCGGTTCGACATCCGTTGGGTATCGCCGAAAACATTTCAGTTAAGATCAAAGATTTCCTTGTGCCAGTAGACTTCGTAGTACTGGACATGAGTCCTGACTCAAAAGTGTCCATCATCCTTGGAAGGCCATTTCTGAGCACTGCCAATGCCCACATTGATGTCGGGAAAGGAGAAATCAAGATTTCCTTGTGCCAGTAGACTTCATAGTACTGGACATGAGTCCTGACTCAAAAGTGTCCATCATCCTTGGAAGGCCATTTCTGAGCACTGCCAATGCCTACATTGATGTCGGGAAAGGAGAAATCAAGTTCAACATAAACGAACAAGAAGAACACTTCACATTCAAACCCAAACTAGAGATAGACTCTACAGTGAAGGAAGTTCATGAAGAACCACTGGAGACACCATCTCCGGAGGAAGGTAATTCAGAAGATTAATAGATTTGGAGGTCTAGCTTGGGGGACCTAAAAATCCCAAACCCTCACCGGGAGGTAAATCGGTATTTATCCGCATTATTAATTTTCTCATATTTAAATTCTTGCATAATTAAATCTTGCATTAGTCACATTTATTCATAGCATTATTATAATAATCAAAAGCCCCATATAAATAATATTCATGGTGTGTAACAACCCATATTTATTAATTATTGTGGAGGCACAAAAATATTTTCCATAATCATTTTAATTAAGTTTCAATTCTCATAGATTTTCCTGCATTATATTTAATTATAGTAACCTTCTAGAAGCATGACCCACACTCCTTGGGTCTCACATGTCATACACTTCACCTCACATACATCCCATCACATAATTTCATCCACCAATATGTTTCCACTCACCAGACATCTTTCCACCGTTCAACCACCACCAACACAATATTATTCTGCGTGAGATCAAAGCAAGGAAGCAAGTGGAGGAGGCACACCCAGGATGGACACCAGGGGTGGGCGCCCGCCCACCTACCCAGGGCGCCCGCCCTGTTCCTTGCTCAGCCAATAAATGGCCACCTCCAGCTCCCCTTCACTTCACACACACATTTCAGAAAACCTTGCAAGCTCGTAGTTCTCGGTTTCCAGAGAATAGCTCTGAGTGTGAGAAGGTTGGGAGTTCTTTTGAGTGAGAGAGTGAGTATCACCTAGTAAGTAGTGATCCCGTTGTCTAAGCAAAAATAAAAGTTGTTTAGGGGGAGGCTCTACCAAAATAGAAACTTGTCTTGAACGATTAACCCCAGGACTACTAACATTCCGGACAGCTGACCACTAACATTTTCTCTCACATTTTACACTAGTTGTGTTTTTGCCAACTTTTGTTTGCAGGATGTTTAAGAAGGTGAAGAATGTAGGGAAGGCACTCAAGCACATTGGTACAAGGAGTTCATCCCGACACTCCTCACAGCCATCAGAGATGAGCGTCGACCCGACGCCCACACAAGCTCCGTCATCTTCATCAGGTCAGCAAGTCAAGGTCCTTCTCAAGATAGGAGACCTTGGACTGAAGACCCGAAGAGAGAAAGAAGTATATCAGCAATTGAAGAACAAAGATTTTATTCACACCCCTACTCTCGATCCAATCTTACTACAAGAAACAGGTATGGACACTGAATTTGACTTACTTTTCCAAATGATAGGTTGGACAAATTTTTGGAATATATCTGAGCTGGGTTCTCGTCTTCTCACCCTCGAATTTCTTTGCACCTTACAATATTATGAGGGGGGAATTGTTTTTCGGATGTTCAAACAAGAGATTATGTTGTCTTGGAGAGAGCTGAGCGACCATCTTGGTTTCTCTTCAAGATGCATCCTAAAAATTAACTCCGATCTACCCAATTTTGAGAGACACCAATTTTGGAGAGAAATATCTAGAGATAATTTTTATAGTCAAGCCCGAACCAGTGACATGGAACACCCCACTCTTAGGATGTTCCACAAATGGCTTGGGTACAATCTTTTCTATCGTGATGATATCAGGAAAGTAAGAGTAGGAGATTTACAACTTTTATATGCTGCTATTAATAAAGTACCCACTTCACCTGTTATACTTTTAGTTTCTCATTGGCTTAGTATACCTAGTCTTCAGGGACCAGTAGGATGTACTTCACTTATCACTCGTCTAGCCTCTAACCTTCATTTACTAGAAAACTCATCGTTGGACTTCATAGATGAGTTAAGAATTTATCATGGCTATGACACATTTAGACAAGCTCGGATGTTAAAGAAAGAGGGGAACATAATGTATATGCTATATGATGATAAAGGCAAGATTCGGTTACCTAACCCGAACCTTGGCCTCTACGTTGTTCAAAATCTTTTGATTGAGATTGCAGCAACACCAGTAAACCAGAGAGCTGCACAGCGAGTGGCATCTGAAAGGATGACCACCCATCGAGAACGCACCTGGTATGGAGTTGATCTCGGACCAGAAGAAGCAGCGCACCTGCATTATTGCGATTACAACCCCCGAGTCCTTCGAGACCCATGGGTTCGACATGCGCAACCACAAGAGCCAACAGAGGAGACATGGCCAGAGAGCCAAGATCACCAGTGGACAAACCTGCCTTTCCATATGGGCAGGTACTCCACTGATCCATATGGAGCTTCAAGATCCAGACCTCCGCCCCAATTTGATGCAGGACGATACTCCGACGCCTCCTAAGTTTTCACGAATGACTACTATCAAGAGGCCGGTGCTTTCTTCACTCGTACCGACAACACTCTCCTCAACATCCAGAACATGCAAGCAGAACATGGACGACTCCTGGAAGAGCAACAAAAATGGAACTAGGACCATGCCGCTACAGTACAAGAGCTGAGACAAGATACAACAACAATGAACGACAACATCACAACCATGATGCGGTTCTGGAACCTCGGGTAAGGCCGACATCAACATCCAGCTTGGGGGAGTTCTTCCCCAATTTATCAAGTAAGTTTTTAATTGCTCTTCTTATTTATTCTTTTCTATTTTAGTATTTTACTTAAAGAGAAAAACTTAAAAAACCAAATAAATATTTTCTTGCTTTAATTTACTGCATTTTATAAACATGAAAACAAAATAAAAAGAGTGTGTAGATAAGTGTGCTTTATTTTCTTGCTAAGTTTAATCTCTAGAAAAATAAAAAGACCAAAAAGATGCATAATGGAAATGATGAGCAGTTGCTCTGTTTGCTTACTTTCGAGTACCTAGCTTTTATATTAGAGTTCTTCTAGGAATTACTAAAACTTACTATCTTTGGGAAGCATAAAACTAATGTCTAGGTAAGAGAAAGGCATGATATAAAGTTGAGTTGTTGTTTATCTTATTCCTACTACACTAAGTTCTGGAGATTTATTTTGAAAACTTACAAATCATATGATGAGTTCCTAGCATTACAACTACCTACCACAGCCATACTTGCTATAACATCTTTTACTATATTTACATTGAGTTTAATCGAGCTGTGTAGACCCTTAGGAGCTTTTCATGTGGTTAAATTAAGATATTCACTTGCACACATCTACCACAGCATTCATCACCAATCATTAAAATTGCTAAAAACATATATATTATCACTCACTGTCCCAAGTAATGTTATTTTCTCTCTCTAAAAAGATTCAATGCAGAAGAGGCATGGGTTATGCAAAAATATGCGAGGAAATAAAATGGGGCAAGTGCCCGGAACCTCGAAAAAGAAAGAAAAAGAGTGAGACGAGAGGTAAAAATGGACAAGTGTCCGGAGTAGAATTTGGGGTACAAAGATGCCCACTTGAGCGGAAAAAAATGGACAAGTGTCCGACAGTAGAATTAGGGGTATCTACTACCCACCTGGAAAAAAAAAGAAGAAAAAGAAAGAAAAGATAGCCCATGTTCTCCCAAAGCAAAGATCAAAGAGGAGGAGAGATAGCAATATGAGGAGCAATGAGAAGTAAGTTTTATTATCACCATCACTACCATTTACTCCACCACACATGCACATCTTGATTTAATTATATGCTGAGTTCCTTTGGATCCATGGCTCGATTAGACAACATATGTATGAGCTGTTTTTCACTCCTATGAGCTCCACTTAAATATTCCATTAGCTATAGGTAAGTGACATTTTGGTAAGGATCCACAAATACTACATATAGAGAGACTTGAGAGAATCATTGCTGGGAACTCTGAGCTTTATTTTGAAAACTTATGAAAAACTCTGGAACAAAGGTGAAGTATAACAGGAGGGATAGTGCTTGACTTAATTATTTTATCTTTAAATTACTTAAGACTTAAGTATAGGTACTAAGCTCCATAACACTTCACTCTAATCTAGAAGAATTTTTATGTAAAAGCATGTGTGCCTGTCAGGATAGAAAACATCGAAGCAACTCCTGATTCGTCTGAGTTTAGCTATTTGCTCAGGGACGAGCAAAGGGTAAGCTTGGGGGAGTTTGTTGACGGACCTTAAGTACTAAAATGAACAATCAAATAAACATGGAAAAGGATCAATCTGAAACAAACATCTAGAAATAGGGTTTTATCTGACAGAATTCCACGAGCTTTGGTGTTTATCTATTTCTGCAGGGGTTATCAGAGAATATGGAGAGAAGGCCAACATGTCATGTTTACAACGAGATAATTACGTGCCGTGCAATTTTCTTCAATCTAGAAGAGTCCAGAAGCCACGGGAACGAACGAGAAGAGGATCGGGCTCGGGGGCAGGGCACCCGCCCACCCCCCCTTGGGCGCCCACCCTAGCTAGGAGTTGGATCAGGACTCTACTTCGGGGCTAAACTCCACCGACCTAAAGGATCAATCTAAACCACACAATCAATGTCGGTTTGATCCGACGGCTCAAATTCACTTGAAGGGACTATAAAACCAAGGCCTCTCCCCCCTGGAGGAGAGAGGAGAAGAGAAGAAATCATTATTCAGAGGTAGCCATCAAAGTTAGGGTTTAGAGCTTCTCTCCCACAGAGAATTAGAATTAGCTACTCCCTAATCTTTCAAGTTTAGAGGTTTGATTAGATAGCAATTAGAGAAGTAGAGCACTACGCTCTGGATTCGGATCTTCGGTAATAAAGATTGGTATTATTCATATCTTTCTCTAATTCTTTGTTCTAATTGCATTATGTCTCTAATTATTATGTTCTTAGTTTGTTCTAGTTCTATATTTGATATAGTTCTAATTGATAATGAGTTTATGTATAAGTTTGCAAAGCGCTTAGCTCTTGACGCGAGGGAGTTAGGTGATAGATCACATGTGAGCGTGGTGCTTAGATGTTATTTATCTGCAAATGTATCCTATTGGGCGGGTCGTGTGGTAGTTCGCGATAGTGACAGCTTCGTTGATTCTTATATAGTCCACCCTCCATTGATAGGACAGGCAGAACTGGTATTGTGGAGTAAGTCGTGCGATGCTCTGATTTACTTTATCAATGTTCCTTATACATGAATGAACAGTCTTTTATGCTATATATGATCTTGTAGATAACTAGAGTAGATTATGACTTAGTAGTTAGTAGATAACATAGAATCCATTCTCTAGCTAATCCGACATCACCTACATATATGAGGAGTAGTCTATTTTCTAATCGCTGTGTTATTTATCCCTTGAACTTATAATTCATTATCATTATCTTTATGGTTTACCCCCTGCTAAAGTAAGTGACTGTGCGATGAGTTTCTCATTAGTAATCATGTTCTTGCAAGTTTATCTCTAGTCTATGCCTTGATAGATTTTGCCCTTAATTTAATCTCCTTAGATCCCTTGAGCAAAATTATAAATAACGATACCTGGAATACTTATCCTGGTGAAATGCTACAATGAGGTGTTTTATCTGTGCGCTTGTGGATAGAATAGATTATTTTCTAAAGAGCCTTTACATTTATAAATACCTTTGTACACTCTGGCACCATGCTTGGGATGACAACCTAGTATCTAAGTGGTGTTAGCTAGTGTCAATAATGATGTTGATCCCCACAACAGGATTATAGAGAGCATCAAATTAATCAGAATCATAAGCACAGCGTATAGTTATAGGAGGTGTGTCCAAACGGATCACATCAGAGGAAAGCGCTGACTCCTCTAACCATTCGCTACTCATGACTGCGATAAGCTCTCTCAATTGATGTTTAGTTGGCAAACAAATGCTAAAATGGCCGTTTTGGGGTCTGTCTATAGAATGGTAGTTTGAAATGTTTCCAAAATCGGCAAAAAGATCAGATTCTATATCCAGCATGAAATCAGGTGGTGGAATTTCTTCCTTTTGTGGCTCAGAACTTGGGATAGCTAAAGTAGATGGAGAATTTGGCAGAGTGTCTACTTCGGCTTCGTGGGTTTCATCATGAAGGGTATTATCCATCTCAGCTTCTAGGATTCTATCTAGGATCACTCTAGCGTCATCAGTAGGGATGCGAAAGAAAGAACCACTAGACATTGTATGTAGAATTTATTTATGATCATTCTGAAGACCTCAAAAAAAGTGAAATAAAAGAACAGGGTCTTCAAGATTAAGGTTTGGACCAGATTCTAAAAGATTAGAAAAACGTTTCCATGATTTTCCCAAAGTTTCATTATCTTTTTGTTTAAAAGATAGGACTTCGATTCTAAGGTCGCCGATACGATCGAGGGAATAAAAATCTAGAAAAAAGTTGGCTCGTAAGACTCCCCATTCACCTCGTTGTTGACTTACCTTCTGATTATATCATTGTCTAGCTTCTCCCCTTAAAGAAAAAGGAAAAAGCTTCCAACGTAAAGTCTTATCAGAAATGCCTTCAATGCGAAGACAATCACATGTTTGCTCAAAATCTCTAATATGAAGGTAAGGGTTTTCGTCTTCCTTTCCTGAAAAAGATAGGTTTTGAATCATGGCAATCAACCTGGAACTTAACCTATACAGGGATGTTTGGATAGGCTGTGATGACTCCCATGGTAAAAGGTCATTTTCTGAAGGTGTTGCAAATTGATAGATCGATTTAGAATCTTGGTTTTCCATAAGGTAAGAGTAAAGAAAATAAAGAATATAAAAAGATAAGAAAAGGTAAAAGTATAAATACAAGCTAGTAGTAAGAGTCAAGGTTATCTCAGCAAACCGTCTTTCTCTCCGGCATCAGCGCTAGAAATGCTTGTTGATATTTGGTAACGCTGTTGACGGTCCTTAAGTATCAAATTTAATTATCAAATAAACAAAGAATAGGATCCAAATGCAACCGATATCCAGACTTAGGGTTTTATCTGACAGAATTCCACGAGTTTTGGTGTTTGTCTATTTTTGCAGGGGGTTATCAGGAAATATGGAAGAAAGGCCCACATGTCGGGATTACGTAGAGATATTAACGTGCCGCACAATTATCTTACATCTAGAAGAGTCCAGAAGCCACGGGAACGAAAGGGAGACAGGACGGGCTCGGGGGCAGGGCGCCCGCCCTCCCCCCTAGGGCGCCCGCCCTGGTCTTTCCACCAATCATGGCCAAACTCGCGGATCATGCTCCTCCGACCTAAAAGATCAAGGATAACCATTCAATCAATGTCGGTTTGATCCGACGGCCCATATACACTTGGAAGGACTATATAACCAGACCCCCTGGCCCCTGGAGGAGAGCACCTCTCAACCCTAATTCATTATTCATCAGGGAGAAGACCACCCGTTCGGCCTCCCGTTCGTTCTCGTGGCTTCTGGAGTCTTCTAGATAATAGAAAATTGCGCGACACGTTAATATCTCTATGTAAACCCGACATGTGGGCCTTTCTTCCTTATTTCCTGATAACCCCCTGCAGAAATAGATAAACAAAAAACTCGTGGAATTTTGTCAGATCAAACGGGAGAACCAACTACGCTCTAACTTAACCAAGATAGATAGATAGATAGGTGTAAATAGGAAAGATGGTAGAATTGAATAAGAACAATATTAAAGGTAAGATAACAATGGGTGATAATATGGGAATAGAGAGTAGAGCAATCTAGTATATGGGCGATGGTAGGAGAATAGAGAGGATAACTATGGTTTCTCTACTTCAAAGGGGTATGTCTATGTCTGGGACGAACCACGTGATAAGAATACACCACAAAGGATGCTTATCCATAGGCTGATAAACCCTACCAGTCCTGCTAACGGGAGGTGGACTATACAGGACCAACATAGCTGTCACATACGCGGCCTACCACACGATCCAGCTAGACAGGGGATATCCACAAGTAATCTAGGTCTAAGCACCACGCTTACACCTATACTACAACTCTCACCTATAGTGTCCCATAGATTAAAGTACTCAAAAGAGTTGTGAACCAGAACATACATGGATAGTAATTGCATAATGAAATAGAAGTAGATTACTAGAGTCATCCCATGAGCAAGCTTGATTAGAGCTTGATCATGGCAAAGTACAACCAGAGGAAGAACCGACAAGCCGACCTCTCCTCCAATCCTCCCTCGCTCTCCATCTCGCTACTATCTAGATCTACTCTAGTTTAGAGAAGAGAGGACAGCTCTCATCTCCAAACCCTAGCTTTTGCTCTGTCTATGAATAATGAATAGGGATCAAGGGGTGGACTCCTCCAATGGCTAGGGGGCTGTTGACGGTCCTTAATGCTCACAATTAACTATCAATTAATCATGGAAAAGGATCCAAATGCAATCAACACCTAGACTTAGGGTTTTATCTGACAGAATTCCACGAGTTTTGGTGTTTGTGTATTTCTGCAGGGGGTTATCAGGAAATATGGAAGAAAGGCCCACACGTCGGGTTTACATAGAGATATTAACGTGTCGCGCAATTTTCTATCATCTAGAAGACTCCAGAAGCCACGGGAACGAACGAGAAGGAAATCGGGCTCGGAGGCAGGGCGCCCGCCCAACTCTCCTGGGCGCCCGCCCAGCTACAGTGCCCAATCAGGACACGTTTCGCAGATTATGCTCCACCGACCTAAAGGATCAAGAAAAACCGTGCGATTAATGTCGGTTTGATCCGACGGCCCAGATTCACTTGAAGGGACTATAAAACCAGACCCCCTGGCCCCTGGAGATCATACCTCTTCTACAGAATAAAAGCTAGGGTTTCAATTCTTCATCCAAGTAGAGACGATCCCTCTAGTTCTTCTAGTTCTACCTCTAGTTCATCTAGATCTAGTTCTAGTTCATCTAGTTCTAGTTCTAGTTCCTCTAGTTCTACTTCTAGTTAGTTCTAGTTGTAATCTAGAAAATAGGGAGAGAGAAGAGGAGAGCGGAGGAGGAGCCGGATCTGTCGGATCTTCCTCAACATTGTACTTTTGCAGCATGTGGTTCGTTCTTCATCGTTCTCCAGGTTCTTCAACTCATAACTCCTGAGTTCTCTAATTACTTTTATTTACATTCAAGTTATTTAATGGATTCCCGCTTGCATCAAGTGCTCTAGTCTTTGAAACATTAGAGTAGTAATTAATAGATTAGACGTGGTGTTTAGTCTTGCGATTACCTGGAATTGCACCCAATCCTACGGATTGTTGTGGTAGCCCTAGGGTAGTGACAGCCCTAACGGTCGACGTATTCCACTACGTTCGGATCGGTGTTTGTAGGACCGTAGTCAGACCTTCCTAGCCCCCTTCTCATCTCTTTCCGTGGTTAGTGCTCTGATGTCCCGATATAGATAATCTTGAAGTAATTCTTGATTCTTAGATCAACTAGAGAACTCTCAGGAAACTTCCTCTCTTCCCATCAAAAATAATCATATAGTTATCCTTGGGCGATCTTGGATCTTAATTAATACACTCACGTTCTCTGTGGAAAATCGATACTCTGGAATACTCCTGGGTGAAAGCTACATCGGTATCCGTGCGCTTGCGGATTTTCCTATTTGCGTTTAAAATACCCAACAAGCTTTCTGGCGCCGTTGCCGGGGAACGGTAGCTGTACTAGTTTCGAACCAAGTCGTCCGTGTATCCTTTTTCTTTTCTTTTTTTACCACACTCACCTTACCATTTTCACCACACCACATGGATTTCACTCTAAGCATTAATGAGCATGGAATTTATTTCATAGCCACTTCATTTACTCCATGCTCATATGCAACATCTTCACAATCCATTGGTCTCTCCAACATCACCACATTCGAGATCTCCAACCCCCTCTTCCTTTCTATTTATAAAAACTTTAAAAGGGCGGTTGTCGATGCATATGTCTATAATAAATTTTGCAGATCTCGTTGAGTTGATCTTGATATAGGTCAGCGTTGGAGGGGAAACCACTTCGCCGACATAAATTGAGGGTTTCCCAAGGACAAGCTTAGTGTCCTAAAGCAAGCACTGATCAGATTGTAACATGAGCTTTTAATTATTTGCAACATTACCTTGTGTGTTGAGCATATAAGGATAATTGTAAAAATATTCCTTCAGGTATTCTTGTCACTAACCTTTCTAGGATTGGAGCAAGAAGATCGGATGAATGACAAGCACAAGGTATGTCCAACCAATCATCATACAACATTGAATTAAATTCATCCAGACTTGAATTTTGCAAAATTCAAGCTTGGGGAGTACTTTACATAAAAACATCCTTTGCCATGTTGCTATGTTGGTTGTCACTACCTTCGAGACATGCTCAATTTGTTAAATACTAATCATACTACTTCATCTCCACTTGAGTAGATCTCTATAAATGCTTTCATGCTACCTTTATTTGCTTTAGTATATGTCTAGGTTTGGAGTAGTTTCATTTATCTCTTAATTAAGCATGGTGCTTAGTTTAGGGCTGATGATCTTACTTCCAAGGGAGTTTAAATTAAGCATGATGCTTAGGTTAAAATGCCCTCCTAAATCAAATTAGACATGGTGTCTAGGTTGATTTTTGAGCCAATAATATGCTATAGTAGATATTGGATATTTTGTTGGACTAACCCCTGCAGGAAAACTTTCAATATCGACCTGGGAAGTCCTGAGATAAACTCACATTGGAGACAAAGAGAGAGGCACATGAAGTTTAACAATTTACACAAGGAAGGCATAACTCACAAGAGATGATCCATGGAGGGTGCCACAAACACGATGCACAACCGCTAAGAGAGGAAAGCTTCCAGAAGGTGATATTGTACCATCACTCTTCAAGTAAGGTAACATCTTAAGGTACTTGAGTATCATTTCTTTTTATAAGCTTCTCCTTATTTCTGGCGTTCACATGAATAAAAGAGACAAACATGTATGATTTACAACTCTAGATTAACCAACCCAGTCGATTCAATATGTTTAGTCCTTCCACCTTTGTGACCCCATACTCCTAATCATATGAACTAAAATGTTGCACACTCAATCTTTGGAAGATATATTTTATAAAAAACAACATAAATATAGAAAGATTATCTTTCCATTAGGTTGAGCGATTTGATCTAACAAATGTTTTAAATGTTATACTCATGATCTTATTATCCATCAACTTTGTCTTGCTCACTATGCTTAAGGTTAGAGAAGAACAAATACACTTTTGGTTCTGTTGGTGTTTTCCACCAACAGGGCCCATGCACTTGATCTCTGCCTTGTCTCTATGAGTAGGTACACTTTGAGCAAAATATGAAGGAGTTTTACAACTCCCAGACTCCACCAATGTGAAGAACCTAGATCTATGAGCACAAACACGCTGGAGATACTGGACACTCATGCAAACACTGCCCTGAGATGCTTGAGGATGTAACTACTGGAGTAACCCCATTGTGGAAGTAATTACTGACCTTCTGCCGGTCAAGAGAGACAATCTAGGACGCCCTGTCATCCCAATCTCCATCGGCATGGTGGACTTCCTAGAAGCACTCTGCGACTTTGGCTCCAGCGTCAACATCATTCTAGGGAGGCCATTCCTGAACACCTCGGGAGCTGTCATCTACGCTAGTGCTGCCAAGATCAATTTCTACATCAAAGGGAGAAAGGAGACGTTTTCCTTCAAGAACAAGACTACATAAATCTCAGAGCAATCCCGACAAGAACCAAGGAAAGGACCAACAGGAGGAACAGAAACAAGCAAATGTGGATCAAGTCAACTAAGATGGTCACTCCAATTCAAGGAGATGCTTTGTGACACCGGGTCAGGCGTCAACATAATGGCCGCCAGTCACTTATCAGCTCCTGCATGGAACCATGCCCCTACAACCAACATACATTCAGCTCCAGATGGCAGATCAGACATTCCAAAAGGTTAAAGGTTATTGACATGGGAGAAGACGAGTACAATCCACTCATCACCATTGGGAGACCGTTTCTCAGCACCGTTAAAGCAATCATCTACATTGAAACCGGAGGAGTCCACATGCATTTCCCCTCTGAGAAGGTACGCTGCTATTTTACTGACCTTAACTATATAGTTGAAGACTCTAAGCAGGTCAGGACAAGAAGAAGACGACGCAACCGCAACCAGAGGAGGCAAATCATCAAGGATGGATGGGCAGACTACGAAGGAGAAGTAGTGAGGTCTGAAGACATACAACTTGAACAGAACTGTCCTGAGGAGACTGTAGCACTGAGTCAGGTGTGGAGAAAGAAGATAGTTATACATGAAGAGGAGGCTCCACCGGAACCACCGACTACGCCATCCAGCGAATTCCAGGATGATTGAGAAAACGGAGAGTCCCGTTCGGAAGACTTAAAAACACCGAACGCCTTGCCAAGAGGTAAACTTGGTAGTTATCTTTTTTCTTTCAATTATTTAAAATAGTTTGCTTAGTTAATCAGGTTCATATCATCTTGAAAATAAAATAAAAATGTTAAAAATAGTAAGCCCATGTGAGTATGCTCATGGCATAAAACCCATAAGTACATCCACTGTGGTGGCGTAAAAATGAAATAAGTATATTCCTGTCCTATAAAAATTAAATTATAAAAATAAATTTATGATCCTACAAAAGAGAGTAATATTTATTGAGGAGGCTCAACATGATAAAGGCTAGGTATTTATGCTAACACTTAACTAGTTCCACAAAGCTTTGTTGTCTATTTGAGCTCCACAGAATTCAAGGATCAAAGAAGACTAGCAGACAGAGGACATCCTAATCACTGTCAGGGTGCTGCCGATATTCAAATACACCTCCGCCACCTGCTAGCTACATCAGATGAAATTGCGTCAAATCCAGCTTGGGTGAGAGCACCCCCATTTATCCAGCTAAGTATTCTACTCACGTTTATATTTTACTCAAATAATAAAAAGATGCATAATCATAAAAACCCAAACAAAGATTTTGTGCTTATATATATATCTTTGCTTAGTTTGCTAAATAAATAAATAAATAAAATTTGCTATGAACCCTCGTGATAAGCTCTCACATGGAAATGATGAATAGTTGCTCTGCCATGACTAGTTCTCAAAATTGAAATCTCTCTCTCAAGTTTAGGCCTGGCTGTTATTAATTTGCTCTAAACCTGAACTTGTGGGAAGAGTACTTGATCTAAAGTCTAAGTCGTTAACGGATATGATATGGGAAGGTTGAGCTGTTGTTTATCTGTTCCTAGAGATGCTAGAATTCTAGAGAATTTTATCTTTGAAAATCTTTAAAATGTTGCATGATGAGTTCCTGTATGATGAGAGTTTAAATTCCTACCACAGCGATATATACATGCTTGTTAGACTATGAACCACACATTTACTTTTTACTGCTTATGAGCATTGAGTGTGGTGAAGCTGTGTAGACCCTTAGGAGCTTGTCATGTGGTTAAATCAAGATTCACTTGCACGTTCACTCACACATGCTACTTCTACTCCGGAAGTACCATCCACATATATCTAACCATTTCCATCCCCAGAACCATCTAAAAATATTCTACTCCTAATCCAGGAGAGAATAGCCAAAAACATTTTTGTTTTCCCCTGTGAAATAAATGCTCAAGTTATCTTGGTTACTACCACTTGCTATATTATTTCGGGAGATGAGTGCTCTAAAAAAAAGAGAAAAAAAAAGAAAAAAAAGAAGAGAAAAAAAGGGTATATGAGGAAATAAAAAGGGGCAAGTGCCCGGAACCTCGAAAAAAAAAGAAAAGAAAAAGTGAGACGAGAGGTAAAAATGGACAAGTGTCCGACAGTAGAATTAGGGGTACAAGTTACCCACCTGAGAGAAAAGAAAAAGAAAATATAGAGCGGCTCATTTTCCTCAAAAAGTTTCAAAAGAGCAAGAAAGGTATGTATCCCCTCAAAAGAGCATAAGTAGAATTAGACTTTCACCATTGTTATAACCATCATCACCATACACCATTCATTCGCCACACATGCACATCTTGATTTAACTTCTTGACTTGTTCTTCTGGATCCATGGTTTGACTATGCAATAAATGTCTTGTAAGTATGTATTAGCTGTCTCCCACCTATGAGCTCCAGATATCAAAAGCCTTATTAGAGTAGGGTGAGAGAGAAGGCAATGCCACTATGCCTTATACCACAAATACCACAAAGTTTGAGAGAAGGCATACACCATTAATGCCTTGGTAAGGATACAGAAATACCACAAAAGAGAGACTAGAGAGAGTCATACAAGGAATCTCTGAGTTTTATTTGAAAATCAGCAAAAACTCCAGAGCTATAGCTGATCAAGAATAAAAGACATGGTGCTTGACTAGACTGTTCTATCTTTTAACTACTCAAGATAGAAGTGACGGTTACAAGTCCCATGGTGAAAGGTAAATGAGTAAGTTTTAAGTCTTAACAGTTTACTCTAACCAGAGATGAGATCTTGTTTAAACGCATGTGTATCTTTAAGTTATGAAACCACTGCAGAAACTCTTGAGTTCATCTTTGCTCAGGGACGAGCAAAGGTTAAGCTTGGGGAGCTTGTTGACGGTCCTTAATGCTCACAATTAACTATCAATTAATCATGGAAAAGGATCCAAATGCAATCAACACCTAGACTTAGGGTTTTATCTGACAGAATTCCACGAGTTTTGGTGTTTCTG
The DNA here is from genome assembly GCF_000003195.3 of Sorghum bicolor. Taxonomy (NCBI): domain Eukaryota; kingdom Viridiplantae; phylum Streptophyta; class Magnoliopsida; order Poales; family Poaceae; genus Sorghum; species Sorghum bicolor. Next base: position 32,836,478 of record NC_012870.2, on the reverse strand, counting down.
TATTTCTGCAGGGGTTATCAGGAAATATGGAAGAAAGGCCCACACGTCAGGTTTACATAGAGATATTAACGTGTCGCACAATTTTCTATCATCTAGAAGACTCCAGAAGCCACGGGAACGAACGAGAAGGAAATCGGGCTCGGAGGCAGGGCGCCCGCCCAACTCTCCTGGGCGCCCGCCCAGCTACAGTGCCCAATCAGGACACGTTTCGCAGATTATGCTCCACCGACCTAAAGGATCAAGGAAAACCGTGCGATTAATGTCGGTTTGATCCGACGGCCCAGATTCACTTGAAGGGACTATAAAACCAGACCCCCTGGCCCCTGGAGATCATACCTCTTCTACAGAATCAAAGCTAGGGTTTCAATTCTTCATCCAAGTAGAGAGGATCCCTCTAGTTCTTCTAGTTCTACCTCTAGTTCATCTAGATCTAGTTCTAGTTCATCTAGTTCTAGTTCTAGTTCCTCTAGTTTTAGTTCTAGTTAGTTCTAGTTGTAATCTAGAAAATAGGGAGAGAGAAGAGGAGAGCGGAGGAGCCGGATCTGTCGGATCTTCCTCAACATTGTACTTTTCCAGCATCTGGCTCGTTCTTCATCGTTCTCCAGGTTCTTCAACTCATAACTCCTGAGTTCTCTAATTACTTTTATTTACATTCAAGTTATTTATTGGATTCCCGCTTGCATCAAGTGCTCTAGTCTTTGAAACATTAGAGTAGTAATTAATAGATTAGACGTGGTGTTTAGTCTTGCGATTACCTGGAATTGCACCCAATCCTACGGATTGTTGTGGTAGCCCTAGGGTAGTGACAGCCCTAACGGTCGACGTATTCCACCACGTTCGGATCGGTGTTTGTAGGACCGTAGTCAGACGATCCTAGCCCCCTTCTCATCTCTTTCCGTGGTTAGTGCTCTGATGTCCCGATATAGATAATCTTGAAGTAATTCTTGATTCTTAGATCAACTAGAGAACTCTCAGGAAACTTCCTCTCTTCCCACCAAAAATAATCATATAGTTATCCTTGGGCGATCTTGGATCTTAATTAGTACACTCACGTTCTCTGTGGAAAATCGATACTCTAGAACACTCCTGGGTGAAAGCTACATCGGTATTCGTGCGCTTGCGGATTTTCCTGTTTTCGTTTAAAATACCCAACAGGGGCCTGCTTATATAGTCCCCTCAAGTGAATCTAGGCCATCGGATCCAACCGACATTGATTGAACGGTTATCCTTGATCCTTTAGGTCGGTGGAGCATGATCCGCGAAGTAGAACGTGATTGGCCTAAACACTAGGGCAGGCGCCTAAGGGGGGAGGGTGGGCGCCCTGTCCCCGAGCCCGCTCGGCTTCCCGTTCGTTCCCGTGGCTTCTGGAGTCTTCTAGATGATAGAAAATTGCGCGACACTTTAATATCTCTATGTAAACCCGACATGTGGGCCTTTCCTCCATATTTCCTGATAACCCCCTGCAGAAATAGACAAACACCAAAACTCGTAGAATTCTGTCAGATAAAAGCCTAAGTCTGGGTGTTTGTTGCATTTGGATCCTTTTCTTTATTTATTTCATAGTTAAATTTGATACTTAAGGACCGTCAACAACTCCCCCAAGCTTACCCCTTGCTCGTCCCTGAGCAAGGATGGACTCAAGAGTTTTTGCAGTGGTTTCATGCCTTAAAGGTACACATGCGTTCAAGCAAGATCTCATCTCTGAGTTAGAGTAAACTGTTAAGATTTAAACTTACTCATATTACCTTCCACCATGGGGCTTGCATCCGTCACTTGTGTCTTGAGCAGTTAAAAGATAGAATGGTCAAGTCAAGCGCCATGTCTCTTGTTCTTGATCAACTATAGCTCTAGAGTTTTTGCAGATTTTCAAATAAAACTTACAGATTCCTTGTATGACTCTCTCAAATCTCTCTTTTGTGGTATTTCTGGATCCTTACCAAGGTAGTAATGGTATATGCCTTCTCTCAAAGTATGTGGTATTTTTGGTATGAGGCATAGTGATATTGCCTTCTCTCTCAGCCTACTCTAATAAGGTTTTGATATCTGGAGCTCATAGGTGGGAGACAGCTAATACATACTTACAAGACATTTATTGCATAATCAAACCATGGATCCAGAGAAACAAGTCAGTAAGTCAAATCAAGATGTGCATGTGTGGCGAATGAATGGTGTATGGTGATGATGGTGATAATGGTGAAAACAATGGTGAAAGTCTAATTCTACGCTTGCTCTTTTGAGGGGATACATACCTTTCTTGCACTTTGAAGCTTTTTGAGGGGAATGAGATGCTCTATATTTTATTTTTCTTTTCTCTCAGGTGGGTATCTTTTACCCCTAATTCTACTGTTGGACACTTGTCCATTTTTACCTCTCGTCTCACTTTTTTTTTCTTCGAGGTTCCGGCTGTAACACCCCAGGTGTTTGTTTTGCGTTTTGGCACTTACATTTCATGAGCATAAGCATCACTTGTTCATATATGATAGTATGAAACATACTTTGATGTTTTGACAAGTGAATGCTTGATGATCCTGCATAATAAAGCTTGTGGTTGCTGATGGTGCTTCTTTCATGTGTATCATCTCCATCTCTACCTAGGTTGATCACTCAAAAAGTTTTGTGAAGTTTGGATTCAAAAGGTCAAATGAAAGGATAAGTTACATGATTGTTGGAATGACCTTATTAAGTGAACGGAACCTTAGGTTACCAACCTAACCTTGTGATCTTGACCAAATGACTCTAGATGAACTCTACAACAAAAGTTATGAAGGGTTCATGTTGAGCTTGTGTCAAGAAAATGCTTTATTTGCTCTAAACCCTAGTTTGAGCTTTATCAAGTTGATACTTTGACCAAAGTGAAAGTTTGACTTTGGTACCAGTTATGAGGTTTGACCTTAAATAAAAGTTGTAGTTTTGCTTCTGTAGAACAAACTTTATTTAATGGTCAAGAGCTAGTTTGGTAACTATCCTAGTCAAATTGAGCTCACAAGATTCAATGCAGTGCTGTTTTGGAACCCCAGAAATTTGGCTAAGTCCTCAAGGTGCTCAGTTTCGGGTATCCTAGTTGGGAGCTTTGTATCTTACTGACCAGGCAGAAATAGTACAAGGTCCTTTAATAAAAGTTGTAGTATAGTTTTTATGCTACAAACTTTGTTAAAGTTCCCAAGTCTGAATCATCTTCTAAGCCTGTCAAATAATAGGCACAAGTTCGAATCTGCTGTAAATTCCAGCATTTCGGATTTCTAAGTCTGGAATTTCAGTTCGTCATGTTGGCATCCCGCGTTCTCCTAATTCTTATGAACAACTTGCTTGGGTCCCAAAATAAAAGTTGGAGTACATATTGTGTACAAGAGCATGCCAAAAGATGACACCAGTTTGACTTCGTTTTGGTCATCAATTTTGAGTTTTGCTAATCTCTATCAATTCTTTGACACTCAAAGGTTGGCATCAAATTATCTTCTAATCTGCAACTCTAATGACTATGGCACCTTAATCAAAGTTGGAGAGTGTCAAGAGTAGAGAAAACTTCGTTTCTGGTCCATGTCCAAATTCGGTCCAGATCCGGCCCAAATCGCTTCCCACGCTGACCACATCGTTGCCCGACACCTGCTCGGTGGAATGCCTCAACGGGTGGACACGTCGCGGGTGCGTGGCATCCATGCGCGAGTTGAAGCCTCCTCCTCCTCTGCTGCTCGCCCAGAGCCCCCCACGCCCGGTTCTCGAAGTGGAGAAGCACCCCAGCGCCTTCCTCATCCCTCTCCACCCCCGGCTCGCTCTCCCCCTCGCCCTATGACCACTCCAGAGCGGAGCCACCATGGCCGGCGGGCCGAGCTCGACGTCGTCCGCATTCTCGCGGCTCTGCGCCTTTCTTGCTCCCAGCAAGCACCACCATCGGCTTCGCCTCCATCTCATGCACACGGTGCTCGTTTTCGCTGTCCAAATCCGCTGCCGAAGCGCCGCCGTGCGGGCGCCACCGCGGTGGCCGCCACCTGCTTCCGTGGCCAGGCCGCCATGGACCGTCTTGAGCCGAGGTGGGTGGCTCAGCGAGTTCGCAAGACACGCCTGGTTCTTCCCCACCCATCCATCGCCGCCGACGAGGCCTCAGCCGGCCGGAACAGGGAGCTCCGGCGAGTCCTCTGTTTCCTTTCGCGACCAAGGACCACGGGGACAAATTCGACAAAAGCCAGGGGGTGTTCTGCAGAACTCATGACTCAGATGAATAGTGTTTGTGGTCTGTTGCGTGATTCGTGGAAAGTCCAGGGTCCCCGGTGAAAGATCTGTTTTCCTTTTTCCTTTGTTTTTGCAGATTTCTGGATGAACTTTGTAAATGCATAGAAATTCGTAGAAAAGTCGTAAAATAGCAAATGTGGACTTTTTGGAATCCTTGTGAAATTCTCTATGCATTAGATCTATAATGTGACATGGTTCAGTTTGCAGTTTTAGCAGTAAAAATAGATTTATGCAGTTCGGTTTTAATTGCTTATTATATTTGTCTTTTTCATAACCACTGTATTATTGCTCAAATAAATGTGAAAATATTGTGACAAACTTCTCATATGATGTTTCATGTCTGGTAAAATTTGCATGAATTTAGGAATGACATATTAACAGTTATAAAAATAACAAATTCCCTGTGTTGCTTTGCTCCTATTCTGAGTGGATCTGCATGTTTATATTGTTTGACTCAGTTTGGTTGTGAATCATGCCTGGATGAAAATATATGAGTTGTGGTACTTTTCATAAGCTTTCCATCAAGCTAAATAGCATAATTTTTGGTTAAGCATATCTTTAGTTATAGTAGTTTAAAGTACTATTTCAGTTTCTGTCTAAACCCAGACAGGAGTGCATTGTTTATTATGTAAGACCTTGTTAGTTGTCTATTTAGCTCTAGATGTTTATAACAAAGTTGTTCAAAATTTAGTAAGCTTTCTAGAATGTACATAACCATAATTTATGGACTTATGAAACTCAAGTTATAGCTGTCTAATGTGGCATGACAGATTCTGTCCATGTTTTGAAACAGAGATGTCTTCATGGGAATTGATAAATGGTTTATAATTATAAATAAAAATGTAAAAATAGAAAATGTTGTTCCACTACCATTCTGTGATATTGTTGTATCCTGTTGATATATATTATGGTCATGTGGGTGAAGAAAATGTGAGTTTTAGATTTATCTTATTCTCACATGGTTAATTGCAATAGCAATTTGTTTCTTTCATAGATGTTGCCATGCTTATTCAAATGCAGTGAAATTGATACAGTGGGCTATGGATAGTGTTTAGAAGCTACTGTATTTTTGGTGGAATTTATTGAGCACTTTTGTTATATGTTCTTTAATTCACCTTATTATCCAAATAAATTAAGAAATGCATTAAATAAATTTATTTGGTAATGACCACTATATTTTTTGGTGTTCTTTAGATATGTGCAAACTGTTGGTAACAATGGTTTTGCTCAAATGCATGTTTGAAACATAAGTTAATAATTAATTGTTTGCAATTGATTGTTTCTGGACAGTTTGTGGAACTGTTTGGATTACAATATGTAAATGGTGTTTTCTGGGAATATTGTTTATAGCAAAGTTGTAGATAATTCAACTATCTGGCTGCTGTTAAAATTTGGTAGTATTTGGCCTTGTGGTTTGTGAGTTATGTCTGTTCAAAGTTGGATTCCAGAAATGGCTGCTCTCTGTTTGTCAGGGACAGATTCTGGAACTTTATAATTTCGACCAGTTTAGGTTGAGAATCATGCTTTGATGTCTAAATATAAAATGCAGATAATTTCTTAAGCTTTCCAGAATGTCTTAATTCATGTCCTTTGGAGTTGTGTAACTCCAGTTATGATTTATTTTCTCAGCTGTTGTTAACAGTCCTAAAAATGGTACATTCCATGTATTGCTGTTGCTTGGTATATTGCTATGTATGACTCATGTCTTTGGTAATGGCCAAGTTAATTTACTTGAGACCCGGTGAAACATGTATGCCATGTCTAATATGTTTAGTGTTGCATTCCTTGTTGGCTTAGCATGTTGGTTGTGTGATCATTAAGTTGAGCAATGAGATGTGCTTAAGTATGTTTAGTGTAACCATGCTCTTGCCATGCTTCTTGTGTGTGATGCTTTGTCTATTGCACTTCTGTATGTTCATGCACTTGCATCTTGCATCTCATTTAGGTACGCTAGATGAGCCACGTGAAGGACGTGATGGTGGATCATCCCGAAGATGGAATGATTAGCAAGTGTTATGATCTTAGATGTCACCAAGACGGAGCAAGCTAACTAATCTGACTCGGTGTCACATTCCAGGCAAGCCCCGGAGCATTATAAGCCTCCTACTTTTTGAAAGTGAATGAGTATATATTTGTTATATATGTATTGTTGCATTAAGTATAGGAGTTGGATGAAACCCTTGCTGCATATATATACCCTTCCTTGTCCAGTATATATATAACCTGAATCCTAATTAGTTAGGATCACGTCTCTGCTTAGCCATGCTTAGCTCGGTAGAAGCCAGGTGATTTCCTGTCACCTGCAGGATATAGGTGGATTCCGGATCACGGTTGGCTATATTTGCTATCGTGGAAAAGAACCATGTGTTAATAATATGAAAGGAGACCGGGCGGGATGATGATAGTGACGCAACAAGGCATGGAGGTCTTGGGTGCGGATCTATCCCCGTCTGTGTCGGTTAAGGACCGATCGTTGTACGTCCTCTTGTCATGTTGAACGCATGCCTAACACTTAGTTGGCCGGATAACTCGTTCCGACCGCGAAGCCTAGTAGTATGACTCAGGCCGGAAGACCGGCAAGTATAAAGTGCGCACTACCGGAGGAAGTGCGGTGTGCGGGGGACCATTGGCGTAAGTCCAAAGGCAGGTGAGTTAAAATTCCTGACCTCCCTGGCAGAGTGGTAGCCCTGGGAGTGCGGCGCTGATCGGAACCGCGATTCCTGAGTCGTACCAAAGGTGACCTGTTGGCTCTCCGACGGGGGATGCTTGGGTGAGTGCTAGGAATACCCCTCCAGCTGGATAGGAATCGATTCGAATCGCCGTCTCTCCCGGATAGTGAGAACTTGACAGAGCAGCGGCAAACGTAGCATTCACTAAATAACTTAATGGTTCTATGATGATGATGATGATCACGGCCTTGATAAACCTGATATGGTTATTATTGATTGATATTAATCAAGTGATTGCTATAGTACAGGTGCTAATCTAGTGGATAGGTTAATGAGAATTAAATGGATGCTAAATAAGAAAGGTTTAACTATTTATACTTAAGCTTTTTATGCAAAATGTTGTCCAACAAGCTCCACTTATATATCAGCCTTGCATACTCCTTGGTGTCATTTATTTCTGGTTTATGACGGGTAAGTCTAGCTGAGTACATTCTCGTACTCAGGGTTTATTCCCACTTGTTGCAGGTTGTGATGTATCATAGCTACTGCAAGATTTGGATGACTCCTACTATAGGGAAGGAGTAAGATCATGGGCATGATCCTTCCTACTTACCTCATCTATGATGCTTTTGTTGGAATGGACCATGGTACTGGCATGTATTTGAAATAAAAGCGATATTGGTTTCAAATTACTTTGCTTCCGCTATTTGTAAACCTGAGTTGTAATAACCTTATCGAACTCCGATGTATTTGAACTACTTGCGAAATGTATGTAACGTGTGACTTGTTATGTTGAATCACTACGATCTTGGCTTGTATGTTGGTTGGTTTGAAATCCCTCGTGATTTTGTTGGACTACCGGAGTTATATGGGCTCAAGTATGATAAATTGATCGCTTCGGTGATTGTTTTGTACTTGTGCTCTTATAATTTGGACGGTTCCGTGACAGCTGGCATCGGAGCAAGGTTCAACAGTAAACATGTCACATGTGTATTTAAAACAAAGCTTTTCTTTATAAAAATCAGTTTTGACAACTTATAGCTATATATAGGTGTGTTCAAATCTGAACTTTTAATCTAAGTATGCCAGTGGTCATTCCTCTATGCCCAACTAAGGACCTTTAGGTGGCTTAGTTAAGTACTAACTATGGGGGGATTTACTTACTGCAATTTTTATTTCGTCGTCCATACGGCGTGCTATTGTATGGATGCCATTCACTTGAGTGGTAATGTATGGATCAATTTACATCTACGCCCAGGCCAAGGTATGTATGTATAATGACCGCACTATGCTACCCTGTGGTCAAATGGTGGAGGTAGCCCTCATATATGAATTAGCCATATATGTTGATAGATTTAAATTTTGTAACGTTGCACCTACGCTCAGGTAAGTGTGAGTTGTGGGAGCATTTAGCTTTCAACCTGGAGTCTAGTGTTTCATTTCATGCACTTATATCATTGTTGGGTTGGGCTGAAATGAAATTTTCTGCAGGTACGCTAACCACGAATGCGTAGATTGTTTGTAGCTAACGACTAGCTATATATCGAGAGTGTGCGTATTATGCCACCGATATAGAACGTGATTACCACCTTAGGCTGGTAATTTTGTGAGGACGAATAGGACGAAGCATGCATCATCATGATTGATTGCCCTATGCATAACTTTGCTCTTGTCACCCTTGTTCTAACAATAAGTAACTTGTGAATTATTATGATATCACTTTGCTTGTGTAAAATTAGATAAAATGCCTTGTTGTATGTTGCTTGAGTAGCTATGCTTGGTGTCAGGTTCTTCCTTTTAGTTACCTACACAGTAGTTCTTTTTATGTGTGGTTGCCTTGCTTTCTAGGTGTGGTTGCAGCACAAGTTGTCTAACCTCTTGTCCTCGGTGAGACCAAGAGTTGTCATCAAGCCTTATCATTGTGCTTATCTCATAAGTTCCCTCAAGGACACCTTCTTGCTTAGAACACATGAGCTTATGCATCTGTACCTAACCAAACCTCGTTGGGTTCTCTTGAATATCAACTTTTGCCCATGATTTGTCCTAGGTTGAGCTTTGCCCAAATTCTTTTGGACCCTTTGCTACTAAAAAAAAAAATCATCCTGTTCCTAAAGACATGATCATATCTACCAACTTTGTGGTACAATCTCGTATCATGATCCTTGTCCTAAGAACCAGATGTTGGGTTGCATAATGGTTATCTGTCAAATCATGAATCTCATATCATGATGCCAATCATTCTTAATCATGCAACTTACTACATTGGTTATGCATCAATGTCATTATTCCCTAAAGCCTTGAACCACATGCACACGTGCATGTAGAAGGAGGTATGCTCACAGTTAGTGGGGTACACCATATTCATGTTGTATCCTAACTGCAATCATCTTAGTGAGTATCTTTCTAAAGAACATTCTTCAGCTCTTGTGCTTGCTGCCCAATTAACTGGGTTACCCTTTTATCTATCTCGATGGCTTGCTTATGTTTTGGTCAATTTGTGCCATCCGTCAACATGATGCATATGTTTGAGATGGCTGGCCTTTTTGGACATAAAGTGAGATTTATCTTCTCGACTGAAGAAGAGTATGCACCTACTCAATAAAGGATAACAACACATTCCCATCATGTTCTGTTTACTATCTACAACCTTTTGTTTTAGTATTGGTTGCTGGAGATAATTTCATCTATGTTCTCACATGCTGGCTTATGTCTTGGGTGTCTTCCTTCTATGTGCAAAAACCTTACCCCAAGAATCCTCTCAGACCACTTGGTTCCTTGTCCTACAGTTGATCTAGTGCAATGCTTATCAGTTGTTGCATGAGCCTCATAATCTTTCCATAACAGATCATGTTGCTGCTGTGTTGATGAAGCCCTAATCTAAGTATCAGCTTGGTCTCTTGAATCTCGTTTATTGAACCTCCAATTCTCCATAATCTTAAATATTATCAGTCATGATCTCATGTCAATCATTTATCTGGTAACTATCTTGGTTAACACAATGATTTTGTGGAAATTAAAGCAAGATCCATGATCAGTTGTCTTCGACAAGTAAGATATGTTCTCCTGTGTTGTGTTTTGGATCTTCAGGTCACTTCCATGTTGACTCCAAACCTTGTGACTACCTTTGCTTTGCTATCCCTCCTTTGCACAATGCTTGTTCATACAACTAACTTTTGTGCCACATGAAATTTTTCATTGAGTGTATGATCAATAATGGTCTCATGAGTAGTAGCTAACGGTGCCGCGACGAAACCGAGAGCCTCTTGTGGGCGGCCGACACAAGGATGTGCTGCTCGGCACGCGCTGGTATCGAGGTTTCTAGTCATGATCCATTATGGAATTATACCAATGAAATGTTTTCTTGTGACCTTTCCTTGATAATCTCACCATATCATATCGAAATTTCCCTATGTCCAACCAGATGTCATAGGACATTCTTTTGAAGTCAACTAGAGGTTAACCTTTGAAGAACAAGTCACTGACACAAAAAAACTAACAGACTGCAAGAAATGGTAGACAAGTGACAGTATTTCACTATCCCTACAATGACGATGAGCATTAAGTGAACACCATGAGTCATCCTCATCGAACCAAAAGGACACCCAACACTTAATGTTGGACAAGTTATCTGTTAAATAATCATCGATCATCACCATTGTGCTTATGTCCAAGTTTTCCTAAGTCTTGATCTTTATGTGCATCATGGTCATACAACTAAAGTCAACCATCTTTGGTATGAATCCTTATCTCCTAGCTTTGGAGGTTACCAATTGTTGAGTATCAACTGTAATTGTTGTGGTTAAGTGTGAAGCTTTGGAAAATATTGGGCTGGGAGGCAATTGATTGGTTGCTAGTAGCAAGGCTAATCTCAAGGAAAGTAATGATGGAGTGACAGCCACGAGGGATATGTTTTATCAATTAGTGAATTAAACATGGAGTTGAGAGATGTCTTGTCAGTCCAGAACACTTCCATTGCTGCACCGAACAAGTTTAGTCTGTACACGTTCTACTTATGCAAATGTTGCCTGTTTGAGCTGAATTTTGGTCAGAGGTGAGAAGACTCATGGATCTGAATTTTTATCAAGTTTCATGCAGAATTGAGTGGTAATTGGTTGAATACTTGCAACTGTTGGAGACCTCTAGCTCACGCAATCATCCTTCATCAGTAGTGGTTATCCAATTCCTACATGCCTTGGGTACCTTCTATGTGTTACCTAAGAAGTTGCACCTGATTCCACCCAAATAACTTTTGTTGTTTGCATACAAGGATCCCCTTGAAGTAAATGATCATGGAATGTGTTGAACCCACAAAGTCAGCTATCACATTCATCGTTCTCTTAACCAGGTTGGTAAGTACAATTTTGTCATCAGAGAAAGAGAACTACACGCTTGGAAAGTTATACTCCAACCATTTTGGTAGAAGACTACATTTCAAATGTTGTGAATGAGCCTAGAATCTCTATAATGAGCAACCATTAGAAGCTTGTGACTTGGTGCAAGGTTCATATGGCTTGCATTAGTTTCATTAAAGAGACTGATGACACACGTAGCTCCGCTTATGCTCTGAACCACCCTTCATACTTTGAGAACAAAGTGCGCAGGACAGTGCTCTCTTGGATTCCTCCCAAAGTAACAATGCTTCATCTTCAGACCAAAGTTTACTATGAAAAGTAAGTATCAGAAAACTTTTGGTCCAACATAGCTTCTCTAATGTTCGAATGCTATCGTTGAGGTTGGGAAATGCATGACATTGTTTCTCTTCCCTTGAAAGTCTTTCGCACCGAATCTCGGGACGAGATTCTTTTTAAGGGGGGAGGGCTGTAACACCCCAGGTGTTTGTTTTGCGTTTTGGCACTTACATTTCATGAGCATAAGCATCACTTGTTCATATATGATAGTATGAAACATACTTTGATGTTGTGACAAGTGAATGCTTGATGATCCTGCATAATAAAGCTTGTGGTTGCTGATGGTGCTTCTTTCATGTGTATCATCTCCATCTCTACCTAGGTTGATCACTCAAAAGTTTCATGGAGTTTGGATTCAAAAGGTCAAATGAAAGGATAAGTTACATGATTGTTGGAATGACCTTATTAAGTGAACGGAACCTTAGGTTACCAACCTAACCTTGTGATCTTGACCAAATGACTCTAGATGAACTCTACAACAAAAGTCATGAAGGGTTCATGTTGAGCTTGTGTCAAGAAAATGCTTTATTTGCTCTAAACCCTAGTTTGAGCTTTATCAAGTTGATACTTTGACCAAAGTGAAAGTTTGACTTTGGTACCAGTTATGAGGTTTGACCTTAAATAAAAGTTGTAGTTTTGCTTCTGTAGAACAAACTTTATTGAATGATCAAGAGCTAGTTTGGTACCTATCCTAGTCAAATTGAGCTCACAAGATTCAATGCAGTGCTGTTTTGGAACCCCAGAAATTTGGCTAAGTCCTCAAGGTGCTCAGTTTCGGGTATCCTAGTTGGGAGCTTTGTATCTTACTGACCAGGCAGAAATAGTACAAGGTCCTTTAATAAAAGTTGTAGTATAGTTTTTATGCTACAAACTTTGTTAAAGTTCCCAAGTCTGAATCATCTTCTAAGCCTGTCAAATAATAGGCACAAGTTCGAATCTGCTGTAAATTCCAGCATTTCGGATTTCTAAGTCTGGAATTTCAGTTCGTCATGTTGGCATCCCGCGTTCTCCTAATTCTTATGAACAACTTGCTTGGGTCCCAAAATAAAAGTTGGAGTACATATTGTGTACAAGAGCATGCCAAAAGATGACACCAGTTTGACTTCGTTTTGGTCATCAATTTTGAGTTTTGCTAATCTCTATCAATTCTTTGACACTCAAAGGTTGGCATCAAATTATCTTCTAATCTGCAACTCTAATGACTATGGCACCTTAATCAAAGTTGGAGAGTGTCAAGAGTAGAGAAAACTTCGTTTCTGGTCCATGTCCAAATTCGGTCCAGATCCGGCCCAAATCGCTTCCCACGCTGACCACATCGTTGCCCGACACCTGCTCGGTGGAATGCCTCAACGGGTGGACACGTCGCGGGTGCGTGGCATCCATGCGCGAGTTGAAGCCTCCTCCTCCTCTGCTGCTCGCCCAGAGCCCCCCACGCCCGGTTCTCGAAGTGGAGAAGCACCCCAGCGCCTTCCTCATCCCTCTCCACCCCCGGCTCGCTCTCCCCCTCGCCCTATGACCACTCCAGAGCGGAGCCACCATGGCCGGCGGGCCGAGCTCGACGTCGTCCGCATTCTCGCGGCTCTGCGCCTTTCTTGCTCCCAGCAAGCACCACCATCGGCTTCGCCTCCATCTCATGCACACGGTGCTCGTTTTCGCTGTCCAAATCCGCTGCCGAAGCGCCGCCGTGCGGGCGCCACCGCGGTGGCCGCCACCTGCTTCCGTGGCCAGGCCGCCATGGACCGTCTTGAGCCGAGGTGGGTGGCTCAGCGAGTTCGCAAGACACGCCTGGTTCTTCCCCACCCATCCATCGCCGCCGACGAGGCCTCAGCCGGCCGGAACAGGGAGCTCCGGCGAGTCCTCTGTTTCCTTTCGCGACCAAGGACCACGGGGACAAATTCGACAAAAGCCAGGGGGTGTTCTGCAGAACTCATGACTCAGATGAATAGTGTTTGTGGTCTGTTGCGTGATTCGTGGAAAGTCCAGGGTCCCCGGTGAAAGATCTGTTTTCCTTTTTCCTTTGTTTTTGCAGATTTCTGGATGAACTTTGTAAATGCATAGAAATTCGTAGAAAAGTCGTAAAATAGCAAATGTGGACTTTTTGGAATCCTTGTGAAATTCTCTATGCATTAGATCTATAATGTGACATGGTTCAGTTTGCAGTTTTAGCAGTAAAAATAGATTTATGCAGTTCGGTTTTAATTGCTTATTATATTTGTCTTTTTCATAACCACTGTATTATTGCTCAAATAAATGTGAAAATATTGTGACAAACTTCTCATATGATGTTTCATGTCTGGTAAAATTTGCATGAATTTAGGAATGACATATTAACAGTTATAAAAATAACAAATTCCCTGTGTTGCTTTGCTCCTATTCTGAGTGGATCTGCATGTTTATATTGTTTGACTCAGTTTGGTTGTGAATCATGCCTGGATGAAAATATATGAGTTGTGGTACTTTTCATAAGCTTTCCATCAAGCTAAATAGCATAATTTTTGGTTAAGCATATCTTTAGTTATAGTAGTTTAAAGTACTATTTCAGTTTCTGTCTAAACCCAGACAGGAGTGCATTGTTTATTATGTAAGACCTTGTTAGTTGTCTATTTAGCTCTAGATGTTTATAACAAAGTTGTTCAAAATTTAGTAAGCTTTCTAGAATGTACATAACCATAATTTATGGACTTATGAAACTCAAGTTATAGCTGTCTAATGTGGCATGACAGATTCTGTCCATGTTTTGAAACAGAGATGTCTTCATGGGAATTGATAAATGGTTTATAATTATAAATAAAAATGTAAAAATAGAAAATGTTGTTCCACTACCATTCTGTGATATTGTTGTATCCTGTTGATATATATTATGGTCATGTGGGTGAAGAAAATGTGAGTTTTAGATTTATCTTATTCTCACATGGTTAATTGCAATAGCAATTTGTTTCTTTCATAGATGTTGCCATGCTTATTCAAATGCAGTGAAATTGATACAGTGGGCTATGGATAGTGTTTAGAAGCTACTGTAATTTTGGTGGAATTTATTGAGCACTTTTGTTATATGTTCTTTAATTCACCTTATTATCCAAATAAATTAAGAAATGCATTAAATAAATTTATTTGGTAATGACCACTATATTTTTTGGTGTTCTTTAGATATGTGCAAACTGTTGGTAACAATGGTTTTGCTCAAATGCATGTTTGAAACATAAGTTAATAATTAATTGTTTGCAATTGATTGTTTCTGGACAGTTTGTGGAACTGTTTGGATTACAATATGTAAATGGTGTTTTCTGGGAATATTGTTTATAGCAAAGTTGTAGATAATTCAACTATCTGGCTGCTGTTAAAATTTGGTAGTATTTGGCCTTGTGGTTTGTGAGTTATGTCTGTTCAAAGTTGGATTCCAGAAATGGCTGCTCTCTGTTTGTCAGGGACAGATTCTGGAACTTTATAATTTCGACCAGTTTAGGTTGAGAATCATGCTTTGATGTCTAAATATAAAATGCAGATAATTTCTTAAGCTTTCCAGAATGTCTTAATTCATGTCCTTTGGAGTTGTGTAACTCTAGTTATGATTTATTTTCTCAGCTGTTGTTAACAGTCCTAAAAATGGTACATTCCATGTATTGCTGTTGCTTGGTATATTGCTATGTATGACTCATGTCTTTGGTAATGGCCAAGTTAATTTACTTGAGACCCGGTGAAACATGTATGCCATGTCTAATATGTTTAGTGTTGCATTCCTTGTTGGCTTAGCATGTTGGTTGTGTGATCATTAAGTTGAGCAATGAGATGTGCTTAAGTATGTTTAGTGTAACCATGCTCTTGCCATGCTTCTTGTGTGTGATGCTTTGTCTATTGCACTTCTGTATGTTCATGCACTTGCATCTTGCATCTCATTTAGGTACGCTAGATGAGCCACGTGAAGGACGTGATGGTGGATCATCCCGAAGATGGAATGATTAAGCAAGTGTTATGATCTTAGATGTCACCAAGACGGAGCAAGCTAACTAATCTGACTCGGTGTCACATTCCAGGCAAGCCCCGGAGCATTATAAGCCTCCTACTTTTTGAAAGTGAATGAGTATATATTTGTTATACATGTATTGTTGCATTAAGTATAGGAGTTGGATGAAACCCTTGCTGCATATATATACCCTTCCTTGTCCAGTATATATATAACCTGAATCCTAATTAGTTAGGATCACGTCTCTGCTTAGCCATGCTTAGCTCGGTAGAAGCCAGGTGATTTCCTGTCACCTGCAGGATATAGGTGGATTCCGGATCACGGTTGGCTATATTTGCTATCGTGGAAAAGAACCATGTGTTAATAATATGAAAGGAGACCGGGCGGGATGATGATAGTGACGCAACAAGGCATGGAGGTCATGGGTGCGGATCTATCCCCGTCTGTGTCGGTTAAGGACCGATCGTTGTACGTCCTCTTGTCATGTTGAACGCATGCCTAACACTTAGTTGGCCGGATAACTCGTTCCGACCGCGAAGCCTAGTAGTATGACTCAGGCCGGAAGACCGGCAAGTATAAAGTGCGCACTACCGGAGGAAGTGCGGTGTGCGGGGGACCATTGGCGTAAGTCCAAAGGCAGGTGAGTTAAAATTCCTGACCTCCCTGGCAGAGTGGTAGCCCTGGGAGTGCGGCGCTGATCGGAACCGCGATTCCTGAGTCGTACCAAAGGTGACCTGTTGGCTCTCCGACGGGGGATGCTTGGGTGAGTGCTAGGAATACCCCTCCAGCTGGATAGGAATCGATTCGAATCGCCGTCTCTCCCGGATAGTGAGAACTTGACAGAGCAGCGGCAAACGTAGCATTCACTAAATAACTTAATGGTTCTATGATGATGATGATGATGATCACGGCCTTGATAAACCTGATATGGTTATTATTGATTGATATTAATCAAGTGATTGCTATAGTACAGGTGCTAATCTAGTGGATAGGTTAATGAGAATTAAATGGATGCTAAATAAGAAAGGTTTAACTATTTAATACTTAAGCTTTTTATGCAAAATGTTGTCCAACAAGCTCCACTTATATATCAGCCTTGCATACTCCTTGGTGTCATTTATTTCTGGTTTATGACGGGTAAGTCTAGCTGAGTACATTCTCGTACTCAGGGTTTATTCCCACTTGTTGCAGGTTGTGATGTATCATAGCTACTGCAAGATTTGGATGACTCCTACTATAGGGAAGGAGTAAGATCATGGGCATGATCCTTCCTACTTACCTCATCTATGATGCTTTTGTTGGAATGGACCATGGTACTGGCATGTATTTGAAATAAAAGCGATATTGGTTTCAAATTACTTTGCTTCCGCTATTTGTAAACCTGAGTTGTAATAACCTTATCGAACTCCGATGTATTTGAACTACTTGCGAAATGTATGTAACGTGTGACTTGTTATGTTGAATCACTACGATCTTGGCTTGTATGTTGGTTGGTTTGAAATCCCTCGTGATTTTGTTGGACTACCGGAGTTATATGGGCTCAAGTATGATAAATTGATCGCTTCGGTGATTGTTTTGTACTTGTGCTCTTATAATTTGGACGGTTCCGTGACATTTTGGCCCCAAAAACAGACTGGTTCGGTCGCGCGACTGCAGGGCAGGGGTTCGGCTTTCGTTAGCTCGAAAAACTAGTGTTTTCCTGCAGTTTCACCCATGGTCTCAGCCAGCCGAACCCTCTCCCCTATAGTACCAGAGGGGCATCCCTGCCCCCCAGAAGTTCTGCAGATTTTTCGTACGGTTCTCTACTGCGTTTTTGAAAAGGCCCCAAAATCCACGTAATATGCAGATTCCATGTGGTTTTGCCCAAAAACGCAGGTTCGGTCGCGCGACTGCCGCCCCGGGTTCGGCTTTCGTCAGTACGCTGCAAGTCCACGTAATATGCAGATTCCATGTGTTTTTTGCCCAAAAACGCAGGTTCCGCCGCGCGACTTCCGCCCCGGGTTCGGCTTTGGCTGCAAGTGCACGTAACATGCAGATTCCGTGTGTTTTGGCCCAATAAACACACTGGTTCGGTTGCGCGACTGCAGGGAGGGGTTCGGCTTTCGTTAGCTCAAAAATCTAGTGGTTTCCCACAGTTTCACCCATGGTCTCAGCCAACCCAACCCTCTCCCCTATAGTACCAGAGGGGCATCGCTGCCCCCCAGGAGTTCTGCAGATTTTTCGTACGG